>NC_046372.1:20602280-20969064 GCF_011125445.2 Fundulus heteroclitus
TCTCCTCACGTTAAACACTCAGATAGAGACTCACCTTTGGCATCATCATGCCTGGTGATTGGTCAGTTCCTGAGGGAGACACAGGTGAGACGGTTAGTTCAAACGATGCAGATAAAATACAGAGTTTGGATAAATTGTAAATAGTTGAAAAGATGCTCAGAGACACTCGTTAAGTTTCATGAAAAACCAAATCACTACATCAACCGAACTATGGATGCAGCTTTATGGCTCAGAAAGGTGGGGGGGGGGGGGGTGAAGGAAGCCATCTACGTTAAGAGAGAAAAAACAACCTTAAACAGAAGAGGAGGACTCAGGTTCCAACTCTCAAAAACCTATAACACAGCTATAGGATTAATTCCTTACAATCATCACCTCAATCCTCACCTCCATGCAGGTGATCACAACATCTCTCCTGTAAACCAGGCCAATAACGACCCTAACGACTCCCCATTACTAAGGAGTGGACCAGTTTCGGTTGATTTGCATGTTATCTAAGCCATAACAAGGCCTTTGTTAGGCAATAATATAAAGCTTGGAACTCCTTCTACTCCAGATGTTTTTAATTGAGAAAGCTTTCTGGATGGGAAGCAAAACTTCTACAAACTTCGGGAAAAAAAGTCCAGTTGTTTTGTTTATTGAACTTTTTTTTGGGAATGATCGTGACCTGGATGACTGAGAATCTTCACCAGCACCTGGCTCAGAAATGTGACGTTGTGCAGGATGAGTAAACTGAGGGATCACTGCAGCCTTACAAACATCTGACTTCATGTCTTAACTCTCAGGATCTCTGACTAACCCCGCTGTTCTGCAGCTGATGACGGCCCGGCATCTCTTTTCAGAACCTGCACTGAGTCCTCCTGCAGAAGTTTACTGATGAATCTGCAGCTGAACCACAATCCAGCATCCAGCACAGCCCAGTCACTACAACTGATCTGAGAACAGCAGAACCCTGTCCACTGGATGTCTGAGGAGATGCAGAATAACTTTAGGTGGTACCAGTAAGTTCTGCAGCTCAGCCAAAGGAAGATGGTGATGCAGGTTTATAAAGGAGCCTGTGGAGGAGCGTTGCCTCCGGACTTTGTGCTAAATCCTGCTACACCCTGGATTCCTGCATCTGAAGTTATGTGACAGGAGGATTTGGCTCTGGTCAGATTACACGTTCGGAGGTAAAATCTCAGTGTGTGATCAGAACTCCCAGCATGCCCGGCTGCAGCTGCGGCTTCACGGCCAGCAGCGCTTCATTGTGCGACGTGTCCGACAGACACAAAGGGATTATTCCAGAGTGCACGGCTTTGTCCGGGACAAACACGTGGAGGAGCGGGGAGCATGCATTCAGGAACACCGGCCCGGTGGTCCAGTGTTTTTACCTCACAGAGAAAAGGCGGATCATCTCTGCATGAGTCTGTTTTCTGGGCTCTTCTGCCCGATCAGCACCTGAAAAAAACACGCAGACTGATAAAAAACAGCCAACTCAGAAAGGACTGGCTTCAAACACGGGAGAACATTGATTTCTAAAAGTTTATAACTACTCCCAACTAAAATAATACATTTAGAGCAGAGAAACAAACACTAAACGTCATACGGCACAGCAAACCTCATTACAGAAAGTTCCTTTTAAAAATGAAAAACAGCCATTTCTCAAAAAAACATGATCACAAAAAACAAGCATTATAGATAGATAAAATATTAAAATCTCATCTTTATGCATCAACTAAACCCTCCAACTGCAAATCCTTAAGTCCACAAAAATAAAATGAAAGCATCTAAAACCATGAAGCCTTTTACAATTCACACACATTAATTTAAAGGAAACGAGGGTCCTAAATAACATCCTCAAACACGAGGGTCGGTACGTATCTGTTACATCAGTCTTGCTCCTGAAGGTTCACACCTGATGTTTATGACTGAATAACTAGGATTAATAAAGGATTTCCATAAAGTTTTAGCTTGGAGACCAAGTGTTAGATATAATCGGTTATCATCAGCGTAGCATGTGATGCAAAGAGATGTGGGCCTAGCAGTGAACCTTGAAGAATGGGGATAAATAGTCTTTTACTGCAGAAGGTTAAAATCGTCTTGTTAGTGCAGAAGGATTCTGAAGACAAATTCCCACATTGGTGTAAATCACAGATCTATGTGGGCTACAGCGTAGCCTGCATGTCCTAGGAGAGAAAACGCCACAGAAAGAGTCACAGCCGGTGTCTGGAGGCCTTCTAACTGAGGGAACAGCTCAAACCAACAGAGTCACGGGACATCTAGAATAACAAACATCTGTTACAGCTTTAAATAATATAATGTATTAAATTCTGCAAAATGTTCCAGCAGTTTTGTTGAAAAAAGTTTGACATGGAGATCTTGTTATGCTGTCCTGATGGTAAACACAATAACGGTTTGGTGCATTACTCTGTCTTAGAGTCACAGTTCTGTACATCTCAGGAGCACACTCTAACCAAGAGAAATATTTATTTCCTTTTTACAGCAGTGAAATCATTTTTGAAACTTAAAAAATAAGTGAAATTAGTTAAGGTCTAGATTACAGGCGTGAAACAGCAGTCCTCGAGGACCGGCGTCCTGAAACCTTCACATTAGTCTCTGCATCAACCCACCAGACTCACATAATTAGGTAATTAGCAGGACTCTGGACCTGGGTGCATAAGCAGGTGATTTAGTCCATTCAGGTGTTGGACCTTAGACACCAGCACACCAGCCCTCAACCACTGGGACAGAGCATTAAAAAGTAGCTTTTTTCATTAAATAAATTATACGTGAGTATAGCTAATTATCTGGAAAGGAAGATTATGCAACAATAAACCCATTGGTTCGTAAATGTTGATTCAGAGGTTTTGAATAAGACTATTATTAATTAAATAATATTAATATATTAATATATGAGTTATTCAGTCTTGTGCTGCAGTTTGGGCTGGCTAAGGTCTACAGGCCGCTGGATTTGGACTTCAGCCCATTTTCTCTGCACTTATGATGTTTACATTTGACTTTAAATAGTTTCAGGTTAGCACTAAATGCAGAGAAAGCTGCGTAACTTGCTGCCACTCTGACCTAAAGCTTCTGGTTTGCTTCGCCCTTCTTTCTCCTGCGTAGCTGAATTGGGAGGCTGATGAAAGCTAGGCGTCCTCTCTGATTGGTTTTAGCCTCATTGTTGACTCTACATGATGGATCGTACCGTCGTGTTCTTGGTTCTGCGTGTGCTCAGGTTTAAACAAGCCTGTATTTGGTGGATTATGCACTCCTGCACCCTTACGACCCTACGCTGTGTCATTTCCAGAGAAAGAATCATCCAGACTCTGATCAACATTTTGAGGGACATGAGAGGGTTTGATGTCTAGTCCAAAGAGACGGGTGGACCTGAACATCTAACCTGTGATTATATCACTGTTACATCAAGCCTGCAATAAAACAAAATGAATGACTTGATCAGAAGCAGTTCAGACTGGACCCCTGACCCTCCCCTGGTCCCTGCTGGTGTCATGGACACCTTGAATAATTGATATCTTAATGGTTTGCTGGAGCTGTGGGGGTTTCTGCTCACGTTCTGATGCTGAAGCCTTCTTTTATTACATTTTCCCAAACCATTTTAGAAATGAGCAACAACCTGGACAAAGATGAGATTTAGAGGTGAAGGCAAATATATATCGATCAGCCAAAACATTATGACCACCTGCCCGTTAGTGTGTTGGTTCTTTTTTATAGAGATGTTGATGCTCTGGTGGCTTTAATTGATAGAAATCAGACAGGAAACCGACAGAGTGGGGTTTGGGGGTGGGAGACATGCGGCGAAGGTCAGGAATCAAACCCTGGATGGCTGCATTGGGACTAACATCTCTACCTCTACGCCAGGCGCCGCCTCATTGGTCGCCTGTATGGAAACTAGAAGCTGGAGAACCTGCAGGGAACCCAAACTGCAGCAGGAAGGAACTTCTTGCCTTAAGGCAACGTTGCTAACAACCGCTCCACCTTGGAGGCCAAATAAAGCAACTCTCTACATTATTAATCACATAAAGATAACATTAGTCTCTATAAGTATTGGTTTACAACAAATACAGAATAAAGCTTTCTTTCTATCATTCTATGTAAAAACTGAGACCATTTGTGTTTTATTTGGAAATGTGGAAAATTTAGAGAACCCTGACCTTTGACTTCAGATCAAACTATGAGTCTTTCTTGCATGTTTGATGCACTTTTAACTCATAAAACCTCGTTACTCCCAGCATCCGGTTCATTCCAGCACCAACGGGCCAGAAATTTGCGAGTTTCCAACACAGCAGAGGAGACGCTTCCACCAAACCTCAGCTAGGATGTTTTACACAAAGTTCTCAGGATTCAACCCAAAGTTCAACATCTGCTGCTGCGGTTTATTAGAAATAAACCTCCAAGCTGCGACGCCATCGACTGGTTCTCCACCTCCGACCTCACCGTCTGCAGACGGCGCCGGCCCGTCTCCAGAGACCGATCCTCTGATCCGGCGGGTCCTGGCGGGCGGGGAGCCGATCGATGAGGCGACCGGATCGTGATCAGAGAGGACCGAGCTTCACCAATTCTCCTTTCACATTTTCATCTCAGACAGAAACCCAGAAAGTGAGGAGAAAGTGGCTGAAAATAGATCCAGATTCAGAGTTTGCTGAAGAGGGTCCTGGTTCTCCTCCTGAACGACAGAGTGAAGGATGGAGCCGTGAACACAGACCCGTAATCCTCCTCTTTTCTTTCCGTTTGGAGGTGCGTCTATCTTTAGGAGGCGTTTTTTTATTTCCAGGAACTGGACCTGAAGACGCCAGCGACACCAGAACTCACCACAGAACTTCCTCCCCGTCTCCTTCCCTCGCTGCAGGCTGAGTGGGATGCTGCTGATCTGCCTCCAGGTCCTCAGGGACGCCGCACAACTCAGAGGAATGCTGGGAGATATCTGCCCGTTGCTAGGCTACCACATCCCGCCGGCCAATCAGCTGGCAGGAATGTGGGCGACACAATGAAAAGAGATGCTGCTCTGACACAGACCTCCCACCACCGGACCGCCCGGACGCCGACACGCTGCCGGGGTCACAGCAGCGGCAGGTGAGCCCCGCCCCGCTGCGCCGCCCTGGGGCTTAAATCAAACCCACCCTGCTGAGTCTGAGTGGCGCTTCGGTTCTTTCTTGATGTTTGCATGAAACATTTTAAATCAGTGGAGCCGCCGGGTGTTTCTTCTTTCATGGAGCAGAAAATAACTCAAATGTATAAAAACAGATGCAGATTGAGCTAAATTCACATTCCAGGATTAAAGTTTCAGTTCTGCTCCCTATCTGGGTTCAGGACTCAGTGATCCTTCAGGCGGGTTGAGCTGCCAGAACGTTAATCAGATGTAAAGTTCAGTGGCTGGCTGGTTTCTCTGCCTGTTTGTCTCCGTCTCTTTGTGTCTGGACCAACGGTCGTAAATTAGCCGCCGGTGTCACCGAGGCGGTCGTTAGTGCCGGTCACTGACTTCCTGCAGGCAAACCGAGATCCTGAGAACCTCCGGGCCCAAAGTTCTGGTCTATCTGGTGATGCATTCAGGGACTGTTGGATGTCAGGTTTCAATGGGGAGCAGGTCAGATTTAAAAAAATATAAATAAGGGAATGTGGCTGCATTACACAGCAATTAGCCATGAGATTAATAAAAATAAAGAGAGATTTTTGACTTATTCTGGCAAATAAATTCCCTGAATTGGGGAAAAACTTTTGCTAAGACTATAAAATGTTATCAAACATATTTCTAATAATTTCCTCTTTGAATCTTTTTGTCAGAAAACACGACTTTCTCCAGTTCTGGTCCAGTTTACTGCCAGAACCGCCTGGACGAGTCAACCGGGCCGACTCCAGACGGGACCAGAACTGCAGACCGTCTGGGTCGGCCCGGTTGTGGTGGGTTCTGTGTGAACATGTTCGATCCCTGCAGGAACCGTCCTCTGAAGCTGAGGATGGATTTCTGACCAGGGGCGGTTCTAGACGGGGGCCAACAGGGGCCAGCGCTCCCGTAGAACTGGTTCTGGAACCTGTACTAAAGACATGGTGTTAAATAAATTCTTACGATGATAAATACTGACAAAGATAACTGATTGGTCACTTGGACAAACTGTATTTTTTACAGTTTTACTTAATTTAAAAATGAAGCTGTTTGACGTTTAGCTCCAGCCGTATTGAGACAGAATCAGGAGTCAGCAACCTGCAGTTCAAAAGACCACAATTACCACTATTACCATCTAACATAGAAAGTACTCCTGGGTCAATGTGAGCTTCTGTGCTTTCTGTGTCTCTGCTCTGTCTTCTCTAAGCCCCAGTGGGTGGAGGCAGATGAGCGTTCACACTGAGCCTGGTTCTGGTTCTGCTGGAGGTTCTCCTCCCTGTTAAAGGGGAGTTTTCCTCTCCACTGTCGCTTCATGCATGCTCAGTATGAGGGATTGCTGCAAAGCCATCAACAATGCAGACGACTGTCCACTGTGGCTCTATGCTCTTTCAGGAGGAGTGAATGCTGCTTGGAGAGACTTGATGCAACCTGCTGGGTTTCCTTAGAGAGGAAACTTTCTCACCAACCTGGAGGATCTGATGGAGTCTGACTGGAAAAAGCCTTGATGATGATGTGACATGTTGTGAATTGGAGCTATATGGATAAAAATTCATTGAATTAGCTCTTTGGCTCACTTAATATATTAAATGATGAAATATTGACCTGTTTCGTTTTTCTTTGAATCTTTTGTTCTGTGCCCCCATGAAAAAACAATGTGGGTCTGTTCTGACCCATGGAGCATTATTTCATGATTAGACGCTAACGTCTCATGTCTCCTGTCATGTTTCAGGTTTTTTAGCCCCGTCCTCATCCTCCTGTTCTTCGTCAGGAAGTCCTGCTCTCTCCGCCGCCCGTCTCGCTGCAGTGCGCTGCGGCATAATGCTGAACATGTTGACGCTGGAGGCTGTAAGTGGGTCAGAGACGGAGATCTGCTGAGTCACCGTTTGCAGAGTCATGTAGCGGCTGCTGAGCTGGGAATGTTCTCTAACTGATGATCTGCAGCTCGTTTCATCAGCTTTTATTCCCGCATCAGGACAAACATCCCTGAGTTCTGGTTCCCCTCAGATTGTTCTCCTGCAGCTCCTTCACTTCAGGCTGTTGCATAAATGTTTCTGGCTGAGGCATTTTTATACGTAGCTGTTGGATTTAGGGCTTTGGGTCGACGTCACACTGGGTCTGTTGAGCCGGCATTTCATCCTGTAGCAGCAGGACGTCTGGAATTTCCTGTTTCCCTTCTAGGAAACTCAGTGAAGGCACCACGCAGAGCTCTGAGACAACATTTAGATCTAAGTCGCTGAGAACCTGAAGGCATCACTGTAAGCTTTAGTTGCAGGGAACCTGAAAGAATCACTGAACGTTCCATTCTCATAGGAACCTGAAGGCATCACCATCTGGTCCAGCCGCATCGTACCTGAAGGCATCACTGTACGCTTAATTGTAATAGGAACCTGAAGGCATCACTGTAAGCTTTAGTTGCTGAGAACCTGAAAGAATCACTGAACGTTCCATTCTCATAGGAACCTGAAGGCATCACCATCTGGTCCAGCCGCATCGTACCTGAAGGCATCACTGTACGCTTCATTCTCATAGGAACCTGAAGGGATCACTGTAAGCTTTAGTCGCTGAGAACCTGAAGGCATCACTGTACGCTTCATTCTAATAGGAACCTGAAGGCATCACTGTAAGCTTTAGTCGCTGAGAACCTGAAGGCATCGCCATCAGGTCTGGTCATATGGGACCTTGAAGGCATCACTACCTGCTCCACTCGCATCGAACCTGAAGGCATCACTGTACGCTCCATTCTCATAAGAAACCTGAAGGCATCACCATCTGGTCCAGCCGCATCGTACCTGAAGGCATCACTGTACGCTTCATTCTCATAGGAACCTGAAGGCATCACTGCACGCTTTAGTCGCAGGGAACCTGAAGGCATCACTACCTGCTCCATTCTCATAGGAACCTGAAGGCATCACTGTACTCTTCATTCTCATAGGAACCTGAAGGCATCACTGCACGCTTTAGTCGCAGGGAACCTGTAGGCATCACTACCTGCTCCATTCTCATAGGAACCTGAAGGCATCACTGTACTCTTCATTCTCATAGGAACCTGAAGGCATCACTGCACGCATTAGTCGCAGGGAACCTGAAGGTATCACTACCTGCTCCATTCTCATAGGAACCTGAAGGCATCACTGTACTCTTCATTCTCATAGGAACCTGAAGGGATCACTGTAAGCTTTAGTCGCTGAGAACCTGAAGGCATCACCATCAGGTCTGGTCATATGGGACCTTGAAGGCATCACTACCTGCTCCACTCGCATCGAACCTGAAGGCATCACTGTACGCTCCATTCTCATAGGAACCTGAAGGCATCACTGTATGCTCCATTCTCATAAGAAACCTGAAGGCATCACCATCTGGTCCAGCCGCATCATACCTGAAGGCATCACTGTACGCTTCATTCTAATAGGAACCTGAAGGCATCACCATCTGGTCCAGCCGCATCGTACCTAAAGGCATCACTGTACGCTTCATTCTAATAGGAACCTGAAGGCATCACCATCTGGTCCAGCCGCATCGTACCTGAAGGCATCACTGTACGCTTCATTCTCATAGGAACCTGAAGGCATCACTGCACGCTTCATTCTAATAGGAACCTGAAGGCATCACCATCTGGTCCAGCCGCATCGTACCTGAAGGCATCACTGTACGCTTCATTCTCATAGGAACCTGAAGGCATCACTGCACGCTTCATTCTAATAGGAACCTGAAGGCATCACCATCTGGTCCAGCCACATCGTACCTAAAGGCATCACTGTACGCTTAATTGTAATAGGAACCTGAAGGCATCACCATCTGGTCCAGCCGCATCGTACCTAAAGGCATCACTGTACGCTTCATTCTAATAGGAACCTGAAGGCATCACCATCTGGTCCAGCCGCATCGTACCTGAAGGCATCACTGTACGCTTCATTCTCATAGGAACCTGAAGGCTTCACTGCACGCTTTAGTCGCAGGGAACCTGAAGGCATCACTACCTGCTCCATTCTCATAGGAACCTGAAGGCATCACTGCACGCTTTAGTCGCAGGGAACCTGTAGGCATCACTACCTGCTCCATTCTCATAGGAACCTGAAGGCATCACTGCACGCTTTAGTCGCAGGGAACCTGAAGGTATCACTACCTGCTCCATTCTCATAGGAACCTGAAGGCATCACTGTAAGCTTTAGTCGCTGAGAACCTGAAGGCATCACCATCAGGTCTGGTCATATGGGACCTTGAAGGCATCACTACCTGCTCCACTCGCATCGAACCTGAAGGCATCACTGTACGCTCCATTCTCATAGGAACCTGAAGGCATCACTGTATGCTCCATTCTCATAAGAAACCTGAAGGCATCACCATCTGGTCCAGCCGCATCGTACCTGAAGGCATCACTGTACGCTTCATTCTAATAGGAACCTGAAGGCATCACCATCTGGTCCAGCCGCATCGTACCTAAAGGCATCACTGTACGCTTCATTCTCATAGGAACCTGAAGGCATCACTGCACGCTTCATTCTAATAGGAACCTGAAGGCATCACCATCTGGTCCAGCCACATCGTACCTAAAGGCATCACTGTACGCTTAATTGTAATAGGAACCTGAAGGCATCACCATCTGGTCCAGCCGCATCGTACCTAAAGGCATCACTGTACGCTTCATTCTAATAGGAACCTGAAGGCATCACCATCTGGTCCAGCCGCATCGTACCTGAAGGCATCACTGTACGCTTCATTCTCATAGGAACCTGAAGGCTTCACTGCACGCTTTAGTCGCAGGGAACCTGAAGGCATCACTACCTGCTCCATTCTCATAGGAACCTGAAGGCATCACTGTACGCTCCATTCTCATAGGAACCTGAAGGCATCACTGCATCCAGTCTCATGTTGGTGCTGAAACACACGCTCTCCATGAGTCGTGGGTCAAGTAAAGTTTTTACTGGGTTTTCTTCTCCTCTCTGCAGATTCTGATTCATGACGCTGATGCTGCAGGATTCCTGCTGCTCCTCAGTTTGTGATGCTTTCAGAAGTCCTCCTGAAAGCTTCTGCTGAACAGTCCAGGAGGAGACTGGTCTTGCTTCTCTTCAGATGTCAGAGCTCAGCAGTTATGGCTTTTATCTTCAACAGGTTATTTTGTCTTCTTGGACTTTAGATGTTTAGCTTGTTAGTTCAGCTCTTAATAGATTCATTAGGACACAGATTCTGACATGGCTCTGCTCCATGAGACCATGAACATCTAACAGGACGAGAGCAAACATCAAGGCGTTGCTCCTACGGGAAGATCCCGAGGTGTTCCCAGGTCAGCAGGGATATAGATTCACCTTAAAACAGTTCTGGTCCTGCCCCAAAGTCTGCTCTGCGCCGTGGGATGAGCACAGAAGACCAAAACAAGGAAGGCCTGCAGACTGTTTCGTGATGATCCACCTCAGTGGGCTTCTTTGGGTGAGGAGGAACATCAGATCTACTCTGAGCTCCGTCCTCGGAGGAGACTCGTCAGTCCCTCCTGTCAGGATCCACATCTCAGGGCTCATCTTAAAGCTTCTCCAACAGGAGTAGAAGAACAGAAGATCTTTTAGAGACCAGATCTCTGAGCTGAAGCTGGTTCACCTGAAGATCTGAAGACTTTCAATGAGCCAATCAGAGCAAACGTAGCACTTATGTTTCCACCCAGCTTCAATTTCACATCATGCTGCATTCAATGAAGCTCAGAAAATTGGAAACTAAAACATTTTAGTATGTTGTCTCGTTGTAAAGCTTCTTATCTTGCAGTACAAAACACAATTCTGTCCCAATCCATCACACCTGAGGGCAATTAGAGATACCAATGAACCCTCCGGTCGTGTTTTTGGACTGTGGGAGGAAGCCGGAGTACCCGGAGAGAACCAACGCGTCCACAGGGAGAACCTGCAGACTCCAGGCCAGGATTTGAACCCAGGACCTTCTGGCTGCAGTGCTGCTGACGGCCCTGCTGTGTAAACTGCATTAACACGAGTTCATAATTTCCTCTGCTTTCCTGTTTCAGGCCGAGCCGTCTGATTGGTCGATGAAGGACTTTCAGTTTTGGTCTGAATTTTCTGGGAACTCATGAAATCAGAAGAAGCCAACAGTTAGCGGCCTCTGCGTGTGTGTGTCTGGGCTGATTGTGTCTTATCTCAGCCGGCAGCGGCGCCGCCACGCCCAGCCTTACATCATCTCTGCATCGGCCGCTCCTATTGGTCCACGCAGACGTCAGCGCCGCGTCTTTAGGCCATTGGTTCTGATTGACAGGAAGTCAGAGCGCCTTGTCCTTTCCGGCGGTTTCCTGCAGCGCTGCAGCGTTTTTTTTTTTCCGTCTTTAAGCGATAAACTGAATAACTGGATAAAAAAGTGTTTTTTTTCTTTTATCTGAAGACTTTCTGACCATGAAGCCGTGAAAAAAACGAGACGTTTTCACATCTGTTCCCTCTTTGAGCATTAAAGCTTTTTTCAGGATCACGTAAATGTTAATTTATAAAAACTAATAAAGTGGAGGCAGTCGTCCCTGTGAAGCATTAATCGCTCCATCCAGATGTTGACCACAGCAGCTGGCTGAAGCAGGATTTGACTCAAACTGAGACAATCTGTTAAATCAGACCCGGGATGTCTCCATGCAGATCTTTATCGCTTTTAATCCCTCCATCGTCTCTCCCGTCTTCATTTATTCCTCTTTTTCTTTTTATCTCTGCAGTTTTTCCCACTTTTTCATTTTTTTTAACACATTTTTTCTTAGTTTTACCAAAGTCCCACTTTTCTCTTGTTCCCCCTATCTCTGCTGCTCAGATGCTTCCTAAATCTACTTCCTACTTCCTTCATTGTATTATTCTTAACCGTCTCTTCCTCTCTGCTGTTTTCTTTCTGAATGTTTCCTCTCCAACGTCTTGGTTTTCTCTCCAAAATCCCTAATTTCACTTCCTTTGTGATCTTCTGGTTTCCTTCCCTCCTTTCCTTAAGCCCCCCCCCCCCCCCCCCCCCCTGCAGCTGTCTCTGTGTCTCTGCTCACATTAAATGATCGGATGCTCGTGTCTCTCTGGGATTAAAGGACCTGGTGTGTCTCTGAGTCCGGCTCATATCAGCAGCTCAGCTTAACATTCCTGCAGCAGAACCGGACCAGCAGCCTGTTTGGGTCTCGCTCAGCACCCCCCACCCCCCCTCGGCCCCCCGCTGCACTCACAGATAAGAGGCCAGGCAACAACACGTTGGTTATTTTTAAGGATCTGCTGCAGGAAATGTGTCTGACTCTGGAGGTAAACATGTCAGAGAGTTTAGACCATAAACAGGTTTATTTCAGACCTCCATCCAAACTGAATCTGAACATTTCTGCCAAAAAATAAACTATTTTCTTTCAGCCAAACCGTTTCACGCCGTTATTGTGCTTCAGTGTTTCAGATTCCAAATTATTTAAACTGAGTTTGTTTTAATAAAAAGAGCAATGGGACTTTTGAGTGGATGAAAAACGACAATTTTGTGACGATTTAGTTCCTTCTAAAACTTTTGTTTCTGGAAAACCTCAGAAAAACAACAGCTACATAGTTTACAGTTTAGCAATTATCAAAGATTATTAATGAGGAGTCAATTTGCTCAAACTCCAGCTAAACAGAATTTTATAAAATGAAGGAAATAATAAAATAATGGGAGCCAAGGATTAAACATGGAGTCTAAGGATTGCCAGCAGCCTGCAGCAGTAATGAAGGCGCTCTCTGCTCTGTGATGGTGAAGATTTGCTGCTCTGATACTTTCCTGCCCTCACATGAGGTCCTGAGATACGGATCAGGACTCAAAGAACCAGAATCTGGAGACCAGCAGCAGGAACAAGTTTCCATGAGAGAAGAAGTCCGCCGAGAAAGTTCAGCTAAGCAGGAAAATCCTGGAAGATTGAATTTAGAGATGGATGGATGAAGGGATGATGGATGGATGAAGGGATAATGGATGGATGAAGGGATGATGGATGAAAGGATAATGGATGGATGATCTCAGAGGAACTCTGCCAGTAGCAGAACCAGCTCCATCGTCGGGTTTATTCAGGTTTATTCGGGTTTTTCTGGACCTCCATAATTTCCCAGGTGCAGATTTTCCCTCTGAGCCGCTGACTGAACAGAACCGCCGTCACCTTCAAGCGGCGCCGCAGTCGGACCTCAGCAGCGCAAAGTTTGGATCGGATGAGTAGAGATGACTCATGTTTCCAGAAATAGAGGCGAGCGCCCACGCAGCACAGCGAGACGTTCAGGGACCGTCCGAGAACAGAACCACGCTGGTCTGGGTTCCCTCAGCCCAAAGGTGTACCAGCACCAGGCTGAAAGGAGAGATTCTGCTGCACCACCTAAAGGTGCTGAGTCGGACCGTCGGAACCACAAAGTGGAGCGGCAGCTAAACGGACTCAGTTACAGAGAACTGGAGATCCAGAGTCAGGTTGGTGAAATCCTCCTTTAAATCACATCTCACAGAATTTAAGGCTCAGCGCCGTCATTAAAGTTCATGAAAGCTAAAGATCCTCTGAACGTCGCTGACCTGGCTGATCCGGACTGACCCGGACTGATTCAGACTGACCCGGACTGACCCGGTCTGATTCAGACTGACCCGGACTGATTCAAACTGACCCGGACTGATTCAGACTGAACCGGACTGATTCAGACTGACCCGGACTGACCTGGACTGATTCAGACTGATTCAGACTGACCCGGACTGATTCAAACTGACCCGGACTGATTCAGACTGAACCGGACTGATTCAGACTGACCTGGACTGACCTGGACTGATTCAGACTGATTCAGACTGACCTGGACTGATTCAGACTGACCTGGACTGACCCGGACTGATTCAGACTGACCTTAACTGATTCAGACTGACCCGGACTGATTCAGACTGACCCGGACTGACCCGAACTGACCTAAACTGATCCAGACTGACCCAGACTGACCCGGACTGACCCAGACTAACCTTAACTGATTCAGACTGACCTTAACTGATTCAGACTGACCCGGACTGATTCAGACTGATCCAGACTGACCCGAACTGACCTAAACTGACCTAAACTGATTCAGACTGACCCGGACTGACCCGAACTGACCCAGACTAACCTTAACTGATTCAGATTGAAGAAGCTCCACACAAAGCAGCTTGAACGCAGACAGAACCTCCAGAGTGAGTCCCTGACAGGAAGCAGACAGCAAAGTTTGGGCTGAACGTGTAATTAAGCTGCAAACAGACTGAGCCAAAGACCCAATCAGGGCGTCTGTGTTTAAAACGAGACGTTCAGGCCTCAGAAACACGTCAGCATGCGAGCCGCAGAGTTTACAGGCTGCAGGGAAAATCAAAGCAGCGTTTTTTTTTTTTTATTTAAACTTCTCCTTCAATCAGGGACAGTTTGGGTTTATGTCAGAAATCAGCAGGAAGACAGAACGTCTTAGAACCAGTTCAACGTAACCAGTAACCTCAGAGCAGCACAGGTCATCTCCAGACCAGCTGAACTCCACCAGGAGGAGAACATCTCAGCAGGATGGACGTCCTGATAAAAACCGGGACCCAGCAGCTGAAGCTAGAACCAAACTGGGTCAGAACCCTGGTCCAAACACAGCAGCAGACCATCAGCAGAGCTCCAGAGAGAGAGAGAGAGAGAAGAATGGGGGTGCTGCAGTGGCCTAGTCAAAGTCCACACCACATCTGCACTGAAGTTTGAATAGATAATGAGGTGGTTTTGTTTATCCGGGCCTGATTGGGTCGGCTGAAACGAGTCCGTCTGTTTTGGACCTCTGGTGTCAGTGGTGTTCAGAGCGGCAGAACGGGTCGGATCCAAACCCCGGCACCAGAAACAAGCGCTCCTTTTCTCCTCCCTCCGCCCTCCTCCTCTTCCTCAGACTAAGGAACGCAGCCACAGGCCCTCCAGAACCGCCGGTCTCAGCTGCGGTTCTGAAAGACCGACCGTAGCCAGGGTTCTGTGTCCAGCATGAAAAGTCCGACATGACTCCGGCGTCGCTGACATGAGGAGCTTCTGATTCTGTTCTCAGCAGAGATAACGAGCTACTGGTGATGTCATCAGTCTGTTTGGGTTTGGTTCTGGTCGGTCCGGGACGAAACGAGTCCAGTTTGTTTGATACAAGCTTCTCTCGTCAGAGGAAACAGCTTTTTTATTCCGACTAAAACCTGACTCAAGCTGAAGTTCTTCCTGAAGCGGTACCGGCTTCACCGGACCCGTCGTTTACAGCAAGAACTTTTCTAACTTGGGTCAAACTGGACCAGGAGGTTCTACCGGCGCCGAGGAAATCATGGACCGATGAGACGTGAAATCCTGATGGAGCCAGTGATGCTCATCTGAGACGCAGGTGTTCCTGCTGGAGTGGATCTGAGCCCAGATCCAGTTCTGTGGTTCTGATCCAAACTCACGACCACATCGCCACCAGGAGAGCCTCTGATTCAGAACATCAGCCCAATGTGAAGAACCGGACCCAAAGAACCCGCTCTGGGATCAGGTGTTGGCCGGTTCTGACTCCTGTGGGACGACGCATCGTTAATCGGACCGCCAGAGAGCAGTTCTGGTTCTGATCAACCCAACAGAACCATCCTCGAGTCGTGGAGAAGATCCACAGTTTCCCAGCAGAACCGGGAACATCCAGAACCCCGACCCAGTTACACCGGACGCATTTTATCTGACACAGAAATCGGCAACATTACTGTTTGGTTTTAAATATTAATTTCTCCTTTTAATTATCCAGACTTTCTCATCTCAGGAAACTGTCTTCACAGCAAATGTTCTGATTTTTTTAGAGAAATATTGTTAGATGAGTCAGCAGCTTTTATAAATAATAACAATAATTTGAATAAAAAGAAGAAAATCTGACATATTAAGGAAGGCTGAGAAGAGAAAATCACCGAGCAGCCAGAAAAAAGACAAATTTAAGCCTCTGCATCTCTGGAGGAATAATAATAATAATAATAATAATAATAATAATAATAATAATAATAATAATAATAATAATAATAATAATAATGTGGTTTATCTGCTGGATGGAGCTGCTCTGCCTCCACAGAGGAAGGAGCTCCGTCAGCGTCGGACTTCACCAGAAGGTCTGGAACAACAGCAGCAGATGATGGAGGCTCCACTAGAAGCTCTAAAGCTCCACTAGAAGCTCCATGAAGCCACAGAGCCACTGGTGGGGGAGCTGGATGCTGATGAAGAGGAGGAGGAGGAGGAGTGTTACATAAAACCATCCTCCTCCCGTTAATCCCCCTCCTGCTCACTTTAAAGCAGCTTCTTCTGGAATGTCCCATCATCAGAACCTCTGAGCTCCGGAGCCTGGAGCTCAGCAGCGGGAGGAGAGAGCCGCTCCTTCCCGCTGCAGAGCTCCGCAGCCCGGCGTGTCGACGCGCCGGTCGTCCGGTACAAGGTCGATGTGATCCGGCCAGGGAGGGCGGCTTTCCCCCCCTGGTGCTGCGGTGCAACGCGGCAGATAAAAACAGGCTTTCTCCCACCCCCACCCCCACGGAGTTCACGCAACTTACTGAGTAATTCCCGCACAGCCACGCAGGAAAAAAAAAAAAAACACGCAGGAAAAAAACACGCACATCACCGACAGAAGGAGCGTCTCACCTGTCCGTGTGGGTCAGAACCATCCAGCAGCTCCGGTTCTGGCTCTGATGATGACGCTGCTGCTGCTGCGCGCTCCCAAATATACTGCACGTGCGCGCGCGCGCGCGATAACGCCCACGCCCCCTCCTCTCTGCGCGTTCACGGTCCACGCGTCTCTTCCTCTGGACTGGACCGCTTCCAGAACCGGGACGCTGCGACACCGTTACTCTTGTTCTTGTTACATAATACAGGAAACGGCTTTTAGTTTAACCACCCACAGCCTCCTCAGGAAAGTATTCACACCCCTCACACCTCGGCACACTAAAGAACTTAAAGACCAACAGAAAATAGTAATTTATATGTGATGTGGAAAGAAAAATAGAAATGGGTTTATATCTAAATATTAAATAGCATATATATATATATATATATATATATATATATATATATATATATATATATATATATATATGATTAGTATGCCATAAATATGTATTCTGAAATAAAAGGATGAGAGCGTCTGAATGAGAGCATCTTTCCTCCAAACCAGAACCTTTGACCCAGTTTTCAGGTCTTACCACAGATTCTGGGTTGGTTGTAGGTCTGGACTTTGACTAGGCCGTCCTAACCCTTGAATCTGCTCTGATCTAAAAAAATAAGGTAAGTAAATAAATATTTTCCTTTCTTTCCCACTGAGGAGAGACATGTCTCTGCGTGGAACCCTTTCCTCAGGGAGCCATCTGTTGTCAGGGCTCTTCCTCAGGGACCCGGAGCGAAGGACTGAGAATTGAACCAGTGACCTTTGCAGCCTCTTTAAGATGTAAACACTCGACTCCATAACCAACAGGCTACCACTCCCACCAACCATCCCATAATACCTCTGGCTGCATGTTCAGGGTGGTTGTCCTGGATCAGCTCTAACCTTCCACAGCATGATGCTGCCACCACCGTGTGTCACAGTGGAGATGTTTCCTGGTGACGTGCAGAATTAATGTTCCATGTTGGCCCAAAGGTTCTGCTCTGTTCAGCATCTGCATCCTGGGGGACATCAGGCCCTGAGGACCAGAGTTTAGGAGAACTTATCTAAATGGCTTCAGATCGTCTGCAGAAGGGACTTCTTATGGAAAACTTTTTGGTTGTAGTTAACTTTATTGTCAAACTGCTATTTATGCCGACACGGAGCCGGACTGAAATGCCGATCCCACCGTGAAACGAACAGCAGGAAATAAGAAACGAAAGCAGCGATAAGCAGACGTGACACTACGCAGTCAGGTTTAGATGTTTAACTGCAGCTTCTTCTTGTCACTCTTCCATGAAGATTAAGCTTCATGAACGTAGGACTGATAGTTTTCCTGTAGACAGATTCTTCTCCACCTGAGCTGTGGGTCTCTGCAGCTCCTCCAGAACCACCACGGTCCTCCTGCTTCTCTGATCAACGCTCTCCTGGTCCAGCCTGTCAGTCCAGGTGGACGTCCATGTCCTGGTAGGTCTGCAGGTGGTCCATCCTCTCTCCAGGTCCAGATGATGATCAGAGCTCTGGGATGTTCTGTAGAACCTGACCCTGCTGTAAATTGGACCAGAACTTCCTCCCTGACCCGTCTGCTGGGTTCCCTGGTCTCCATGAAGCTGGATGTTCTCTGAAGAAGCTCCGAGGCCAGAACCAGAACAGCTGCAGGTTCTACAGCTGGACCCTGGTTCCTGACTAGAGGACTTCCTTAGAAAACTGGTGACCTCAGAGTTTATTTAAATGCACGCCACACTTTTCAGATTGGATGTTCTGTCGCTCAGAATCCAAAGTTCTGCCAGAACCTGAGAGATGTCTCCTCCTTCAGCGGCTCCTCTGCAGGACCGACCCAGCTGCTTGTTCTTCAGCTCCTGATGAAGTTCTTCTGGTTTTAGCCCGGAGCGTCCAGCTTCTGAAAGGAGACCCATCCATGTGTGTCTGAGCTGCTGCTGCTGACCTTAATTTGAGCAAAGAGCCGTTTCATTCAGAGAAGCGGGTCAGGGAGGAACCGTTCAGTTCTGGGAGGACTGCCGGTTCTTTTCTTCAGGTTCTGGGTTCGCTTTGAGAGGAACCAGAACCTGGTGGCATTCAGCGCACTGCAGCTGCTCCTGCTGATAAACTGCTGCGTCTGAATGAGAGCGTCTTTCCTCCCAACCAGAACCTTTGACCCAGTTCTGTTTAGACTTTAAGTCTGGATGCTGAAAACTGCTTCTGTTCATTCTGACGTCAGCTGATACATTCTTAATAAAAGTTTACATTAAACATCTATTGTGATCATATCAACAGAACCGGTTTTATTATTTTTCATCAGAATGGATGTTTTCGATTCTTGTAATAAAGTAAATATTTTATCCCAATGATGCACAAAAAGCTGAAGAACTGTCAGACATTCATCTGAATTATTAAAATTTTAATAAAAAAAGTCTCCGCCCCCTCGTCTTACAGTGATACCTCGCAGGAAACAGAGTCTGGTTCTGGTTCTGCTGACCTATAATTATCAACATCTGGGTTCGTTGTAACCCTGTAAAGATAGTTCTGCTCTCTCTATTGAACCCAAACATGTTTTATTACATGAAAATGAAAACAAATCTCAGGTTTGTGGTTCTCCTCCTGAACGGACCCGGTCCAGATCAGAGAACCGGGCCTGTCAGGGGCTCCAGGTGACCACCCTGATGGCGGTCTGAGCCGCCCTCCTGACGTCCTGGTCCTGGTCCTGGCTCCTCCTCTCCAGCAGGGGGAGCTGGTTCCGCAGCAGGGAGCGACCTTCTGGCGCTTCAGCCAGAGAGGTGAGCGCTCTGAGACAGTAGATGACCAGCGTCTTCCTCCTCTTCCTCTGCTCCTCCTCCTCCTTCTCAGACAGCAGGCTGAGAAGGACAGGGACCACGTTCAGCTCCAGACACAGATATTTACCTGAAAGGGGGAGGAGCCTGAGTCAGACAGGTCACATGTTAACACGTTGTCTGGTGAAAAATTGCCCCTCCACTCCAGCGCCTTAAATAAAATCTGATTCTGGTGCTTTTTATCCAGTCTGGCCGATAAAACTAGCATGACATGGTCATACTCAATTCTAGTCAGAATTTGAGTCTGATACTGCTCCATAGAGCTGTGATTATGGGACGTGTTTCGAACGAACCAGGTAAAAAAATTCCTCTGCACTCAATTGGATAGACCTACAACCAATAAGAGCAACGGAGTGTGTGACGTATGTTAAGCGACGCATAGTTCTTGTCAACGGAACTCAACTGTTAGCCTAGCATAAGAAGATGAGCGTTAACGATTTTTGCCGGTGTTGCAAAAAGAGTGTAAGGATTCAAAGAGTCCTTCAACACACGAACCTGTCGATATCTTCTAGAACAGACCTAATAGCAGAATCTACACACCTCAACTCTCCAGCGGCAGCCACCGTTGTTGTAAACGAATTCAACCCAAGCGCGCTTTGGTGACGTGGTTGATTACGTTACTGTTGATCATCTGTCCATCATCGTATAAAGCCCGCCCTGACAATTTGATTGGCCCGCCAGATATTGGGCGAGCATACTCGCGCTACTATTGAGCAATGCCAGACCGAACTTCCCGACCTAAAACGTTGTGGGCGTTGTGGACTAAGTTCGGAATGGCACCCAGGCTACGATAAAACGTTAATTTTTATAAATCTTTAGAGCTTAGCAGAGCAGCAGGTCTGTAGATGCTGGTCCTTCTGTCTCCTCCTCTATACGTTCAGCCAGTTCTGTCCCGCTCATCGTCAGGTTCTGGTTCTGGTTATTCCTGTAAGTTTAGCCTTTTTTATTAACTCTTCGCCTCCTGAGCTCCTGTCTGCTCCTCGGTTCAACCCAACTAACGACCGGCTGACACCGTTGATGGTTCTGATGATATTTTTCTGTGTATAAACCCCATGTGGGTCCATTTGGCTCATTTTCTAAACTTTTTGGTTTTTCTTTGCTTCTCTTCAAATGTTTCAGGACAGAAGTTGAGAACCAGAGAACATTCACTGCAAAAACGGATCTAAAAATAAGTCAAATGTTCTTTAAGTTAGTATATTTATCCTTGATTTAAGCAAGTAAATATGATTATCTGCCAATGGAATGAGTATTTTGACCCCTAAAATAAGATAATTAGACATCCTGCACTTGAAATAAGATGATGGAGATGAATTGTTCCTATTTTAAGTGCAAAAATCTTATTTCATTGGCAAATCATCTTATTTACCTGCTCAAATCAAGGGCAGATACTCTAATTTTAAGGACATTTTACTTATTTCTAGTTCTGTTTTTGCAGTGTTCAGAGAAGAGTAAAGCCAAAGCGCGGGCGGAGGGACCTGTGGTGATGATGACGATGTTCATGATGACTCCGGCAGCGTTGGTCTGAACCTCCACGTCTCCGTCCTGCAGCAGAACCATCAGGACCAGCACAAACTGCTCCTCACAGACCTGCCGCTTCCCGTCTTCAGGGACGCTGAAACCAGGAGGAGAACGTCAGACTCACACACACCGACACAGAGTTCTGAGAAGACCTCCTGCTCAACCTGAGCGCCATCAGAACCGCCGCCGCCTCTCTGCGGACGTCCGGAGAGCAGCGGGTCAGCGTTTGGCCCAGAACCGGAACGCCGTCTGAGGCCAGAGCCGGCAGGGGGTCCAGCCTGGAGCAGCAGCTGAGGGTGGAGAGGAGCAGCACCTGCTCCTCCTCCTCCTCCTCCTCTGGCATCTGCCGGAGCTTCAGCATCAGCTTAGGGACCAGCGGCAGCAGAGCCTGAGCTCCTGCAGGGAACGCAGATGGAAACGTTTAGGGTCAGAGGTCAGCGACCCGGGGCGGATGTAGCAGCGTTTACCTGCAGGCAGCTGGGCGAGGCCGTTCAGCACCAGGTGGACGTTTCTCCTGCAGGAGGACGAGGAGTCGTCCAGGAGGCCGAAGAGGGGAGGGAGGAGGGAGGAGGAGAGGAGCGCCAGCCTGCAGGAACAGAGACAACCGTCTCAGGATGAAACCTGGAGGTATCGGGGGGGGGGGGGGTCTATCACATCTGGGACTGATTTACAGATAAATGTGGCAGGAAATAAACCATCACTGGTTCATTTCTCCCTGCTCGTTAGAGACAAAACATCCTGATATTTTCCTGCAGCCAGTGGATGGAGCCATGATGGAGGTCTGCTGTGGGGTGCTGCCCCCTGCTGGCTGCTGGTTGTACAGCAGCAACCAGCTGCAGACAGAAAAGTCTTATTCTGTTTCAGTTTTTTCTCATTTTAACAAACTGATTCTTCTCTCTCTGTAGAGCTGATGCATCGCCTCCTGTCTCCTCATCACTGCTTAGTTTTTCTCATTTGGCTCATTACTTCATCTGTTGCCATTTTTTAAGCCTCCTTCTGGATTTAAAGGCTTTTGTTTCATTTTGTTGTTTTTTGTGACTCTGCTTGATTCACCTTGGCAATGTAGGTATCTTTTAGTTGTATGCCTTATCTCTCAGGAATCAGCAATGGTTCTTAATCATTTTGGCCCAAAAATTTATATTAAAAGAAATATATTGAATTTAGCAGTTTTCCCCAGCTGGTTATATGCAGAACATCTGTCCACAACAAATTATACTAATAATGTGAGGACTATTTGTTTATATCAAGTCATCCTTTTGTTACAGGCTTTTATGTCATTTTCTATAAACTAAGAAGGCCCCAGTGAAAAAAAAATAGATTAATGTAAAAACAAAAACAAGATTTGTCTTTGATTTAAGCATCTAAACATAGTATTTCCTACAGTGGGTCACCGACACAACTGCAGGTGAAATTCCTGCAGCCTCCAACTTATGGCAGCTTCTTATGTTCCTGAACATCTTAGAAAACATATTTTATTTTAAGAAACTGAGCTGGTTTTTAGTTCTAAACATAATATATTATGGGCTGAAGGTAAAAATGTCTCTCAGAGTTGTACAGGTTGCTGACTCCATCGTTGGTTCCAGCAGACGAGTCTCTGCCAGTGAGCTATATAATACATTGGAGTGCTGATTTTGCCAAAAAACTGAAGTCACTGGCCGCCATCTTGCTACTCCCTACTCTCACATAATCCCATAGGATTTGGTTGCAACAACAAGCAGTTTTCTGGCTGTGTGAAAACGTTTCATAGGTAATTCTACAGTCAGTGGATGTACTAACACTATCAACTACCAGGAAATTAGGTGCTGAAATATTTTACATGTTATTCATATTAAATATATATATATATATATATATACGTATATATAAGTATGTATATATGTATCTATGTATATATATGTATACATATATGTAAATATATGTTTTTGTATATTGTTATTTATATATTTATATATTTATAAATGTTATATGTATATATATTTAAATGAATAAAATGGAAAATATTTCAGCACATTACTTTCTCAGTACTTGATAGTTTTAGAACATAACATAAAAGTATATGGCATTTGACATTTTAAAAGTTTTAAGCCACCCTGAACATGAGAAAATCCTCGTTATTCGATGCTGTAGCGCACATATTCCCTAGTTACTGGGGGAAATAGGGAGTACCAATATGGCGGCTGGTGGCTTCAAAGCGACTCGTTCTAACAGCGGGCGATTAGCACTCCAGTGTACAATAGAGATCAGTGATCTCTGCCTTCTCCAGGCAAGCTGGTTTATCTGACCTTTGACCTCTGACCCTGTGGGGTTCTGACGGAGGACCTACCTGCCTATGCTGTGGCTGGTCAGCATGTGAAGCAGCTCGCAGGTTTTGGTTCTGACTGACGGATCCTCGTCCTTCAGCAGAACCTGGAGCTGTTTGAGGAACCCTGGAGAACAGGAGGAACACGTCAGACAGACACACTGTTCCTTTAAGAGAACTCTGCTGGCACATCTGCTTTGAGATCTTAATTATTAAAACCTTTTCTCTGTTTTAAACAAATTCAACTTGATAAAATAAATCTCAGACGCACGTTGACCAGGCCTGCGTGTCTCTTGATGTTTGATAAAAGCTGTTTTAGAAAAGCGAGAACCCAGATCCTGAAAACAGGATTTCAATTCAAATCAATTCTATTCTATTTATTTATTTTGCGCCGATTCACATCACGTCATCTCAAGGCTCTTTCCAAAGTCAGACTCCATCAGATCCTCCAGGTTGGTCAGAAAGTTTCCTCTCTAAGGAAACCCAGCAGGTTGCATCAAGTCTCTCCAAGCAGCATTCACTCCTCCTGAAAGAGCGAAGAGCCACAGTGGACAGTCGTCTGCATTGTTGATGGCTTTGCAGCAATCCCTCATACTGAGCATGCATGAAGCGACAGTGGAGAGGAAAACTCCCCTTTAACAGGGAGGAAAACCTCCAGCAGAACCAGAACCAGGCTCAGTGTGAACGCTCATCTGCCTCCACCCACTGGGGCTTAGAGAAGACAGAGCAGAGACACAGAAAGCACAGAAGCTCACATTGACCCAGGAGTACTTTCTATGGTAGATGGTAATAGAGGATGATCTGCCTCCCTGATGATGTCACAGCTAACAGAACGCCAGACCAGGTGTACCTTCTATGAAGAGAAAAATGACAGAGCACAAAAAGTTAAAAGCTGAAATAAGGACAAACAATGCAGATTGGAGAGCAGTAGGAGAACTCAGCAGAGAGAGAAATAGACCCTGATGTCCTCCAGCAGCCTAAGCCTATAGCAGCATAACTACAGAGGTAGCTCAGGGTAACATGAGCCACTCTAACTATAAGCTTTGTCAAAAAGAAAAGTTTTAAGTCTTAAAAGTAGACAGGGTGCCTGCCTCACAGACAGTTAGACTTAGAGACTTAGACAACTTTATTTGTCATTTTGTATGCGTTTTGTGTGAGTACAGAACGAAATTTTGTTTGCATACAGCTTGAAAATTTCAGTGAATTGCAGTAGATTTCAGAATACAGTAACTTTACAGGATAAAGTGCAGTAGTGTTTTTACAGTACACCAATGCAGGACAAATGTGGTACAGAGTCCAGTTATAGCTTCAGTAGTTCAACAGTTTTTCTAAGAAATAATTGAAAGTGAGCAGAAATGGGGGTATGAATAGTTCTGGACTCTTTGGCTCCGCTGTGAGTGTCGGGTTCGGCCCACTCACCTCCGGTCACGGTCTGGTAGAGCCGCTCCGGTTCGTGGACCAGGTCGCAGAGTGACGTCAGAGCCCGCAGCCTACCGGGAGCGTCTCTCTGCTGCAGCTGCTCGAACAGCTGCGGGACGGCGCGCCGGCCGAACGCCACCGCGGCCCGGTTCGGGTCCATCGCAGCAGCTGCCATCGGAACCGAGTTCCTCCTGCTGAAGTCCGCCGGTTGGACAGGCGCAGCTGTTGCCTGGCAACGGAGGGTAAACGAACCTGATGCGTTCAGGGACATGAAGGAACGTCGGTCATTCAGACAACGGTTGTTTGATTTAAATATTTTCCAGCAACAAATGCGCTGAATCTAGCTGTTATAAGGAAGTTTATCAGCATTTTATTAATGTTCTGATGCATTACTGGTCCAATCTCTTTAGATTATTGATGGTTCCGAACCGAAGCGCCACCCACTGGTTAGAAGAACGGAGATTTGAAACACAGCAAATATCAAAGTGGTTAATTGGTGTTTCTGCTTCAGTCCAGTTGAGTTTTGTAGACCTCGTTGGAAGTGGCGTAGCCGGAAGTTGCTTTTTGGCTGGGCTAATAAAAACTGGGTGGGCCAAATAATTATAGTTGAAAGTAAATTTATTTGTAGGTTCACTATGGGGAAGATCCAGACTGCGGAGGAGGAGAGATGAAATTCACTGTTCTACTGAACATCTATGAATTGACAGAAGAAAAAAATCAGGACCACAATCACCTGTGAGACGATTTAAACACGGCGGAATAACTTCTGGATCTTTTAAACTGCAGCAGCCTGTCAGCGTCATTATTTCCGTTTCTGAACGCAACGTCACTCAGAGGCCGCCGTCGCTTCATCTAGACGCCCAGGAGATAGGACACCGTTTTTCTAATGAATGGATTCTTTTACTAAACACAATATTACAGTTAAAAGTTAAAAGCTATAAATATGGTTAGTGCCGCGGCGCTTTAAGCAAGCGGCGGTTGTTACGCTGCGTATTTACGCAGGATCCAGCTGCTGAGTTTCCCTCTGATCTGCTCCTGCTCTTGTAGACCACTACATATTAACATTAATCATTTCCCATCACAGCGGCAGGTTTGTTATCTCAACCTCCACCCTGACCAGACATTATTGCCCTGTATTAGAGCAGCACGCCTCTAAGTGCGTAATTACGCCGAAGGCTGGGTTTGGAGTTATTCTCCGAGCAGAAACAATTCTTTTCAGTTCTGCACTGAATGCAAGAGATAAACATGATGGGGAAAATGCATAAGACTAGGGCTGGAAGATAATTCAATAACAATATATGTTACGATCTATTGAAAAAAAAAGGCTTAATAAAAAGTTCAATAGAAAAACAGCTTTCCTTCTTAATGCATTCTAGCCATGTAGGTTAATGTTACACCATCACATCCTCCCAGCCAATCACAAACAGACCCTGGAAAGTTCTGTCCCCTACAGAGAGTTCAGAGAGCACACGTTCATTTTACTTTTTTAAAACGTTTTCGTAAAAAGTTGGTTGAATAAAGGGTTGAGTTTGAATTCAGTGTTTGTGTGTCTCTGTATCTAAAAATAGCAAATCTCAGTAAATAAAAATAGCTTATTACAGTCCCATGACTGTTAGGAGGATTTCTCTCTGTGCAGCTGGTTTACTGGGAGCTAGAACATGAAGCTGCTGTTTTCATGTTTGGGACAAGCAGAATCTAAATATTATTCTGCTTCATTTTATGTTATGATGATTTTTATGATGAATTTAAGTGAAACCCCTTAAAAACTTTCAAAGGAAAGTCACCTCATTGGGTGGTCCCTGATACAAAGTGGGTGCCCACTCAGGCCCACCCATAGCTACGCCCCTGTTCTCTGGTCTCATGCAGAGCTTTTAAACTAAAAGTTGGTGCAGAGAAATTTCTAAAATTGCAGCGGAATAAATAAATAAATCAGATGTATAAATCTATGCATATACTGGTGACCACACACATTTCCTTTATACATCTTAATTTGTTCCCAACACAACTATAATGATGAGAATAATTATAATTAATATGAAAAGGATCATAGCATCATGGCTCTGATTACATTTGGAAACAAGCTCCTCACAGCAAATCAGAGCCCCAGTTCAGCGGACTTTTATTTTTCTGAACAACATGAATGAGGTCGTTCAACACCGAAGCCTTGAAACATCTCAGGGATGACCCGACCTTTCAATCAGCTCCCTCTTATAAACGCTCTGGTTACAAAGAACGAAGTGAAGTTTGAACCCGAAATGGCGCCAGTGACACGCATTTCCTCCCAGTGTTCTTCTCTGCTGGGTCCAGTTCAACAATAACAGCCCGGGGCAATCAGAACCTGCTAATAAGCCCCTCTTTATCATGTTCCAGCAGAATCTCTGAAAACACGCTCCAATCACGTTCTCAGCCATGTCCCTCCTCCGCCAATAAGAGGGGGCTTTGTGCACAATGGATGGTCATTTTTTTTTTTTGTTAGGTGGTGCGAGACAGAAGGACAGGAAAGAAAATAACATCACTGATGGACAACGTCTCCCCCTCCATCCATGGAGCTGCTGCAGAGCTGCAGAGCTCCTTCACTGACAGACTAATGCATCCCAGATGCTCTAAGCAAGGCAAGGCAAATTTATCTATATAGCACAATTCATTACAGGGACAATGCAAAGTGCTTTACATGATTAAAATATAGCAAATTAAAACAGAATAAAAGCAAGTAGGAATAAAATGTAGATAGAAATTAGAACAAAAAAGTGGTGATTCAGTTAACTAGAACAGGTAAAGGCAATCCTAAACAAATGTGTTTTTAATCTTGATTTAAAGGAACTCAGGCTTTCCGCACTTTTACAGTTTTCTGGAAGTTTGTTCCAGTTCATTGGAGCATAGGAACTAAATGCTGCTTCTCCATGTCTGGTTCTGGTTCTGCAGAGCAGGCTGGAGCCAGAAGACCTGAGTGGTCTGGAGGGTTGATGCCCTGATAACAAGTCTGTGATGGATTTAGGTGCTAATTCAGGGATTTATAGACTAACAGAAGGATTTTAAAGTCTATTCTCTGAGATCCAGGGAGCCATGGAAGGACTTTAGAACCGGGTCCATGTTCTGTACGTTCTTAGTCTTAGTGAGGACTTCAGAACCGGGTCCATGTTCTCTATGTTCTTAGTCTTAAGAAAGTAGAGCTGAAACGCTCTAAGCAGCGTTTCAGCAGATTGTTCCTCCCGGCTGCAGTCAGACTTTATAATCTTAGCTGCTCCCAACAAACGTAATAACTGTTTACATCACACTGATGGTTGCACTGGTTCTGATGCAGCCAGTAATTGTTTGCACTGTTCCCAGATGCAAAGGTAACTTGCACATGCCTCAGCTGGGATGCTGCTGCACTACCGTACACATTGTATAATGTTATTATAAGCTTCTTACGTTATGGAAAAATTTGCATACTCTGTTACGGTGTGTTGGGTAAATAGGCTGGATTTATTCCCACTATCCAATTTTTTTCTTCGTTAGGTCAATATTTACTCTGGTATTTAACATCACCTTTCAGTCTTTGTCAGGAACTGATCTAGTGAACCTGATTTCAGCCACGTTTAAGAGTTTTATTGAGAGGTGATGGGTTGTGGAGGATGAAAACCAGAGAGCTGTACCGGACTGGAGCAGGTAGATGATGACAGCAGGAGCAGCAGGACTGTGGGTGCTGCGCTGCGGAGCCGGGTAGGCGAAGGGAGCCAGGAAGCCTCCTGGGCAGGCGAGTGAGCGCTGGGGGGTCGCAGGGAAGTGGCAGCTCAGCAGTGAGAGTTCCCAGGCTGGCCATGAAGAGCGAGGCAGGCGTGAAGCGAGGGAGACGGCGAGGAAGGCGATGAGGGAAGAAGGATGTTCCGGCAGGGATGAGCAGACTGAGGAGGTTTTAAGTAGGCTGGTTGACAGATGGACTGAGTTTCACCTAATTAGAGGCGGCAGGTGGCAGTGAGCTGCAGAGGAGTGATGACTGGAGAAAACTGGGCTGGATGAGAGGTGGAAAAGTCTAGAAAATGTCCAAACAAAGGTGCACCATGAAACTCTTAGTGTTTCTATGGATCTAACTTTAGATTAGAGCGGTTTGTTCTTTTCTTCTACTCCGTTTTTTTCCCTTACTGCTAATAATTGTGCGTAACTGTCTGTGTGTTTGACACTGTCACATCTATATATGCATATTTGCATCGTTACAAAAATGTGTTGTTCTTTACGTTAATCAGTGTGAAGCTACAATCAGCTCAATGCAGCAGCCAGACCAATTTGTATATGAATGTTTAAACATTGTAGAACTCAAGGCTATAAGCAGACAAACTTTATTTTTAGCAAGTTTCTATAATGAATCGCTGATGTCACTCAATGCTGCTGCTTTGCTGTCTCTCTATTGCCATGGTTATTAGTCCATTTGGTGGCCTTCTGGGTATTTTTATTGGATGTTGTAGTAATCACAGTTTTTGACTTTGTTTTATTCTTTCCTGTCTCAGCTTTCTATACGGTGGCCCTGTTCTCTAATTACTGGCACCTGTTATTGGCGCTATTCAAGCTTGCCATCCTCAGCAAGCTGGTGCCAGCTTCTCAAAAGCCTCGTGTTAGTAGATCTTCATTTCCTAGCCTGCCTGTGTTCGACCTTTGAGTGTTTTCTGGATTCCTGCCTGTGCTGCCTTGTCCTTCTCGGTCTCTTCACCGGTTCTCAGTTTCTGGACAACAACCTGTGCCGGTCTCTCCACCCTGCCTCTCTGCTCTGTCCTCTCTGTACCTCTGCTTGTTGGAAATTGGATTTCGGACTCTGGAAACGGACTCGGACTGGATCTGTTGGATTTCTCCTGTTGTGCCTTCGCCCTCTCTCGATTCTCCATCCATGACTCTGGACTGCCTCTGTCTTTTCCCATATCACCTGCCCCCTTCAAGAGAAAGGACCCGGCTTTGGATTCAACGCCCTTTACGGATCCATTTAAGGTTAGTGGCTTTTCTTGTGTACCTTTAAGTTTCCCCTGCAAGCTCACAGCCACTAACCCGTCTCTCTTCTTTGCAGAGCAACCAATCCTGTTTCCTGAGGTTTGCCTTTTAAGCTACACCATTACTTTTAATAAAGTAATTTTAATGAACTCGAGGTGTTGTGTGAATTACTGAGTCCAGCTCCTAAGGTCCATTACAGATATATCAAGCCAATGTGTGTGGAGACGCATCTATGAACGTTTTTATACATCTGAAGGTTTTTGTGAGTCGCAAGTTTAAACTTTTATTATGAAAGCTGCAACTCTTTTATTCTTGAAGCCCCAGGCTGGTATTTCTGGTCTCTTTTGCAGAATCCCAGATTTTTTCCACCTATAAGAATTGATGGAAAAAGGCAGAATATTGTTATTGTGTGTGTCCACTTCAGATTTTGTAAATTGATAAAAAAAAAACAATTTATATTTTTGAAAGCATTCATAATTAGCAGCATTTTTCATACCTACCTAAAACTTTATATATTTACTGTATATATGGACTGAAATGCAACTTCTCTACATCATAGGCAGTATCTGTCATGCTCCTCATTCTTTTTCTAAATTGTGTTATATATTATATGTTTAATTTATCATGTTCCTGTCTGAATTCTTTTTTTACAAACATTTTGATCAGTTTGTGCTAAAAGTTTTAGAATTACTTGTTAATAACCACGTGATTTCTGGACCTGAGGAGGGAATCATTAAAGGTTTTCACTGAGGTTTTTCTTTTAAGCGTTTAGCCACCTGGAAATGAATAAAAATAAATTTTTATTTCATTTGTAGCAACATTTTGACCCTAGAAATAAAATTCAGAACTTAGTTTGTGTTGTGTTGGTTCTTACATTTGACAGAACTTCTTCATGAATCTGTTGAATTTTTAGAAAATTTGATTTCTAAAAATAGTTAAATGAAATTTCATGTTTGTGCAAAACCTAGACAACGTTAATGCATAAACTGAAGTTTAACAATAAATTGTATTGACACTAAACCTCATGTCCCACCTTTACCACCCTAACAGAAACTCTGAGGCTGCCATGGCCAGTTTATTGCTACAGTAAACAAACAACACAAAAAAGCTAAACACGAAACAAGTGAACTTCATTTCTGTGCTAAATTTATAAATATCAGTCAGGATATAATACAAAAAGAGTATTATTCCTTTTCATCTAGAGAATCTCTGGTGTTCCTTTTTGCAAAGAAAAAACAAGTAAAATCTCATATTTTTAGTTAAACTATGTGTAAGTTCTTATTACACACAGAGACAAGTTTGTATTTCTAAACTAAAATAAAATCCCACTGCTTATCCAAACAATTCGCATTAGGGCCAGGCTTTGGTCCCCATAAGGTCCATCGGTCCCCAGAAGTTAAAATACCAAAAAAGGTTGTTTTAAATACCTTTCGAGGACGCTTCCATTAATTTTCAACCCTTTTATGGCCTAAACTTGAGCCTTAATTTAAACCTAACCATTACTAGTATATAACTAACCCTAACCTAAACCTAATCCCTGCCCCCCCCCCCAATCAGTAAGGACCAAAAAAATTTCCTCACTTTATATTACCTCACTTTATATCAAAGTCCTCATTTTGGTGGTAAAATATGAGAACTGTGTTCTCATTCAGCTGCAAGTAGACGCGCACACACACACACACACACACACACACACACACACACACACACACACACACACACACACACACACACACACACACACACACACACACACACACACACACACACACATTCTCAGAAACCAGCCTCCTGCTCCAGAAGGTTATCTGTGACATAGGATCTCCACGTCAGGGGACCAACAGCAGCTGGTGTTCACTTCCTGGGGAAACTGGACCTCAGATATGGTCAGAACGTTGCACCACACCTTAGCGGTGCTTCTTTAGAAATGTTTTTATCTGATAGAGATAGTTGCGGGAGCAAATTTTGAGGTTTCACTGTGAAAAACAAAGGGACTCCACGCAGCTGGTCATAATGTTCTTGTTCTGCATCTGTTTTGGGTTTACTTATTTTTTTAAGAATAAAATGATGGAGTCTGACTCAGTCACACTCATACCGTATAACTGGGCCCAGGCTAGAAAAACTCATCGTCTTTCCCTACCCATCCTTGGAGTTTCATGGGGGGCTGGTGTCTTTCTCCAGCAGCCATTGGGTGAAAGGCAGGGTCCAACCTGGACAGGCCTCCAGTTCAACACAGGACAGAGAACCAAGCTTTCATCTATTCACACCTAGGACAAATTTAAAGTCATGGTTTTGGATCATAGACAGAATCCAGATAACCCAACCCAGAGAGGTTATTTCTGCAAAGCTGCACTAAGAACCACTTGCTCGTTCTGCAGCCATGTTTAAATGGTTCTGCCTGAAATGCACAAATAAGTCACAACATTATGACCACTGAGAAGTGGTGTGTTTTGGATCTGATTCTGTTTCCATCGTGCCACCTGGTGCTGGGTGGGACATATTGGACAGGTGAACATTTTTTCCTCAAAGGCGACGAAGCAGAAGCAGAAGCAGAAAAATGGTGAGTGTGAGGGTCTGAGTTTAACAACAGAGGCTTGGAAGAATGGAGAACAATCAGGTGAAGCAGAAAGTTCAACAGATTCAACTGTTTGGGACTTGCAATGAAGACGGACCAGCAGGGACTTGAAGGCAGTCAGTCTGACACAAAACAGTCTCCTTGTTATTGAATCTGGTGTCCTGATGGCCAGCCTTGGAGGATGGTTTGTCTCAAATTCTCCTGATTTTTATGCAAAGAAGACGCTCTAACCCCGCTCATGACACCTGTGACCTCAAACAGGGCCCTTCTTGAACTGCTGATAATATACCAATAATATACTAAGACTAAGGCTGGAGGGGAGTTATGGGAGAATCATGGGCTCATAATGACAAACAGACACGAACATGGGAATAAATACACCCCTCTGTTCCTCACCGTCTCTGTTGTTCCTGATTGTTTCCCCCCCGGGACAGGAACCTAGGTTGGATTCAAGCTTTGCGCTGCTCATTTGGGGTACAGGACTTGGATGCCCTCCATCCGAAAACCCTCTCACCTGAAGTGTGTCTGCTCTGTTTGCTTTTTGTGCTGAGGGTTTTTTGTTGCATTACTCCCACTGTCAGAGAGGCAGTGACAGTAATGCACTTTTTCCCCCTCAACCATCCTATTGTAACCCTTTCTGCACTCTGCAAGAAGGCGCCGCCTGGCAAGGCAGCGGCTGCAGTCTCCCATCTACGCATGTCTGTTGTTCTCTTGATGGGCTGTACTGAAATTAAATAAAATAGAATAAATAAACAAATAAAGAAATTCAAATTAATTCAATTCAATTTATTCAGATTGTTGTAAACAAACCTTGCCTGAGCGATTCTGGTGAATCTATAAATGTTCCTCCTGTCTTTGCTCAGGGCTTCATTACGTTTAGGGCGGGGGCTGCAACTGAGGTATAATATAATGATTCCAGGTGAGGGCGCTGAGATGATTTTAAAGTAAAGGTCACACTTGGTGACGTGTGACAGTTATATTAATGTTCTGTGTTTTGTTCTTTGGTCCTCTACTATTTAGCAACAAGTCAGATGATGTAAAACAAAGATGTTAAACAAGCAGATCCCACAGTCTTACTGTCTCACAGCTCTAACTCAACAAAGCTAGTAAATCACTTAGTTCATGAAAATGAGTTTAAAATTATTTAAGGTGATCATTTCTTTACTAAACAGAAACTTCTGTGTAAACCTACAGTTTTTCAGAATCAACTTGGTCATATTGCTAAAGACCTTGTTCAAGTTTATCATCAAAGTCAATCATCAACGTTTCACCATGAAGGACAAACAAGCTGTTTCTAATCAGAAAGATAGTCGTTGTGGTTTTTAGTAAAGGAGAACCAAAGATAGGTAGAAATGAGTGTTTTGAATATTCCCTGGAATAGATTAGAATATACTATAATGGTAATAGAATAAATAGTAGATATATAATTTTTCCCCACACTGGAGCAATTCAGCAGAACATGAAGAAAAGTGAAGTGCAAATTGAAGCCTGTGGATACCCACAGACACAGAGGTGAAAGCCGTTTTTTAACAACGACTTTCTTCTCGCCACTCTTTCATAAAGGCATTTGTGCAGAAGCACGACTGATAGTTGTGCTGTGGACAGATTTCTCCACCTGAGCTGTGGATCTCTGCAGTTCTTCCAGAGACACCATGGGCCTCTTGATCTCTGATTAACGTTCTCCTTGTTGGACTGTAAATTCTGGTGGACGGCCTCGTCCTGGTGGAGTTTACAGGTGTTTCTCTTTCCTTCTCCAGATGAAGGAGTGAGCAGTGATCTGGGAGATGTTCAAAGCTTGGGAAATAATTTTATAGCCTGAGCTGCTTTAAACTTCTCCACAACGTTATCCTGACCTTCTGCTGTGTTCCCTGGTCTTCGTGTATAAAGTTCTTTCTACTTCGCAATTGAAAAATTCTTTGTGTTGGTCTTTCAGATAAAAATCCAATAAAATATACTTCTATTTTTGTGGTTGTGACGTGACAAAATGCCGAAAAGTTCAAGGGGATTGAAGAATTTTGCAAGCCAGAGTACACAAGTTCACTCTCACCAACACCTACAGGTGATCCAGGTACTTACAGACTCACTTCTATCCATAAACCTCTGTTATAATCTTCAGCTGTCACTTTCGACATGTTGTGTTAATTAATCCTGTATATTCTTCAGTGATGGTATCAGGGTGTTGGTTGTTTGTACCTGTAATACTTTATCAGCTGCTTCTGCTGTTCTTTTTATATCCCTCTTTGCAGGTGTAGAAGCAGACTCAGAGGATGTTATATTGTTCTCTCCTTTTCCTCTCCTCTACTGTTTTACCTCTTCTTGTCTTATTTGTTTTTACTTGTTTTCTGTCTCTTCTACCTTTCCGTTTTTCTGCCCACTGAATTTGAAATGATCTCAAAATAAAATCTGATTAGGCTTTTTGGGTAAATATCAAGCACTACGGCAAAAGCAGTCAAGCTCCATTTGTGAAAGTAAAATCTGTTGAGCTCTTTTTTGGCATTAAGACAACAATTCTTATTGCTACCATGGAGAAATGCTGCATTAGTAACACGTGAAAGAAAACTTTGTCACAGGGCTGAACGTAAAACTTGACTTCACGTTTATTATGAAAATTAGAAAGAGGCTAATAAGCTATCACCCATCACTAAAACATGCAAGAGAAACGTTCATTGCTGAAATCATAAATAAAAACATCAACAATGCTTTGTTCGCCACAGTTGAAAAACTCATAAACCCTCCTGTTATTGTTCCACCAGAGCTCCACTCTACCAGGGCCTATATGAATTTGCCAACTTTATAGAAAAAATTAAACAAAATTAGAGAGTTAATCTGCACATCCACACCAAGTCCAGAACCAATATTATACTAAAACATAAATGCAGAAAAAATTACTATATTAGACTATAAAGATTAGGGTCAGCAGCAGATTCAGTTATTACAGCTACAAACTACAGATCAGGCCCGGAATCTGGGTTTAGTGATGGACTCAGAAACTGAGTGTAAGGGCCTGGTGGATGATACAAAACAACAAACAGAAGAGGTTTTATTGCTTTACAGTTTGGATGAGGGAAACTGAGGGTTAAATGTTCAACAGAACTGTAGTTATTAATTGGCCTGGGACTAATTAATAAATCAGACTGAAAGATGGTTGCTACTCCTCCTCCTCGTCCCACAGATCTGGGAATGTGGAAATTTAAATAATTGGGGGGAGTTGACTCATTTATACTAACGTAGTCCTCTTGTTGCCAGGCTACTGTGAGACAAAATAAATCAATCTGATTATTAGAAATCAATTCATTAACTAACAAAGTCTTTGGAGGGAGAGACCTTATATTTAATAAACCACATTTAATTTAGTTTTATTTTTTGTTCAACTGGAATCATATTCATTTTTGGAGAGTTTCATGATTTGCTGCTTTTAGATCAGCTTTGAATCTATTTGATTTTGTCTGTGTCGAGACATCGTCTCAATGGGGTGTCTGAGTGAGTTGGTCTGGTATTTTCCATCTATAGTTTCCTGTGTCACCAGCCTAAGAGCGGTCACAATGCCTGAGAATGCTCTCAGCTCTTCTCCTGCTGTGCTGCATGAAGACGGTCCCTGATGGACTACAGTGTAGCCTCAGCTTTGGGGTCCTCAGGATTTCATAAAGAGCTAGACAAATAAAGGCCATTTACCATTTGTTTCTTCACCACAATGGTCAGGACTCCTTTTTGACTCAGACATTTAAATCTATCGGACACTAAGGGCTATTTTCACGCTTTTAGCTACTCAGGAAGCGTCGTTGCATTCAACTATTTGAACATCATGTCTATTTTGTTTCTCTGTGTGAACTCTGAGCCGCTGTCCCACCAACATTTCATTATGGTTGCATAGCCACAATAAACATTGATTTCTTGTTAGAGACTGGATGTTGGAGAAGAATGTGTTAGGGGCAGCTAGTCATCCTCAGCTAGCCATCTGGTGAAATCTGCATTCAGCGCCTACCTGCTTTCCCTGCTGACGTATCAGCCTTCAGGCGCCAGGAGATCGGCCTGCTGAGGACTTCCCTCTAACGTGAAGCTTTGTGTCCGAATGTCTCCTGGTGCTCAGTTGTCCCAGTAGAAAAACAGTCTCTGTAATGCACCTGATGCTAATGCAGTGCTCATGAAAAGACAAAAATGAAACTAAACTAAAACAAAAACGAAGTAAATCATGACTCAGAGAGCTGCATCACTCACAGGGGAGCGCCTTCATGTTATAACTGTGGTCCTGGCATAATCCTCTCTGTCTATTAGTAAATCATCTTTAAACAGTGATGTCTGAGGTCAGAAAGCCCCCCCCCCCCGTTGTTAGTTTATTGATCCAAAGCTGAAAAGGTTAAGGAATAGTTTATTGCTAAATAAAGTATGTGTAAGGAACTCCACAGGGTTCTGTTCTTGGACCTCTCATTAACATGGTTTCATCCATGCATTTTCCGTCATGCTTATCCCTGCTGGGGTCACGAGGGGTGCTGGTGCTTATCTCCAGCTGTCAACAAGCGAGAGGCGGGGTAGAACGTGGACAGGTCGCCAGTCCGTCAACATGGTTTCTGTAATGAATCAGAGGCAGGGGACCCAGAATTCAGCCAGACCAGCAGAGGTTCAGATCAGGTTCTTTTATTAGCAAAAAGCAAAACAGGGAAAAAAACAAAAACACAGTCAAACCAAAAGACGGCACAAAAATAAACAGACTAACTGGGCAGGTAAGGCAGGAACAGACAGAACGGGACGGCTCAGGTTTCTGGAGACAAGGGGGTCAAAAATCCAAACGCAAACCATACAGAAACTTGCTGGAGGAGACTCACCCATGCTCAACAAGACGACCTGGCACTGATGTCTGGTGTCAACAGTTTATATGGAGGAGGAAGCAGGTGAAACCGGTCAGAGATGATTGCAACAGGGGTGGAGTAAGGCAGGTGTGCAGAGTGGGTAATTAGACCAGACATCAGTGCAGAGGATCAAAACAAGAAATAAATCAAAAACCAAAGCTAAAAAGCTGACAGGACAAGTGGACAGAAACTACACCAAACTTACTAAGAAACAAAATCACTCTAAAGTAAAAACCTAAAACAGAAAATAAAGCTTAGACTAAAACAAATGACAAAACCGGATAAACTAACAGTAAATAAAAACCCAGACAGGACAAAAACTCAAAGCAAGCAGAGAACCTAAAGCAGGAGAGGAAAATGACTCCAAAATAAAACCGACACCAGAATATTACAGGTTTCATCTTTTCCAACCAATGCAACTCAGCATAGAGGCTAAATAGGTAGATCTACAAATCTTATGGGGCCTTCAACCAATGAATTAACTAAACCAAATTACTTCTAACTGAACAACAATTATTGATTTTCAATTAAAAGAAAGAAGGTTAAATATTGTGTCTGGTGCTGTTTGTTTCTCCAGAGACATAAAAGTCTAGTTTAAACCAGGTTTTATTCAAAGGATGAATACAGATCTGATGACCCTAACCCTCCCTGAGCAAACCACCTCACGTTTGGTCAGAATAATTTTGGACTATGCTGAGGCAAAAAGTTAAAGTTTTCATCAGATGGAGACGTTGCACATTTGAATCTTGACTTTTCACCATGAAATGCAACTTTCTCCACTTGGTGCCAACCACCATGGTTAGAGTGACACAACATGGATCCCTATCTTCTAACGTCTTGCTTACAGATGCAAAACATCAGTGACATAACTGAATGTAATATAAGTAAGGACTTTAGAGGGTAAATATTAAAAATAGACCACAAAAGTCAGCATATTTCATTGAGAGTCATGGAGATTATTTGGGAAAGGTTTGGATAAGAACAGCTCTTCCTGTCTCCTAACATCATTTCTGGATCTTCTCTGATGACTCCACCTCCATGGGAGGATCTAATCTGTCTGATATAAACCAAACTCACAGCGAAGAGCTTCAGACACTTCACCTTCATCCTTCATCATCATCAGCTCCAGTCAAACTCTCACCAGGACAGTTTTTCTCAGGTTAGTAAAGTAAATAAATCAGCTCCTCTGTGTTTTATAGACATGTAACCTCCAGCGGGTGATCACTTTCTGTCCTGGTCTCTGAGTTCTTCACCATCTTGTCGTTGCAGCCTGATGGCAGCGTGGAGGCAGAGATGGAAACCTCTGCAGCTCCTCATCATCTTCAGCCTCCTCTTCCTCACAAACCAGTTCGGTACGAGACTTTTTAATGTAACTTTCTAACAGATCAGTGATTCACCAGGACTAAAAGTAGCCAGCAGGAATCAGAGCATGCTGCAGTTTACTCTGATGCAGAGTTCACTTAAGGAAAAGCTCAAAATCTGCCAACATCTTTATTTTAAAGACACTAGAAACAAAGGAGAAGCTGTCAGTTTCACACATGGACCAAATGATTTTACTTTGCAGCTTCCAGCTGTTCTCTTCTTGGTGTTTCACGCAGTTTGTGTCTCTAAACAATATAAGCAGGATAAAAAGTCCTGGAGCTCTAAATTGAGACTTTAACCTGTTTGAACGTTTCAGAGGTGAGAGGAGATGTTGTGGAGAAGCTGAGCTGGGACATGGCTGCAGAGCTTCATACCAGAGGAACGTCTGAGATTCAGGAACTGCTGAAGATCTCCTCCAGCAGGTAGATGATTCAAAGTTATTTTCTATTATTCATCCAGTCCAATATAAGCTAAACTCTTAGAAATAATCTCTATCAGAGTTATTTCAGTCTGACCAGGAGTCATTATCAGTCACGTTCTGTAAATCCTCTGACCCAAAAGGAAAGCAGAACCACAACCAACGGGAAGAGAGTGTTATATAAAACGTACAAAAAGATAGTTTATTGAAACTACTAATTTTTAATAAAATAGATAGTTTCTTGCTCCATTGTTTATATTGCTCTTAATATTTTAACTGCTCCAGGTTATATTTTCTTCATGAATTAACATCTTTTCACCTTTTCCTACTTTGGCACCTTCTTCTGACTTTTGAATATTGAGCCGATGGGACAAGTGAATTTCTCCAACATGAGATCAATAAAGCCTATCTCTTATCTTATGTGCAGCTGTATATCAGATGAGATTCTTTTCACAATATATTTTATGTCATGTGCATTTTATGCTACGTTATATGTAATGCAGCTAGGGCATTTTCATTTGACATGTGCTTTATTACATGACTTTAGATCATTGTAGAACAAAATTAGTCTAATTTATCTTTAACATTCTCTCACTGCTAAACTAGCTGCTCTATTACAAGGACACTTCCGGCTGGAAATATCAAAATAAAAGCACTTCCTGTTCTAGTCATTCAGAAGTTTAATACTCATCAATGTACTTTTTACACTTTGTCTCATTAATTATGTTGGAATTTATGCCTTGTATTTAAATATATTTACTATTTGTATGTGAAAAAGGTTTAAAATGTGACTTTAGAAAATTATTTCCAGATATTATTTCAACTTCTTCAGCTGAGAGTGAGGAGAAAAGCGTCTAAACCAGATTTAGTGCAACAACCATAACCAAAAATTCAGCATTAATTTTATACAATTTTGCTTGGAGCATAAAAGCTTATTTTGTTACATGTATTTGTAATGGGGTAAATTTTACATTTAAATTTTCAATCAATTTTCAAAACAATTTAAAGCAAAATTTGGCTCCCGAATTTAATGTTAAATAATTAAATGTTAACTGTTGATAATGATTACAATATTGAAAGATAATTATTAAATGTTAATGTATAGGTTTAGGCCAGAAGGCAAACAGTACAGGTGAGGATTCCTGTCTCCAATGATGCAGAGTTAGAGGTGACCTGGTTGTTGGGGGTTTGTGTGAGAAAATGTTCAAAGGTTTGACTTGAAAACATCTCTGGCTAAAACCTTCTGACCACAGACCTGCAAACCTTTTGTTATTAAATGTTAAATGTATAAATGTGAGATCAAAGATAGTTTTATAGTTTTCCATTCTAAAAGGCAGATATTCTTTTATTAGTTGTAATAATTTAATAATGAATGAATTATATTTATTTATTTTGTTTTATATTTTCCTTCCAGTTTGATCAACAAACATCTCCTGCTGCAAAACCAGAAGGTAAAGTCAATCAATCAATCAATCAATCAATCAATCAATCAATCAATCAATCAATCAATCAATCAATCAATCAATCAATCATTCAGACTTACTGCGCCGCTCAATTTTCATACACAGATTGATTAAAAACAAAATGTTTCCTAAATTGCAAAAAGAGAGAAACAGGAAAATAAAGTGATGATCCCAAAATAAAATAAAAAATCACTAAAAACAGAAATTAAAACGTATATTAAATAACAGTCTGGGAAATCTGAATTAATTATTTAATTTACCATTTTAAAGTCACACCAGAGGAAGTTTAGTTCTCATAAGAGTTTTTAAATCTAATACTACAGATTCATTCTCAGAGTTGGAAGTTAAAAAAACACAATAATAAAATAAAAATAGTCACACGACAGTAAAACAAGTTGATTTTAGAAATGATATTAACATATAGATAACATTTATATAATAAATATGAAAATACTATAAAGACCAGTTTCTTAAAACATCCACAGCTTCAGTAAATCAGGTGAACATGTTCTGGTCCGGTTCTGTTCTCCGGTCCCGGTCAGCAATTCTCAGATGAATTCAGTTCAGCTCTGCTGTTAACGAGCAGCTCCGCTCATTATGTTTGTGTTTCTGCATCAAACTGAGTAAAAGATGACAAACATCTTCAATGTTCTTCAGATAAAACTCACTGCAGGTTTATTATGCAGCCTCAATTCACAACAAATGTCATTTCAAGGACTTTAGGAAATAAAATACATTGTAACCATTCAGCCTGTGATATATTTTAACCTGCTGTAATCCTAATTTACTCCAGTTTAGTTCAGTAAAACATAGAGGTGGTAAAAGGACGGCTTGTGATGGACTGTCCAGGGCGACTCCATCGCTGTGAATATTTCTGCTGTTTCTCCTGATGATATTTAGAAAGTGACGGGACCTAAAACCGAGCCCTGGACTGTCAGGATGAAGAAGTTTAAAAGCTCATAAAAACTTTTCTGTCTGAACCTCAGAAAATGATACCAGTAAAAATTAATGATCAACCAGAAACACCAGAAATGTTGATGATTTTTTTCTCTCTAAACACCCTTAAAAAGCAGAAGACTGTTAAAAGCCTGAAGGTCTAAAAATCATTTTAAAAATGTCTGGGAGAATATTTAATTGATTTCCTTTAATAGAAAGAAAGAAAATCTATGGAAGAAATTGGTGATTTGTTATAATTATTAATTTATTATACTGTAAATATCAAATATTGCTTATTTAAACATATCTTTATTAATCTTCTCTTTAATTTAAATTCATTTTTAGATTTAGTTTCTTTTGCACTTTGCAGCATTTTAATCAATTGTTAACCGAGTTCTGAATGTTTGATTTTCTGCAGACATTTTTAATTGTCTGGTGGTTCTGGTCCACAGACGGAATAAAATTCATAATTTTCTATAATTTGAAGGGTCCAGTTTTAATTAAATCTGAAATTAATGAAATTAAAATAATCCTAATGAATCTGATTTAAATAAATGAAATGCTAAACCAAATAGCTGAGAAGCATTATGGTTTATCACAGCTAGAACTAAACCAGAACTTCTTTGTGTTCTGACCCAAGCTTCTCTTCTATTTTCAGGATCTTGACGCCTTCTTGGTTGATTTCAACAAAGAGACGATGGAGGATTGGTGGCAAAGTGTTTCAGAGATCTCTGCCAGCGTTAGACAGAAAGTTCTGGTTCTGACAGGCAGCACCGACCCATCAGAGGGGAAAATGAGGCAGGAAAACAGCTTAGATCCTCAGAAACGTGTCCCAGTCAGCCTGAAGTTCCTAAACAATCAGTCCTGTGTGTCAGAGTTAGACGGTATCACTGAAGGAGAAATACTGGTCCAGAACCGACAATCTGGATCTGGGGGTTCTGGTTCCCCACCTGAAAATCTGACCCTGATACTAGAACCTGAAGCAGCAGCAGATTTCTCTCTCCATGGAAACACAACCCTGAATTCTGGAGGTCACCTCCCCAAAGCTGCTTTGGTCCATGGTCCAGAAGAACCGAACCAAGAGAATCCTCCAGTTTATAAGGTAACCAATGAGTCTGACCCGGTTTGCAGCTCCAGAACCACTCAGAGAGCAGATGAGCCCATCGTAGAGTTTGACCAGCAGCAGATCCTGATGTTAGAAGATGATGAGGTGGTGAGAAGAGCTGCAGCTTCTCTTTATGACAAACATCCAACAGTTAGTTCAGTTCAGCTTGTTGGTCCCCAGCAGAGGCTTCAACAGGTCAAAGGTCAAGCCCTGGTTCTGTCAGAACACAGCAGCCTGGTTCTGGTGGGCCATGGAGCCAGAGACCATTCAGGGGAGATGAGAGTATCAGGCTACAGCTACCAAGATGTGGCCAGGATCATCCAAAGCATCTCCAGGACCAGTGAGAAGATCCAGACTACTACAGTTCTGGCCTGTGACGCCGGATCGGACCGCCGGTTCAGAGAAGCTCTGCTGAAGAAGCTCCATGAAGCCGGCATTGAGACGGAGTTACACCTGTGGACCGCTGTGGTCCAGGTCACAGAGACAGGAGAGGTCATCAGTCAGGACGTCTCTGTAGGTGGAGCCCAGTGGAGATCTGAAGATCAGACCAAGAAGGTGGTTCTGACTGTTGGCAGGAAGGGAGAGATACGGAGGAAGGAGTCGGACCGCACCGGACGCCAGGTTCTAACCAATCACACCAGATTCTTAGGTGGTTCTAATGACGACCCAAAACTCTACAGAAAACATTGGCCAACAGGACCAGCAACCTTCATTGATCCAGACGTTTATAAGAAAGTTGATCAAAACAACATTAAACAAGTAGAACAGGATTTCAGGATACTTGAAAGTCTGACTTGGGCACTATTTCATCAGGAACAACCAGAACCACGGAAATTTAGTGACCACGAACTAAGCAATCAAGACCTAGAAAACTATTTAATAGGAGTAAGAGATGAAAAAGGGATAATTAAATGGATAAAAGAACCAATCGATAATTCATTTAAAAAAAACGTTTTAAAAAATTGTCATGTGATTGAATACGGAAGAGACATCAGAAACATCATTCGTCACTATGGCAAGAATGGAGAAGATAAAGATTCATTCCTTCTGATCAATGAATGGATCTTCCAGGTTAAATTTAATGATCTGTATGTTTACCCAGTTGGAAAAAGGTTTAAAAATGGAGAAGACAAAAAAAACTTACAGGAATTCATAATGAACCTGATTAATGAACAACACCAACAAAATAATGAAATGTATCCCGAAATTACAAGGAATATTCAGGAGACTGAGAGAGAGATGTTTGTCAGTAATTTGAAAAACATTTTTCGGGGTGAAGATGTCTACTTAGAAATGAAACCTGCTCTGTTTACAACCTGGTATTTCACAGCTTCAGTTATCGCTGAATCTGCCAGAAATTTTCGTACTTTCCCTCTGACCCTCATGGCTCTGAGTATGAATGATAATAGATTCTGGTTTGATAAACAGTTCATTACCATGGCTGATGGAGGAAGCTGGATCAACAAACCTCTGCGAGGATTCAGCGGCGCTGTGATTGAGAAAGAAGAAAAGAAAAAAGAAAAGAAAGAAGAAAAGAAAGAAACGGATGCCTCTCAGGAATCCAAACTTGTTAGACTTCTCCAAAGAGAGAATCGTGTGTTTACAAATTGGAAAGATGGTGTAGGCCTACTGGAAAATATTTTTGAAATTGCCACTGATTATTGTGTGTTTGAGAAGTGCGGTTTTATAGCAGATTTCTCTGCATTCAAGAACGACGCAAAGTTTCAAAAAGTTTCAATCCCTGTTGAAGACGCTTCTACCAGCAAAAACAAGGGGGGTTAAGTTGGGCCAGGATCATCTTTACTTTCCAACAACGCTTCCATAACTCAAAGCAACATGCTTTGGGTCTGTTGTTTTCTGCTGTTGGATTTTTCTATTATGAAATAAAAGCTTTGATTCATTCAGAATGGTCTGTGTTGTGATGTTGGACCTTCAGGAATCTCTGTGCACATCTAGTTAGTTGCAGACGGCCTTCATCAGTAGACTGAAGGATGGAGGTCCTGAGGCAGTCAGACTATGGACTGTTGGGGACCGTCGTGTTAACGCCGTTAGTTTTCACCTCAATAAATATCAGAATCAGAATCAGAATCAGACATACTTTAATAATCCCAGAGGGAAATTGCTGTTTCAGTGCCATCACCATAACATAATTCAATTCAATTCAATTCAATTTTATTTATATAGCGCCAAATCATGAAACATGTCATCTCAAGGCACTTTACAAAGTCAAGTTCAATCATATTATACAGATTGGGTCAGATTATACAGATTGGTCAAAAATGTCCTATATAAGGAAACCAGTTGATTGCATCAAAGTCCCGACAAGCAGCATTCACTCCTGGGGAACCGTAGAGCCACAGGAAGAGTCATCTGCATTGTACATGGCTTTGCTGCAATCCCTCATACTGAGCAAGCATGAAGCGACAGTGGGAAGAAAAACCACCCATTAACGGGAAAAAAAACCTCCGGCAGAACCGGGCTCAGTATAAACGGTCATCTGCCTCGACCGACTGGGGTTACAGAAGACAGAACAGAGACACAACAAGAGAAACAAAAAGCACAGAAGCACACATTGATCTAGTAATCTGTTCTACATTAGATGGTAGTAGCGGGTGAGCCGTCTTCTCTGGATGATGTCACAGTTAACAGAACGCCAGACCAGGTGTACCTACTATGAAGAGAAAAGAGAGAGAACAGAAAGTTAAAGCAGAAATGACAACACATAATGCATAATTGAAGAACAGTAGAACTCAATATGGTGAGAAAATTAGATCCTGATATACTCCAGTAACCTAAGCCTATAGCAGTAAAACTATAAAGGTAGCTGAGAGTAACATGAGTCACTAGTTATAATTTTTGTCAAAAAGAAAAGTTTTAAGCCTAGTCTTAAAAGTAGACAGGGTGTCTGCCTCACGGACCAAAACTGGGAGTTGGTTCCACAGGAGAGGAGCCTGATAGCTAAAGGATCTGCCTCCCATTCTACTTTTAGAGACTCTAGGAACCACCAGCAGACCTGCGGTCTGAGAGCGAAGTGCTCTGTTAGGAACATACGGGGTAATCAGAGCTCTGATATATGATGGAGTTTGATTATGAAGGGCTTTATACGTTAGAAGAAGAATTTTAAATTCTATTCTTGATTTAACAGGAAGCCAATGAAGGGAAGCTAAAATTGGAGAAATATGATCCCTCTTGTTGATTTTCATCAGAACTCTTGCTGCAGCATTTTGGATCAGCTGAAGGCTTTGAACTGCATTTTGTGGAATTCCTGATAGTAAAGAATTACAATAGTCCAGCCTTGAAGTAACAAATGCATGGACCAGTTTTTCAGCATCACTCCTGGACAGAATGTTTCTAATTTTGGCGATATTCCGGAGGTGAAAAAAGGAAACTCTGGAAACCTGTTTAATATGGGATTTAAATGACATGTCTTGGTCAAAAATAACACCAAGATTTTTTACTTTATTACCAGAGGCCAGTTTAATGCCACCCAGATTAAGTGATTGGTTAAGAAGTTTATTTTTTGAGGACTCTGGCCCAAAGATTAAAACTTCGGTCTTGTCAGAATTTAGATGCAGGAAATTTAAAGTCATCCAGCTTTTGATGTCATCAAGACATGACTGCAGTCGAATTAATTGATTGGATTCATCAGGATTTATGGATAAATATAGCTGAGTATCATCAGCATAACAGTGGAAATTAATCCCATGCTGTCTGATAATTTTGCCTATCGGAAGCATATATAGTAAAGAGAATTGGTCCAAGGACTGAACCCTGTGGTACTCCACAGGTGACCCTAGAGTTTGAGGAAGATTTATTATTAACATGAACAAATTGGAATCTGTCTGACAGATAAGATTTAAACCAGCCTAATGCTTTCCCCTTAATCCCTACAGTATGTTCAAGTCTTTGTAGGAGAATATTGTGATCAACTGTATCAAACGCAGCACTGAGATCTAACAGGACAAGTATAGACACAAGTCCATTATCTGAGGCCATGAGAATATCATTAGTGACCTTCACCAGAGCTGTTTCAGTGCTATGATGAGCTCTGAAGCCTGACTGAAACTCCTCAAGTAGGTCATTACTTTGTAAATGTTCACAAAGTTGATTAGCAACTACTTTCTCAAGAATTTTTGATAAGAAAAGAAGATTAGATATAGGTCTGTAATTTACTAACTCATCTTGATCAAGAGAAGGTTTCTTAAGTAAAGGTTTAATAACAGCTACTTTCAAAACCTGTGGTACATATCCATTTACTAAGGATAGATTAATCATGTCTAAAATAGTGCCACTGATCAAAGGGAATATGTCCTTAAACAACTTGGTTGGGATTGGGTCTAACATACAGGTAGAAGGTTTAGATGAAGCTAAAATTTTAGATAGCTCAGAAAGCTCTACTGCTTCTAAACAGTTCAAACACTGCGCAGATTCTAAAGATTCCTCCAATGCTGCCTCACTTACTGAGGACGAGGTAATCATGTTTGGGAGGATGCCAATTATTTTATTTTTAATGGCATCAATTTTATTTATGAAGAATCCCATAAAATCATTACTACTGAGAGCTAAGGGAATGGATGGATCAACAGAGCTGTGGCTCTGGGTAAGTTTGGCAACTGTACTAAAGAGAAATCTAGGATTATTTTTATTCTCTTCAATTAATGATGAAAAATATGCTGCTCTAACTCTGCGGAGGGTCTTGTTATACAACAATAGTCTGTCCCTCCAGATTAAGTAGGATTCCTCTTGGTGTGTAGAGCGCCATTTTCTCTCCAGTTTCCTAACATTGCGCTTCAAGGAACGCAGCTCTGAATTAAACCAAGGAGCCAGCTTCCTGTGAATAATCACCTTCTTTTTCAAGGGAGCTACATTGTCTAATGCAGAACGCAATGAGGAAGTCACATTGTTAGCAAAGGTATCGATTTGTGAATGGGAAGAAACAGCAATGCTGCCATCTACAGGGCATTTCTGCAATACTGAGGATATTAAGAAGGGGACAGACTCTTTAAGTTTTGATACAGCATTATCCGATAAAAATCTACTATAATGGAACCCTCTTTTGGGGGTGGAGAATTCAGTTAGATTAAACTCAAATGTTATTAAAAAATGATCAGACAGGACAGGGTTGTGAGGAAATACTGTTAATTCTTCACAATCAATGCCATATGTCAGCACAAGGTCTAAAGTATGGAGCCGAGAGTGCGTCGGTTCATGCACATTTTGAGCAAAACCAATTGAATCTAGGATAGTTTTAAAGGCTACACTAAGGTTATCACATTCAGTGTCAACATGGATGTTAAAATCACCCACTATAATAACCTTATCAGTATTTAACACCAAATCAGATAACATCACAAACATTTCAGGGGGGAGACGGTTCACTGGGGCCGTGCAGCCAAGGACAAAAACTGTCCACAAGGCGCTGCCCTTATCTGTTGAAGGAAGATTACAACAACATCGGGGAAAAGGGGAGGGAGAAAAAAAAATATCAATGAACTCATCAGTTTTTCTAAGTCTTTCTAAGCAAAGAGCAGAAATGAAGCTTTTAATCTGGTTTCAGCGTCTGAGACCTTGAGGCGGACCTCTGCTTCCACCTGGTGATTTCTCAGCCAGGCTCGGCTCTGTTGTGAAAACGTGAAGCAGCTTTTGTCAAAGTAGAGTCTGTTTTCTAAACGTCCGTCTAGGAGGCGCAGTAACCTCTTTGAACACCTGATGGCGCTGTTCTCTCCCTCCCCTGAAACATAACGGAAAATGAATTACTTCTCTCTGCGACGTTCAGCTTTGCCTTCAACAGAAGAGCTGAAGGGTCTGGAGCATAGACATCATATACGTAGACGCGTCGTTGGGCGCAGGTTCGCACATCAGCATCACCGCCATATTGTATGTGGCAGAAAAAAGTTAAGTTCTGTTGTAGTGAACGTGGATCAGAGAAGATGCCTCATTCCTGTGCTGCATGGAAATGTATTCAGGCTGATTTTACTACTTTTATCTGACTTCTATAAACTAAGGCTGCACCATGTTGCAAAACTGGACACATTAAAGCTGCAGAGTGGCAACACTAGAAAAAAGCTGTGCAAGACCATTCTTTTTCAAGGTTTTTAGCTTGCATACAGTACAGACTATTGTAGACATAGATGTGCATATATAGATTTTCAAGTATTATAAATAAGCCAAATAAATAGCTGTGTGATTTTATATGTGAAACTATAGGAACAGACTTTTTGGGGGAGTATTAAAGAGGTAAAATTACTAATATGAGAAAAAGGACCTAGGACATTAAAGTAAAAAAAACCCCCAAAAAAACATAAAAGTGGCAATGTTATGAGAAAAACTTCATATTATGAGAATTAAGAGGGAACATTTCTAGAATAGTCACAGTTTGAAGAATTATTTCACTCCTGGTCCAGGAGTGTTGGCAGTTTCTATTAAGATGGATAAGGTCAATACAAGACATTCACAATTTTTGAAATCATATTATTTTGCTATATCATTTTGCCTGTTATGCCAATTAGACTGTGTATCTCTATGTATAACTTTGTAAGAGAGTCAAACAGTATGTCAAATGTTTTTCGAAAGCCACTCCCCAATATGAAAAGTGAGTTAGCACTCTGATTATTAGGCTAATTGTTGAATTACTGTTAGAAGAAATTACATAATTTTGTGTCAGTGTTATGCTAATACAGCTGTGTCTGTCAACCAGACAATCAAATAACTGTGGAACTGACTGCATCCTTATGTAAAAAAACAACAACAGTGACAACACGTTTTGTTGTGCCAGGTTAAGAAAGCATCCCAACAAGAGGAGAGTGGTAGTGTGGGAGAGGAGAGAGTTCACAAGAAAGAAGTCAGGGAGGGAGAGGAGAGAGTTGGCGAGACTGAGGAGAGACATGGCGAGAGAGATGAGGGCAGAGAGCAGGAGGAAATTGATTACTTTGCCCGTCCTGATCCTTGTCTGTTACAAAACTTTTTGAATCACTACCCACAACAAAGCACAAAAAATCCAGTTGTGCAAAAGGTTTTCACCACTAAAAATGCTACCAACAGGAGGTGGCTCACATATTGTGAGAAACATCATGCTTTATTTTGTTTTGTATGTATTGCATTTGGAAAGACTACTGACACAAGCTCATTTATTACTGGGATGTCTGATTGGAGGCATGTGCACCAGCGCACAGAAGAGCTTGAGAAGAGTAGCGCACATCGGATGTGTTCTGAGGCTTTGTTACTAAGGTGATCAGAAGCAGATATCAGCAGTAGGTTTGCTGGTCATCAGCTGTCCGCTAGCAGGGAACAGGTCAGAAAGAGACACTGGGTTTTAGAGCGCGTGGTGGATGTGGTCAAAGTGTTGGGGAAGAGGGGGGTGAGCTATAGGCATGAAGAGAATGAGTCGGCCTACACACTAGGTGATGACACCATTGACCATGGGAACTTTTTGGAGCTGATCATCCTTTTAGGAAAATATGATGTCTGCCTCAAAGAGAACATTGACCAATGTATTGAAAAAAGTAAGCAGCAACATCAATCCAGTGGAACAAGAGGTCGAGGGTCTCTCATCACACTTCTCTCTAAAACCACTGTGAATACAGTCATTGATACAATTGGCCACCTAATTCAAGATTGCATTTCAACAGATGTAGAGAAAGCTGGAATGTTCTTTATTCAGCTGGACACAACACAAGACATCGCCTCTCAGGATCAGTGTTCAATAATTTTAAGATACGTCACTGACGCCTTACTCACGCCTCACACCTCACTATTGCCCTAGTGAGGTGTGAGGTGTCCACAGGACAGTACTTTGTGAAGTTGGTATCCGATGTCTTGGACCATCTGAGGCTGAACAAAGACATGTGTATAGGAAATTCCATAGATGGGGCATCAAATATGCAAGGCACATACAAAGGATTTTCAGCACTGATGACATCTCAGTCACCAGCTCATGTCCATGTATGGTGCTATGCACATGTGCTCAATCTTGTGCTTTCTGACACTACGCAAACTGTCATTGAAAGTGGATCATTGTTCAGTCTGGACAGCTAGTAGGAAGTGGCTTTTGTTAAGCTGTTCATCCACCTTTGGTATTTTCAATTATTTTGGGCCCATTTTGAATTAGTTGTGCCTCCTAGTTTGGTTAAACACATAGCAATTTAATTTACATTAAGCACTGTTAAGATTATCAGACCTTTATTTTGTGTTAAACTGGGTTGTATTGTTTTGTGTTTGTTAAAACCCATTCTTTTTGTAATAAATCACCTTTTTATTATACTCATTTCTCTGGACACATTTTTATGTTGCCGCCCCTGAACCCCTAGACCTTGGGGGCGTAACATAAGTGGGGGCTCGTCCGGGATCAGCCTCGTTAAGAGGATCCCTTTGTCCAGAGTTAAAGGAGGAACATTTTGGGTTGTCTGTATCCAACAACCATGTCAGTTTCATTTAGTCTGGAGCACTTTGTAGCCGACCCCTCTCTTGAGCATATTGATAGCTGCCGCAAGAGTGACTTGCTGCAAATTGTGGAGCATTTTAAGATGCAGGTCCCAAAACAGGTCCTTAAAGGTGACCTAAGGGCTCTAGTAGTGGAGAAGTTGGTGGACATTGGTGTGATCAAAGAGCCTGATCTGCCTGAGGCTACTGTAGTGCCAGGCCAAAAGGCCTTGTCTGTGGAGGACCTCAAAGATGGTCCTAGTGTGGAGGCAGCAGTGAGTGACCGGGGGAAGACACCCCGCACACTCCCTTGCTATGACCCATTGTCTTCTGTGAGTTCTGAAGGACAAGATGGAGCTCGTTTGAAGGTGAGGCTGGCACGTCTACAGATGGAGGCTGAGGAAAAAGCCCAGGACAGAAGAGCTCAGCTGGAGCTTGAGATCAGGAGGCTGGAAATAGAGGCTGATAAAGCTGTAAAGCTGCGCAAACTTGAGCTGGAGGCCCAGACTTGAGCACCTTCTGCCTCTATTACACCTAGTTCCACCACCATGTCTGCTATGCCATTTGACGTCAGTAAGTGTATTTCTTTAGTACCTGTTTTCAAATAATCTGAAGTTGATTCATATTTTGCAGCATTTAAACACCTTGCTGGTGCTTTGAAATGGCCTAGAGAAACCTGGCCTAGTTTATTGCAATGCAAAGTTTTGTGATAAAGCTCAAGAGGGGTTGGCAGCTTCGTTTTAGAGCAGCTTGCCACGCTGCCAGGTGTGTTTTGTTTGTTGTGATGTTTTTTTGCTGTAACACTCTGTTAACCAGATAATGGCAGGTTGTGTCACTCGTTTGGTGTTTTGCCGTGACACTCGGTTTAAACCTAGCCATTGCTGGTTGTGTTACTCATTTTCTGTTTTCCGTAACACTCGATTAATCAGACAATATCAGGTTGTGTCACTCGTATGGTGTTTTGCCGTGGCACTCGGTTTAAACCTGTTCATTTCTGGTTGTGTTGTTTCCTGTTTTCCGTAACACTCGATTGAACCTGACAATTGCAGGATGTGTCACTAGTTTGTTGTCTTGCTATGACACTCGGTCTAAACCTGCCAATTGCTGGTTGTGTTACTCATTTTCTGTTTTGTGTGTGACAATGTATTTACAAAATTTTGTTTTGTAATTTAAGGGGGGGAGTGTTACGGCCCCTGGCCTCTTGAGGCTGTTCAGGCTCGTCTTTGTTTTTCGTCATGCAGGTTCAGCTGTGCCAGAACACCTTTACTGACTGGCAGCCGGGAGGCTGCAGGAGAGCAGCCACTCCATTGGACCAGCAAAGCCAATCAGACGCTGATGAGGCTCACCTGTGCCGTATAAAAGGCCTTAAAGTCATTCCTTCAGGGGGACAGCTAGTAGGAAGAGGTTCTGTAAAGCTGTTCCCCAATCTTTTGTTTGCTACTGCTTTGTGGTCCTTCTTGGAACTTTTGTGTGGTCTGCTAAAGCAGTTTGACTGTGTTTGTTTTTGCTAGCTCTAAGCTTGTGCTAGGGAGGTTTGGTGCTCCCTGTTGTCTTTTGATTTGGATTGATTTGAGTTACCTTCTGACTGACTTGCTTGAACTTTTGTAACTTAATTTGCACTGCACCTTCTTAAGTTTGTTAGTCATTTTCTTCCGTTTTAATTGGGTTAAGTTGTATTGTGTCTGGGTTCTGTGAAACCCCTCCCCCTTTTCCCTGTAATAAACCACCTTTTTAACGACCCCTTCTTCTCTGGACATTTTTTATGTTACCTCCCCTGGACCCCTAGACCTTGGGGGCGTAACTTGGGGGTTGAACGAAATTGCGGTCTTCATCAAGGACTCCTATCAAAGAGTCAATGTGTGGGAGAACCAAGCCCAAGACAGAACCCTTAGACGCCTCTCTCCAATTGGGGAGACAAGATGGTGGTCAAAACATAATGCTCTAAAAAAAGTGTTTGGACATTTTGGGAAACCCCAAAATTGTTTGTTTGCAGATGCAGTCCTGACTCTGGTATCCATAGAAAACATAGCTCACGAAAAAGCATCAGTACGAGCCAAAGCACGAGGGTTGAAAGAGAGCCTCTTGAAATACGAAACTATATTAACTGCTCAGATATTTCTGCGAATATTTGAACAAACAACACCCCTGTCTAAATACCTCCAGACAGAAGGCATGGATATCCTCTCAGCCCATCGTATGGTGATTACAACACAAGAGGCCCTGAAAAGCATTGCTAGAGATTTTTCAGGTATGAAAGCTGCAGCAGACACTTTTGTGCAATGGACAAATGAGAATATTGAAAAAAGAGAGGATGAAACAGACATTGAAATTGAAAGTGCATTGCCTCAGAAACGAGAAAAACTACAGCAGGAGAAATGGCTCAAGATGAGCCTCCAACTGATGCTGAGAAAGCATTTGAACTAAGGCTATGTTCACACTGCAGCCTGAAGTGACCCAATTCCGATTTTTTTTGCACATATGCGACCTGTATCTGATCTTTTTATGACAGTCTGAACAACACAGATCGGATTTTTTCAAATGCGACCCAGGTCGCTTGGTTATGTGGTCCTGAATCCGATACGTATCTGATCTTTTCAAATGCGACCTGTGTCTGTACGGCTGGGTCGCATTTATCCGACCTGTACGTTACCGATACTCGACAAACGTCACTATTCTGCGTCCTGCTATGCAGAAGCGGGAAGAAAGACGACACACATAGCGGACAAGAAAGAGGAGAGCAGTCAATGGAGGGAAAGCTCCGGTTAGAAAAGAAATTAAAGACCGCAAAATGCGCGCCAGCATTATAATCCATGTTTACTTCCGCAAACACTGAGGACGCTTGCTACATGTGACGTCATCGCATCCTCGAGTGTGCATGCGGGGCACTTAGGTTGAACGCATTCAGTTCACACAGGAGATCACATACAAGTCGCATTTATTTGGAAATGAAATATAAAAAATCAGAATTGAGCATTAAGACCTGCAGTGTGAATGTAGCTTAAATGTCCACAACAGAATTCTGGACACTGCTCTTGAGGCTATTCATAGAAGGTTTATGACACATGGCACCAGTGTTGGGCGCGTTACTTTGAAAAAGTAATTATAGTTACTAGTTACTTCTCCGAAAAAGTAACTGAGTTACTAACTGAGTTACTCCACTATAAAAGTAAGTAGTTACCAGTAAAAGTAACTATTGCGTTACTTTTTCGTTTCTGGCTTTTTTATTTATTTTTTTACAACTTTTTTGCTGCCATGTCCTTTCAATGCACCCCCCCCCCCCCCCCCACACACACACACACATACTCCCCCTTTTGTGTTGAACAGTGAAGTGTGGTGAAAACAGCTTTAATTCTCCATCACATAACTTTCATATCGCGCATGCATTGACTTTTTCAACAATTCTCTCTGGCGGTTTTCAGCAGCAACAGCGTTGTTTCTTATGGTTTAATATTGTCCATATGCCTTCTTTAAAGATTTCTAATTCTACTGGCAGGACATGCGCACTTCCCTGGCATTGCCATGGTGAATCACGTTATTTGCGTTCCAGTGATCGGGCTTTTTTTCATGTTCACGCTCAATGGTTGATCGAGCGCTGTGTTTAGTTACCTGACTGATATCATCTGTTCTGAAATCGGACATGCTGAGAATGACAAAGGGAGGAAGAACTACTCAGAGTAGCAGCTTTCTACTCAGTGTAGATCAGCCGTTTTTTCTGAAACAACGCTCAGAACAATGACGCACAGCGCAACCTGCCCAACCATAAAGGCGTCTGCCCAACCCATCAATCAGCGGTGCGCTCCGATCAGCACCTGGCGCTCATAGAGCCAGCCGTGGTACACCATCACACCAGAGTTGCAAAATGGTTAAAAAAAAACTTGGTTTATTATTATTTTGTTTACAGTTCAGCTTGGATTTTATTTACTGCACAGCATAGCTTTGCTGTGCGCGCTGAATCCAGATGCTGTGCGTGAATGCACACGCGCGCAGTTTAGAAGGAACATAAACAGTTTGGCGCGTCAGTCAGTTCGAAACAGTTCCTGTATCGGTCACGTAGCGCATACGCGCATTGACACAGGTTTTGCTCTACGAGCTCGACGCATGCACCGACGCATCGGTGTTGCCGGACCCATCACTACTGAGAGGTTATCTCAACCTCCCTTCTCTCATGACAACATGCGCACGAGTCCTATCATGAAGTGAAAAAAAAAAGTTCATTGTGCGACTTCAGTAACGTGCAGTAACGGGGTGTCAGCAATGATAACGGCGTTATAGTGACAGTCAAAGTAATTAGTTAGATTACTCGTTGCTGAAAAAAGTAACGGCGTTAGTAACGCCGTTTATTTCAACGCCGTTATTCCCATCACTGCATGGCACTCTTTTCGCCGATTTAGCATGGCTGGATCCCAGGAACTTTGAACAGCTCCGGACCACTACTCTGCCCAACAATGCTCTGGAAGTTTTGAGTAGATGTCTGATGAAATTCAGCACTAGTGCAACAGTGGACAATCTCCAATCAGAGCTGAAATGTTTAGCAGGACAGTGGGACAGACTGAAAGCATCCCATCTTGAAGATTACATGACTTGAACAGTAGAAGATGGAGCTGAAGGACAAGAAGAGGAAACGGATATAGTGGGTAAAACCTGTGCCTCCTGTAAAAATTGCCAACTGTGCTGCTACCAGATTCTACAGTGGCTTAACATGTTCTCAGATGCTTAACATCTCCTTGGGCTTGCTTATAAGTTCTTGCTGACCCTTTCCCTTACCCAAAAGGCCTGTGAAAGAACCTTCTCTACGCTCAAGTTCATCAAGTCCAGACTTAGGAGCAAGCTGTCTGCAAGCAAGCTGGAGGCATTTATGTTGATGGCCACTGAAAAAGACATCCTCATGGCACTGGACACAGACACAGTGATAGATAAGGTGGCTGAGAAGAGTGGGTTGCTGACAAAGCTGCTCTTGTAAATTAGTAAGTGTCAGGGTTTGTTTATCGATGAACTCAGGACGCACACACGGAACTAAAAGTTTGAGTCTTTATTGAAGGAAGTATGCTGGGTGGTGAGTGATGAAGACCGGAGGTTCAGGATTGCAGAAGGTCAGGGATGTAGATGATGGCAGGAGCTGACGACCCGAAGTGAAAGAGAGTCACGACTATCCAGGCAGCCGGGAATGCTCAGAACTGCTCGGCTAGCAGGCCCCGTAGCCACAGCAGGTTAGCAGTTCGTTGGAGACACCAGGGCACAGAGCTGAGCTTCTCCAGGGCGGCTAGTCAGGTTAGCAGAACTTGAGAGACACCAGGGCACAGAGCTGAGCCTTTCCAGGATGGCTAGTCCTGTTAGCAGTTCTCTGGAGACACCAGGACACAGAGCAGAACTTCTCCAGGGACAAACAGCAAAGTATGAGTCTATAGCAAACTGGCAGGACTAACCTTAAACAAGAAAAACAAAGCTTCCAAGGCAAAAACGGGGACTGGCATGGAGAGGTGTGGAATGATGACGGCCCAGTGCTGAACTGAAGGCAGAGGCAGGTTTAAATAGAACACTTCACAGGTGGAACCAGGGTCTGGCTAATTGACTGGTAAATGATTATCAGGTGTGACTGACTGCTGAGGAGGTGAAGTGAAAATTGACAGAAAATAACTGATGACTGAAAACTAACAATAAACCTAACCCAAAAGAGATGAAAAAATGAAAATAACAGAAAAACAAAGCCAAACCAAAACTCAACCATGACAGTAAGGTGAGAGGAACTTCTTAAATTTATTATTAATGATAATAATACTATTCTGTGCAACATTTGTCTAATCTTTATTCCTTCTCATCCTCTCTGACAGGATTTCTACACGTTTTAAATGGTTCATTTTGTCATTGGCATCCCTTTTTACACAGTGAGTGCACAGTAGTCCAATGTTACCCTACAATATCTGGAAGACTGAACAGATCTGATGAGCTACTTACAATAACTTCTTATGATGATGTAATGTGATAATATGTGTGATTGACTGAGACTTTCTCTCTCTCTCTCTCTCTCTCTCTCTCTCTCTCTCTCTCTCTCTCTCTCTCTCTCTCTCTCTCTCTCTCTCTCTCTCTCTCTCTCTCTCTCTCCCTGATCTAAGAATTGTTGCTGTTCTGTGGTGGAGTTTACATTTTACAGTGTTAATAAATTAAGATTTTGGAAGTATTTTAAGTGTCCACTGTCACTAATTACCATTAACCTGGCCTCAGGGTATTGCACAGTTGGTATTGCACAGTTGGTATACACATTAAGTACACAAAATAAATGTGGTGGGCCAGTCTTCCAAAATGCCAGGGCCGATTTTTTGTCCCAGTCCACCCCTGCTCCTGGAGTAATAGGGCCAGTTTAGATTATTTTAATTATTTTTATTCTTTACGAGAATAAATTCAGGAGAATGAAGCTAAAGGGATACGAAAATAAACTTGCAATATTACAAAAATAAAAGTATTACAAATACAAAGTATATTCTGAGATTAAAGTCCCTCTGATACTGTTTAAGTGACTGAGTAACTGCAGATTTGCCACATTTAAGATGGCGGACGCTCTGACGCATCGCAGCATTGGCAGAACCGACCCAACGACGCGTCTACGTATATGATATCTATGGTCTGGAGGCCTTTCTGGCTCATAAAGATGGAGGACCGGATCCGGCCCGCGAATTAATTACCTAAGACCCCCCTGGATGATATTTAATTACTAGTAGAACGGGCCCACAGGCCACGGCCGCCCGCTGGCGTTTTGCACTTGTGACCAATATGGCCCCATACTCGGTCTTTGACACAAGGGGGAGCAAGCAACTCAAACACCCAAACAGGGATCAAGTCCAAGATGTTTTATTTCAACAAAAGCTGCCGTAATAGTGGCACGATAAAACACTCCCTATCCCGATTTTTAAAAGTTCAAGGTTATTCCAATAATTCCAATTACAATTATTCCAACAATTGTCCTTAAAAGTCACCAATTAGAGACCAGAAGTTGGGCTCCACTTATTATGCTGCTTCTGGTGAAGGCGATCGGTCTACAGAGCACCCTCTTGCCGATCCAAGCTGATTCTGTGGCGCTCCAGCACTGTTCCATTCTTCTGCGTGCCACACCGCTTTTCAGACCAATCTAGCTAAAAGAAAGAAGCAGGAAAACTCCAGCATCCCCGGACCAAGACTCCGTCGGAATAGTATTTCCTGCCGATACTCTCTGATCGAGACGGAGCGCTATTTACAGGCGCCCTCGGTACTGGGCCGTCTGTTCACCTCCCGGTATTCTGTGTCTGGCGTGCGGATCCCACCTGCCCCTCGCTCGGTCGCGTGTCTGTCTCTGTCACCTGCAGGGTCAGCTCCCCTCTCCTTCCATCCAGGCTATTTTTTTTTATTTTGGCTTCAATCAGCCTCTGCTGACACCTGCGCGCAGCAGTTGCGGAGCGCAATAATTGCGCTCCGCCTCCTTAGACAATCGACTTCAGCCCGGTGTGCTTGGATTGTTAAAACAAAAACAATCCAAACATGCAAAGCACAACAAAAACGTTTCATCCCCGACACAAGGGACGTTCTAAAACGCTTAACGTGAGAAAAAGCTTAACGTGGCTTAAGGTAGGAAAACAACGAGGAATCATCACCAAATTTCGCATGGCCATATCTTGTCATGAAGACTTAAGCCTGTCAAAAAAAAAATAAACCAAAATCCAACGATTATAGAAGATATCTCACATTAACGTTTTCTTCTTCATTGGCGCCTATGGCGAGAAAAAGGCTTAACGTGGTTTAATGTACCTAATCAACGATCAATGATCACCAGATTTCTCTTTCATATTGCTCCTAATAAGCACATAAAACTGTCAAAATGTTAAGCGTTTTAGAATGTCCCCCGACACAATGCCCCAGTTGCGCATCCAAGCTGCTTGGACGCTCTCTCGGTTTGGCAGCACATACCTGTGTGAACAACTTTTCTCTAATCAAAACATCACACAGGAGCCGTCTTACTGATAATCACCTTCACTCATGCCTAATAGGTTGGAAATAAGGCGGAGTTACTTCGGTAAAGTTAGAAAGATATTCACAGATTCGGCTTTTCCGGATCAATAACTCATCGGCGGATGATTTATTCTACAAAACAGACACCTCTCTGTAACCACAGCAAGGCAGACAGTCAGCAACAACCGTAGTTTCCTCAAAACGAGTCTCCCACCGCGCTGGGAGAATTACATTGGTCTCTATGCAGAGCTCGCTCCTCCAGATACTATAGGGACCAAGTTGCTACCCCAGAAACATAATCATAGAAAAATATTCAACAGCGTCACCAAGGAGAGGTGGATTATTATCAAATTAATTTCATATGTTTCTGATCTCATGTATATCATACCACATTTATTAGATTTGAAAATAATACATTTTGTGAGGAATTTCCCAAAGCCTGAATGGCAAATGGCACCTATTTTATTATTAGACTAAGTATAAAATGAGCAATGATTACACCTTATATCATCGTAGTGCTACCAAACTTGTAAAATACATAGTTCACTTAATCTAGTTCATACTACAACTCTTACTTTGGGAAAATGTGCTTAACTTTATTTTTTGATATTTTATTATTGTTATTACAAACATATAATAGCCAATAAGTACAGTATAGATTATTGTAGTGCTACCAAACTCATCATACACATAGATAACCTCATATAGTTCATACTACAACTCTTACTTTGGGAAAATACGCTAAACTTTATTTTTTTGACATTTTGTATTGTTATTACATGTATATAACAGGCAATAAGTACAGTATAGATCATTGTAGTGCCACCAAACTTGTAGTATACATTGATAACCTCATCTAGTTCATACTACAACTCTTACTTTGGGAAGATGGGCCACAGATATTTCTAATATTCTCCATGTAACATTAAGGGCAGAAACTATTATCCATCCATCCGTCCATCCATTTTCTGACCCGCTTTATCCCTCATGGGGTCGTGGGGGGTGCTTGTGCCTGTCTCCAGCATTCACTGGGCGAGAGGCGGGGTACACCCTGGACAGGTCGCCAGTCTGTCGCAGATAAAGTATTACCATCATCCACAAAGTAACTTTTATAAGTTGTAGGGTGACAAAAATCACATCTACACCTTATCAGATTTATTTACACAGCAACACTTGGCTTGTGAATTTTGACTCTCAATTCTGAGGAATAATTTCACATAAAAAATAATACAAATCTTTCTCCATCATTTTTAGTAGCAGTACTCAGTTTGAACTGCAGGAATCTCGAAGCCAACACTCTTGCCCTGGAAACCATTTTCACCATTCTTTTTTCTTTACAGGTATAACATTAACTAAAAGTCAACATGGAGTCTAAAAACATGACATTTTCATGTGTTGTCATTGATTTTTACTTTATTTAAAAAATGTTTGAGGTTTGGTTAGTTATTTCATTTATTTGATTAAATGTGCTGGTATTGAGTTTTTACCTCATGGCTGCCTCATGGCCACTGCCGTGCAACCACACCACCAGACACAATCAGACCAATTAGATGCTTAGTGTAATGAAGTCCCAGCCAATCATGATCAGCCATCAATTAAGGTCAGTAGAGCAATAATCTTTTACAGTTTAGCGGAAAAAGAGATTATGAGGAAGTTGAAATATGAACAGAATATCCACGGTAAGTCAAACCATTTTTCTTTTCCTTGTCATTTTGATAGTTGTAATGAATGATACATGTTTAGATGCCAGGTTAAATTCAGTTTTGATTGTGAGCTGAAGCTTTTGACCTGATTCAATGCTACATTAATTTAACCTCTCTTTAGCTACATATGTAAATGTTGGCCATGTTAGACATTTTAGATTTAGACTTCAACAAGCTCGTTTTCGTTTCACTTGTATTTGGATAATATTTTTAGTAATATATATTTAGTAAAATATTTAAGTACTTTATAGTCTTTGATATCGTACAACGTTCTTGTAGGGCCTCAGCTTTGCATTTTACTTTCCTTATGTTACAAGCTTTTAAGACAATGGGTAGGTTAAAAAAAAGGTAAGACTGCTGTCAGGAAAAATTTATGTCTCTACAAATTTCTTTATGTCCAAAGTTTTACAGTGACACACATGTTTATCCCGATGCTGTAGATACAGTGTGAAACTTGTGGATGATGGTTCCACACTGAATGCACTGAAATGATACCCGCACAGATTCCAATCAAAGACACCCCTTGATACTGTGTGTTGTGCACCAACAAGAGAATCTCAGAGTAACTATTGCTGACTGTTACTGAGCGTGTTGTAGTGATGTGGACCTTGCAGCTCTGTTGACCTCACAGCAGGCAATTCCCACGGAAGTCTCCCTCAATATCATGCCGGAAACAAGACATAAAGCGATATTCAGTAAACTATGTATTCTACAAGTTTGGTGGTACTACAATGATCTATAGTGTACCTATTGGCTATTATATGCTTATAAGTAAATAGTAAGTATTCTCCCCAGCACCCGAGCCTTGGTTCTGTGTAAATATTATCCGGTTAAACTGGGTTCTCCAGTGGTTAACACCTCAGTGTGGGGACATGCTTGCACCAGTCGGAGAGCTGAAATCTGGGATTTTTGCTGTCTGAGCTCTAAGGGTCATGCATATGTCCGCCTGTTTTGGAGCAATTTATGTTTTATTACATATTTGATAAAAGCAGAAAATCCCTTCTGGCAGATGATTCCATACACTTTAGTGTGAATAATAATCTGCATGCTTTTCCACTAAAGCTACTTTGCAATAACATCCCAGACTTTAAGATGCCATTTTTTTAGTATGTTTGGTTTTTAATGACTAACATTTTGTTTCCATTTTGACAGTTGACTGGAGCAAAAAGCAAAACTTTTTAAATTATTGCATTAAAAAGCTCTCTGTCTCTCTCCGAGGTCGGTCGTGTCTTTTCTCTCCCTGCAGCTTTTACCCCCCCCCCCCCCATCCCCCTCTCCTGCTTCTGCTGCTATGTCTTGTCCTTCTGAGCACTTTCTTCAGATCAACCGAACTCTGAAAAACATGGATCTGGTAAGCTGGTCTCTCAATACTATTGATAAATTTTTTTCGACGGGTAGGCAATGGAAGGGGGGCCCGTCCGGTCCTGATTTGACTTATTTTGTGAGATACACCCTAAATTCCTGGAGGAAAACGGTGTGTCTTTCGACCTTGTCATTCCTGGACGTTTGAAATTTTCACATTGGATTAAGGATACTGGGATCTCTATTTATTGGTTTTTGTGGATTTTTGAAGTATCGGCAAATACAGCGGATGTCGGAGCCATTTGGCCTTGATCAGGCTGCCGGCTGCATGAAGCGCTCACTATGGCTGTGAACGGACAAACCTGGCAGGTGAATGGAGTGAAGCCGAAAAGCTGCCTGTGTTGGAACGCAGACTGACTTTGGTGGTTGAACTCAAGGGGAGATGGAATAAAATCTGGAAGTGAAGCGCGAAAAAGCCCAATAATTTGGAAAATTGGATTTACTGAAAATTGGAGCCAGCAAGTGCAGCTTGTCTCATAACAAATAACATATTTGGATTCCCTCCCTATCTCTACTCCTGGATTGTTATGGCGGAGAATGCTCAGAAAAATTCCCGGCTACCCCCCTCCCCCGCTGACACCTGTGGATGCTTCTCTGAACTGTGGGCCGGCTGATAACATCAAGGACAATGGCTTCTGGAGAGTGTTCACAGAGATAAAACACTTTCGCCCAAACACACACGCATAACTGATACTCATAAAACTGATGAATTACGCTAAGGTGACCAGATTTCTGAAATCAAATCTGGGGACATTTCTTGCTCGTACATAAAAAACAATACATCTCATCAAGACGAAATTAGGAAACGGGGACAGTAATGGTTTCATTTATTTTTACATATTTATTAATATTTAAACAACAAAAATCAAGTGTGAAAGCCAGGAATGTGCCTCTCCACACTTTTAGTATATCCTAAGATTAATAAAATTAATAAATAGTGTTAATAGAAAACTAGAACTGTGTCTTTGGGTTGGGGTGGGAGTGGAGGGGTCTAAGGTGGTTAGCAGGGTTTTTCAATTTTGTGTAGCCCAAAGAGCTCTGCCACCTCCTAAGGGGAGAGTGACATGAGGAAAAGAAAAACCAGAAAATACAAACATTTAGCCTGTGGCTCTCTGTGAAGACAGAGTTCCTCAACCTTTTAAAAAAGGTGCAACAAATACTTATTCTGCTCATGTCTACATACCTATGAGCAATAGGTTTTTTGCATTAACATAAAAAAGAAGTAGAGGTCAAGCCCGCACGTAAAGGGTGATACATGTTTCTTACTGTCACCTGGCCACAGCAGGGGCCTGTGCATCTCAAATAAGCAGATTAATTTCTTTCCATAATGGGCTATAAGCACAGCTCCACTACTTCCTGAACCTCAGCAGCTCTTTTGTTTCCTTTCTTTCTTTACTGGACAGACTGATTAATCCAGATGTGTCTGGCTGGTTACTGAAGTCAGACACACCTGGATTAATCAGGAGCTGCTGAGCTTCAGGAAGAAGTGGAGCTGTGCATAGAGCCCGTTTGGGACAAGAAAATGGGTTTTGGTGATGTGAGGTGAAACAAAGGCACAGACTTGGAGACCCCTTGGATCAGTGTGCAGCATGAGCATGTATAAACTTACACAAAGTGTGTATAACTACATTATGTGTATGGTAGTAGTTGATGTGCCAGTATATTGTTTGCTCCTATAAGGTGAGTTAACTCCGGTCAGTGAGTCAGATAACATGAGATCATCTCCGGTTTCTTCAAGGCGTTCTGTGTCTGAAGAGCCATCAGCCCCGGTATCCAGAGGTCTGGATAAAATAAGGAGAAGAGAATGTATTATGTGCAGAACTGACATTTTTAAGACACAAGAAAAAGATACAACTAATCTGCCTCTTCTTTCTGCCACAGCTAGGGAAGAGCAGTGAAACTCATGTTCAGTGCAGAGACTCAGGAAGAGGTTATATCCTCAGACAAGTAGGCTTCTCAACTCAAACCTGAGTCACTCTGTTTTACATAGCAAACTTCACACACTACATTACTCAATACGTTACTTTATCACTTAAATCATGTCAACGCTTTATCACTTGAACTTTAATAATAATCTAAGTAAAATTTTATCTCTTCTCATCAAGTGTTCTTTCCATCAGTGTTCCTATTTTCCTCCACCCATTTAATCTCCTTTCTGACTTCCTATCCTCTTCTTCTCTCCTATTGTATCAATCTTACATTATTCTAAAACAGACATATAATTAAAATTAGTTCCAAAAACATTAGAATGTACAACATGAAAACTTCCAATTATTGTTATTTTTATATCATCTAATTAAATACTACAAATCTAATGACCACAATATTTGGAGCTACAAGCAAAAACAACATAATAAATGGACATTAAACAGGTGGTTATCTCTTCCTCCATCATTCTCAGATCATGTAGATCTTTTCTCATTTAGTTCTCCTGTTACTGACTCCTATTTTTTCATAAGGAACTTTCATATATCCAAAGTGAGCAGTAGAAAAGCTAAACCTAAGCCTGGAAGTCTATGCTCATAAATCAGCAAAACATCTAGTAATAACTCTACTTCCAACTATCTGAAATATAAACTAAAGATTTCCAATCAGTTCTAAAACATCTTTAGAGGAACCCTTGTTGATCCCTGGAGAACCAGCGTACCAGTTTAGCGCCTTACAAGGAGTTTTCAATTATTCTGTTACATTTTATCCAAGTGTCTTTTACTGATGTGAGCAGCAACTCGTGGTCTTGTCTTACTTTTTATTGATAATTTTTAACCTGGACAAAAACCAAACATTTATCACAGGATCAGCCCGATCCAAATACTTACCATGACACAGGGCAGCTCCCCTTGTAACAACGAAGTTCCACTTCTTCTTCTTCTGTTTTAAAAGTGGTGCGTTCTTCTTCTTCTTCTTCTTCTTCTTCGTGTGGGAGGAGTGTGAGTGAAGGAGCGGAAGAGAGAGCGAGTGAAAAACTCTGTTTGAGTGGTTTTTCTTACTTTTTTCTGTCCTTTTTCACTGGGTGAGTGTAAATATTGTTTATATAGTTGTTTTACTTTGGTTTTTAGGTTTTTTTTGGTGGGGTTTGTGGGGTTTGGTGGCCGTCGGGTTTTGCCCGGCGGCAGGTCGGCGTCTTGAACGCCATGGTGGTGGGTGGTGGTTCTGGCGTCTTCTCCGCGCTGACACTGAGGAACGGCATCAAGGTGGGTGCCGGGTCTCCATGCAGCGTGGAGGACGTTTGTTTGGCGGTGGGTGAGGTGATTGGACATGGTTCCATCAAGTCTGCGGCTCGAATGAACGGAGCCGCGGTGTTGTTTGTTGAGCGGGTTGAGCAGGCGAACCTGTTGGTCGAGTCGGGCATTTCTGTGAACGGCTCGTTCCTTCAGGTGTCGCCGCTCACGCAGCCCGCTACCAGGGTGATTTTATCAAATGTCCCTCCCTTCATCAGCGACGAGTTCCTCGTTAAAGAGCTCTCTCGTCACGGAAAGGTGGTTTCCCCCGTTAAAAAGATTCTGTCGGGGTGTAAATCACCTCTGCTGAAGCATGTTGTCTCCCACCGGAGACAACTCTTCATGATCCTCAACAAACGTGACGAGGAGCTAAACCTGCGTTTCCGGGTGAGAGTGGACGAATTTGACTACGTCTTGTTCGCCACCTCATCCGGCATGAAGTGCTTCGGCTGTGGACAGGAGGGACATTTGATAAAATCGTGCCCAAACAGAGCCGGGGCGGCTCCGTCGAGCTCCGCGGAGCAGCAGCCTGCGGCAGCCGGGGAGCAGGTGGGTGTGTCCGGCGAGGCTGGAGCTCCTGCCGCGGTGGAGGAGTCTGGCGCTGCGGGGAACTCCAGCGTAACCGCGGAGGAAGCCGTGGCGTCGGCTCCGGTCGCTGGAGACCGGCAGGAGAGTTTAGTGGAGGAGAAAAATGTGGATGAAACATCTGATCCACAAAGGAGTGATTGTGTGGTGAGTGAGGGCAGCACGGTGGTGTGTGGTGGTGGGGAAACTTGTGTGACTGGTGAGGAAGTGGAGAATCAGGGTGAGATGGAGCAGGATGGCGTTTGTGAAGAGCAGGAGGGTGTGACTGGTGTGTGTGGAGAGCAGGGAGGGAAAGGTGAGGCGGTGGCAGGTGGAGGGGAGGTGAGTGTGGAGGAGTCTGTGGTGGCTCCTATGGTGGAGTCTGTGGTGGCTCCTGTGGGGGAGCCTGTGGTGGTTCCTGTGGAGGAGAAAGGCGAGGGGGCGCAGTTGATGGAGCAAGAGGTTCCAATGAATTTAAAAAGGCGCAGTAAAAGGAAAAATGTGATGACTGCTGTTCAGAGCAGTAAGCAGGTCAGCAAGCTGGCCACAGAGAGAAAAGATGTGTCAGACAGCAGCGACAGTGAGGGTGAGCTGTCTGACAGCAGTGAGGTGTCTCTGTCACAGGGTAGCAGTGCAGAGGCACGTTATCCAGTTGAATCTTTTAATCATTTTCTCCAGGAAACAAAAGGATTAAGAGGGATAAAAGTAGAAAAATATTTTCCCAATTTAAAAATATTTTATTTTTCTGCGAGATATTATATTAGAAGAAAAGAAGAGTCTGGGTTTTCTGATCAGGAGGTTTTTAGACTGAAAGAAAATTATGGGAAAAGTGAGAAAACAATTTTGAATAGAATGATGAGCACTAACTTCTTATTATTTTTATTGTGCAGTATTTTATTGTGGTGTTGTTTTTAGCCTTTTACCCAACATGGATAATTTTAAAATAGCTTCTTTAAACTGTTAACTGGAGCTAGGGAGGCTGTTAAACGCACCATGATTTATGAAATAGCAAAACAGAAAAGAATTAGTGTTTTATTTTTACAAGAGACGCACAGTGATCTTAACAATGAAGCAGACTGGCGCAAGGAATGGAAGGGAGAAGCTTTTTTTAGCCACGGCACCTCCCAGAGTTCTGGGGTGGGCCTCCTCTTTTCCTCAGCTTTCACCCCAAACTCTTTTAATGTAGAAAGTATCGTCCAGGGAAGGTGTCTTTTAGTAAAAGCTCAGTTTGATCATTTTAACGTAGTTTTTATCAATATTTATGCTCCTAACGTCGGTGCAGAGAGGAAGCGTTTTTTAGAGAAAATTGGGGAGAGGTTGGGAGATTGCGGGTTTGATGATTTATGTTTTTTTAGGTGGGGATTTTAATTGTACAGAAAACGAATTGTTAGACCGGAATCATAAAGAGCCTCACCAAGCTTCCCAGCAAGCCATGCAGAAGCTTGTCTCGTCTCACGGCCTGGTGGACGTGTGGAGGAGGATGCACACAGGCTCCAGACAGTACACTTGGTCCCACAGTAAAGAAAACCGCCTCTCGTTAGCACGTATTGACCGTTTTTATTGTTTTAAATATCATTTTAATGTGTTTAAAGCATGTCAGATTTTACCAGTAGCTTTTACAGACCACTCTTTGCTTTTAGGGAATGTTTTTATAACAAACATTTTACCTAAAAGCGCCTACTGGCATTTTAATCTGGCTTTAACTCATGATTGTAGTTTTAGAGAAGCTTTAAGTTATTTTTGGGACTGTTTTTAGACAAAGAAAGGGTGATTTTACTTGTCTAAGGCAGTGGTGGGACCATGGAAAAGTTCAAATAAAACAACTTTGTCAACAGCATACTCTTAATGTCACTCGTGACGTCACCAGATCTATCAGAGATCTGGAGATGAATATAGTGGAACTAGAACATTTAAGTGAGTCCACAGGAAATCGAGAGCATATTGAAGCTCTCAAATCCAAAAGGCTAGTCTTAGCCAACCTGCTGGAGTCTAAAGTCCAAGGCGTGTTGGTCAGGTCTCGGGTTCAGAACATCACAGAGATGGATGCTCCCTCTAGCTTCTTCTTCAGCTTGGAGAGGAAACGCGGGCAGAGGAAGATGATCCATTCCTTACTATCTGACACAGGGCAGCAGGTGAGTGAACCGGGCCAGATTAGGAGGAGGGCTGTTGAGTTTTACTCCTCTCTGTTTGAGAGTGAGTATAAGGAGAATGAGGAGCTGTTTGGGGAGTTCTGTGGTGGGCTGCCCCAGGTCTCTGAGGAGACCAATGTACAGCTGGAGCGCCCCCTGGGGGTACAAGAGCTCCATACAGCCCTCCTGAATATGCAGGGCCAGAAGGCCCCAGGCATCGATGGTCTTACAGTAGAGTTTTTCAAAGCCTACTGGGACATCCTGGCGGAAGACCTACTGGATGTCTATAATGAGAGTTTGGCCACTGGTTCACTCCCGCTTTCATGCCGCAGGGCAGTCATCACCCTCCTGCCCAAGAAAGGGAACCTGCAGGACATTAAGAACTGGCGCCCTGTGTCTCTCCTCTGCACCGACTACAAGATCCTCTCCAAAGCCTTGGCAACGCGGCTGAGAGAAGCTATGGAGCAGGTCATCCACCGGGACCAGACCTACTGCGTCCCCGGCAGGTCCATGGTAGATAACGTCTACCTAATTCGGGATGTTTTGGAGGTCTCCGGTTCATTGGGTTTAAGAACGGGCTTGATCGCATTAGATCAAGAAAAGGCGTTTGATCGCGTCGAACACGGCTTCCTGTGGAAAACTATGGAGAGGTTTGGGTTCGCCGCTGGTCTGATCGCCAAGATCAAGGTGATGTACAGTGGCATTGAGAGTATGCTAAAGATTAACGGTGGTCTGTGTGCTCCTTTTAGGGTGCGTAGAGGTGTTCGCCAAGGCTGCGCCATGTCCGGGATGCTCTACGCGCTCTCCCTGGAACCCCTGCTTCAAAAGATACGTTCTACTGTTCATGGTTTGGTTTTACCTGGTTTTAATAGTAGAGTGGTTTTATCTGCCTATGCTGATGACGTTGTTGTTTTTACTAAAAACCAGCAAGTTGTCGACGTACTGAACGAGATAACAACTAAGTTCTCTGTTTTATCTTCTGCTAGGGTGAACTGGGGAAAAAGTGAAGCCCTGGCAGTGGGCGAATGGCGTGAAGGGCTCCCGGTTCTCCCTCAGGGACTTTTATGGAAAAAAGATGGTTTTAAATATCTCGGTCTGTTTTTAAGCAATGAAAACATTGAAAAAAAGAACTGGGAAAACATGGAACAGAAAATAGAATGTAAATTAGAAAAGTGGAGATGGCTACACTTCCACATGTCATACAGGGGAAGGGTTTTGGTTTTAAATAACCTTGTAGCATCTCAGCTGTGGCACAAACTTTCCTGTTTAGACCCACCGTCTGGTTTGTTGGCCAACATACAAGCAAAAATGGTCAACTTTTTTTGGAACGGGTTTCATTGGGTGCCACAGTCTGTGTTGTCCAGAGAAGAGGGGGGCCAGGGCCTTGTCCACTTAGCCGGGAGAACAGTGGCTTTTAGATTACGTTTTGTACAGAAATACCTGGCAGGGCCCTCTGACTTAGTGTGGAGGGACGTGGCCAGCTGCATTTTTAGAGGTGTAAATAACCTGGGGCTGGATGCGGCTCTGTTTTTAACTGATTTAAATCTTTTAAAGTTAAGGGGATTACCGAGGTTTTATCAGGGTGTTTTTAAATCATGTACCCTGTTCAATTTAAAGCCATCCCAAACGACTAACTCTCTGCACTGGCTTTTACAGGAGCCTTTAATCTGTGGGTCCAGGCTGGACGTGTGTGACGGCGCTGGACCAGGGCTGTCGGAGGCGCTGCGCCGGTCAAAGATAACAACCGTGAAACAGCTGGTGGAGACTGCAGGACCGTCCCTCTCCAACGTCGAGGCCATGGGTTCCGTGATGGGGGTACGGTCTGCCAGGCTGGTGCGGCGCTTCCTGGACCTCCTGAGGGGAAAGATGTCGGCCAAGGAGAGGAGCCTCCTCCGTGCTTACTGTGAGAGACAGAGCCAGCCAGACCCGATGGACTCCTTTCCTGGCCTGATCCTGGATCCTGGGTTCCCGGAGAGAAGTGGACCTCTGCTCTCCAGCCTGGACCCACAGAAGATGGTTTTATTCACTATGGACCAGAAAACTGTTTATAGAGTCTGCTCCAAAGCGATAAATCGAAGACACTTCGAGAACCGCGCAGTCTGTGTATGGACTGATAGACTTGCTGGTAGAGCACCCCAGTGGAGGACTTTATATAAGCCTCCAATTAAAAAGAGAACTGGTGATCTCCAATGGAGGATTTTACACGGTGCAATCGCCACAAACTCTTTTTTATCCGTTATTAATTGGGCTGTTTTAAATGAGTGTCCTTTCTGCAGTCTGTCTGAGAACGTTTTTCATGTTTTTATGGACTGTAACAGACTAAAGACCATTTTTAGCCTTTTAACAAATGTTTTTAGTCTTTTTGGCACTGTTTTTACTACTTCTTTATTTATTGGAGGAGTGTGCCAAAATAAAAGTAATAAGGCAAAGGCCAGACTTTTAAACTTTTTAATCAGTGAGGCGAAGATGGCTATTTATTTGTCCCGTAGAGACAGACTGCAGGGAGGACCTCACCTTGATGCTGTGGCTCTGTGGAAGTGCAACGTTAAAGCCAGAATTAGGCTGGAGTTTCACTTCCACAGAGCCACGCAGAACATGGAGGATTTTATGCAGTTGTGGGGTTTTAAAAAGATTTTATGTGAAGTGTCTGAAGGAAAAGAACTTCAATTTAACAAGCTTCTTATGTAAGAATTTTATGTAAATGACACTTGGTTTTAACTCAATTGTTTAATTGTTTGGCCTTTTGTAATTAAAGTTTTGTTAAAAGTCAAAAAAAAGTCTTCTTCTTCTTCTTCTTCTTCTTCTTCGTGTTTTAATGGCATCTGACATCCAAAAGGATCATTACCGCCATCTAGTGGTGCGCTTAGCGCACCCAGTTACTGCAACACTTATTCCCCCTCTGTAAAATCAGGGACATTTCCGGGGACAGCTTTAGCCGGGGACAGGTGGTCCAAAACGGGGACAGTCCCCAGAAATCGGGGCATCTGGTCACCCTACCATATGCACAGTTTTCTTCTTTGCTTTTTTCACCCGCAGTTGTGTGCTAATGGCATGTTCTTATGTGTTTAATAGTTCTGTGCTTTTAACATGAGAGAGTTTGAGATTTGGGCTTGTTTTTTTCTTTTAAGCTGGGCAAGTTTTATGCTGGTTTGGGTTACTGGAAACTAACAGTGACATAGGGTAACCTGTAACGCTGTGTCTTCACTGAAAAGTCCAGCATAAGCTACACGCTAATAAACATAGCTCTCAACTCTCACGCATTGACCGTGTGACACACGCATTTCATCAATTGCACACGCTCACACGCATTACTTTGAAAATCTCAATCTTACAATGAAAATCTCACTCTTGAAACGCACGCGTACGGACGCTTCACGTAATGGCGGAACCAATTTGCGGTGCAATGGTTTCCGCACGTCCAGTAGTAGCGGTAACACAGCTGCAAGGACCGGCGCCGGGCAAACAAGGTTCCCTCATCCAAAGAGAAACACTTCTACGGTCCGTGTTGTGTGCTAATTAAATGGTAAGTCGGCATGTGTTATTAAAGTCCGTGTAAAATAGTGACCGTCTCGAATCGAACAACAGCACCCCCCCCCCCCCCCCCCGTTGGCCCGTCTTCAATCGAACAACAGCACCCCCCCCCCCCCCCCCCCCCCCCCCCCCCCGTCAACAATCTCACTCTCAACAATCGTCAAAAGTTGAGAGGTATGCTAATAAACATGAGCGCTGGTGTCAGGCTGAACACTGACTGAAGTAAAAATTCATACTAGCAGAGGTTCTGTAATTACAGCAGCTATGACAACAAGGAGCAGAACAAAGCAGAGTTCCCTTCTGCCTGAAATAACTCAGGTCTCTTCAGTTTGGCAGTTTTACTGCCTTGTTCTGTTCCTTGTGCTGCTAGCTGTCCTAGCTAACCCTCCTAGCTGTCCTAGCTAGGCCTCCTAGCTGTGTAGCTAACCCTGCTAGCGAGAATGTTTACTCCAGTTTAGACTTCAGTGCTGACATTTCAAACAGAAATTAATAGCGCTCCTTCCAGCTCGCTCTCTGCTTCGTTATCACTTCTTGTAATTGTTTGGTAATCAGACCAAATTTCCATCCCGCTCTACCGACACCAACGGTGACCACAGCCGAACCACGCCGGTGACTGAAGGCTATGACTCGGTGTCCCGCTCCACTCAAGCTGTGATTGGCTAGCATTTGCCTTCAGTCATTGATTTGATTGGTTAAATTGTTTGAGTGACACATCAAAGATAGTACTAAAAGGACGATGGCCACTCCGAGGTTAAAAAAAAAAAAAAAAAAAGACATCTTCCAGTCCAGGGCGGGCACGGCCCCCCAATGCCCGCCCATGCGGCCGCGTCTGGGAGAACCAGAGTCTCTACCACAACGGAACAGGTGGAAGGCGAATGCAGGAGCCGGAGGACTGGAGGTGCTGAAGGACCGGAGGACGCTGGAGTGCTGCAGGTGCTGTGTGCTGCCGGGACCGGGTAGCCTCCAGAGCAGGTGAGAGAGTTCTCGGGACACAGAGGCTGCAGTTGGACCAGGAATGCAGCGAGAGAGAGAGTTCAAGAAGCGCAGGGACTGCAGTAGATTCAGCAAAGAGCTAACTTGGAGCACTGGGGTAGCAGGGGATCCAGCAGAAGCAGGCCAGAAGTGGAAAAATGTCTGGCTGCAAAACTAGGGACCGTTGACTACGGACCGGCGGTGAGAAGCTGACAGGACTCAGGAGTGAGTTTATATAGGGAGGATTGCAGTTGGATGCCCTGCGACAGACTGGCGACCTGTCCAGGGTGTACCCCGCCTCTCGCCCAGTGAATGCTGGAGATAGGCACCAGCAACCCCCGTGACCCCATGAGGGATAAAGCGGTTTGGAAAATGGATGGATGGATGGATTGCAGGTGGAAGCAATTCAGGATGATTAGCGGCTGACAGGTGTGGATGATTAGGCTGAGTAGAGTCAGACAGGAGGAGGAAGGCGTTGGAAAGTTCCAGAGACAGGGATAGGGAGCATCTCCTAATCATTTCTGGGTCTTGACTGAAAATCTCCATGTATATGGGGGATCAAATCTGGGTCTCTGTCATGGGTTGTGGATTTGGTGGAGGACTGAAGCACAGATAGAAGCGTGGGAGGAACATAGTGAGGATTTATTGATAACAATGGAAAACCTAGAAGAGAGCACAAGGAGAACCAGACGAAGAACTAGAGCAGAGAAGACAGCTATGGAGACGAGCGTGGCAGCAGGAAGTTTACCTGGAGGATCCAGCTGAGAACATTGACCCACAGAGGATCAACCAGACAACTACAGCTGATCCAGAACGCTGCTGCTCGTTTTCTCACTAAAACCAGGAAGATAGAGAACATCAACCTTGTTCTAAAATCTTCCACTGGCTCCCTGTAACTCAGAGAATAGACTTTAAAATACTTCTGTTAGTCTATAAGTCTCTGAAGGGCTTAGTAATGTTGTGCAATCAAGACATGAGGAAAAATCAGACTAAAGAAATTTAGCATAGCGCTATTAGCTTCCCGGATAACATTAGTGCTACCACCGAGTCAATGCAACCACGGTTCATTTTAAACATAATGCTTTATTTAAAAGCTCCACCATCGTTCAATAGTGCTATGAGAGTTATTACAGCATTAATATGGAAGATTAATGTCTATTCAACTGTGCTTGTGTAACGTTAGGATTAAACTCAAGCTAAGGTAAACGTTGCCCACAGGAAGTTCCCCAACACGTCATTTCTGGTCGATGGCATTAACTTGGTTGTTTACCCCTGAATTAACTTAATGATTGCCCAGAGAAATATTTGCATCAATAAAACCAAGTGTCCTAAAGGCATTGATTTTCACTGAGCATTTTATTCTTTAAAATGTTAATTTCTCAAATAATGTTTTGTTTAACTCAGGATTTGCATTGTAAAACATATTAAATGTTGTTCTAAATTGGTTAAGCTAATTTGATCTAATGCCATGTTCTTTAAGTTGAACTTTCTGTCCTTTTTGTTTCTTTCACTGGGAGCCTCTGAAGAACACCTGAGACCACTGGGAACCTCTAACAGGACTCCAATGGTGAACCCCAGAAGACGCCTATGATCTGTCATACTGGGGTCCTCTGGGGCCAAGACAGGAGCCTCACAGAGCTTGGGTTCAGCAGCACTAGGCATGTCTACTTGGACATCCTTGTTGGAGAACTCGGGGCTTGGGACCTAAGGTGGTTGCAGTTTGAGGTGAGGAGGAGGCTCAGGGTAACCTGACTCCGTCAGATGGATTTGCTCCGCATATCCATCTGGAAACCTTCCGTTGAAGTAATTTTGGGAAGGGGCGAAAATACTGGTTAGCTGATTGGCCTATGTTGGTGATAGACAGGCCAAATAAACCAATTAGATCAACGAAGCATATGACGTATTCGTCAACATGCTTCGTCGTCGCTCGTAACAGAGCAACGACGAAAACACAACCACAAGCCAAGCTGCTCTTGCTGCTGCAGGTAAAGGCTCGTTAGCTCAGCAAAGAAATACTCTGTAATTCCGATAAAACTTGCTCGATAGCCACGCTAACGCTAGTTTCATCGGCTGAAGCCGCCATGTTCTTTAGACTGAACTGTCGCGCTTCTCGTTGCGTCACACCTCAACCCGCCTCAAAGCCAACGCTGATTGGACGTTCGTTTGGTGAACGGCTCCAAATTTTCTTTAACGGAGAGTAACCAGACTGATCTGCGAGTGAAACCTTGAAAGCTCGCGAGATCAGGATGGTCTCACGAGGCTAGGCTCAGGGGCCATCAGGCATCTCAGAGCCGAAATCACTGCCGTCGGGCTGCTTTGAGCAGCGGGAGCAGGGGTCGATGGCTGACGCTCGCCAAAAAGCGTACGCGGCATCAGCCCTGGTTGCCGAGGAATTTCTTCCCCTTCACTGGCCGCTGTGCCGGGACCTTCTGCCCTGCCGTGGTGGAGAAGAGCCATAACACCGGGGACCGGTACCAGGAATAGGGATGGCTAACATTGAGTCCCAACTTAACGATAACTACTCTTCCACCAAATCTGACTGGTGCATGTTCTTCTCAGCCTGCCGACTGAAGCAGGAGCAAAGCGGCAGCAAGAGGCCAGCAGAAAGATATGCATGAATGGAGGCAACTTTCTGAATACACTAACAGTAACCAAAATAGGGCACGAAAACAAGGGAAAACAGGACAACGCAAAGACAGAGGAACAAAAACTTAAATACAATGAGGAATCAACTAATAAAGTGCTCAACTTAGGTCAGAGATTAGCAAATAAACACAAACATCCCAGAATCATAACTGCACTTTTTAATTATTTGTTCCTTCATAATCTACATGAAAGTGATGATGTAACCATGCACTGCAAGGAAAATAACTTTTCCATGGAGGAGACGTGCAGATATGCTCAGTTTGTTTGGAACACTCATTTGCATTTAGACAAAAAAAAGCAACCTTAGAGTCCTAAACCTTCAAAGAGGAAACAAGCCAAAAAAAAAAAAAGCCCAGATTCAGTTCTCCAGTGATCCAGCAGACTGAAAGGGTGAAGACAGGCTGCCACCAAAGCCTAAGCAGCCCGATAAAAATTAACCTTATCACAATGTAAAACCAAAAGGTGACATTGGTAAAAGATGCAGTCATTCCCAAAGAATGATCACAAAGGAAAACTTTCGGTGTGTCTGCACAGATTTTCTTACTGAGTTTTCGCGTGTTTCACCAAATTAAACAGCGAGCTGATTGAATCCAAAAGCGATCCCTAAACTTATCACGCACCAGCTTATGATAAGGCTGGATATAATTTCTAACAGAGTTTATGTTTTAAACCTTTCTTATTGTTTTGGGACGCAAGAATGATGAAAGTTAAACAGTTTTACGATGGTGTTTAGAAATTTGGAGTTTGAACTTTTGTGTGCATGTCTATATACTTTGATTAGGGTCAGTTGTCTGCCAGACCTGCCTCAGTCCTACCAGAGGAACCTTCCAACTATAATGAATTCTTTCCAGAAAAAGTAAAAAACAAAGCAACTGGACTTGTTTTCCATAGTTGAAGACGTTTCGCTTCCTCTCCAGGACGCTTTCTCAATTCAAAAAGTCTGGAGTAATGATGAGTACCAAGCTATATACCCCTGCCCAAACAAAGACCTTGCAATGGCTTAGATAACATGCAAATTCAACAGAAACAGGTCCACCACTTAGTAATGGGCGGTTGTTAAAGCGAATAAGGCAGCAGATTGAACCGAAGCTGGTCCACTCCTCTGTAACGAGGAGTCGTTAGGGTTGATCACCCTCATTCGGGTGATCAAAACATTGTTCCTGCAAGCCAGGCCAATAACAACCCTAATGACTCCTCGTTGGTTATATTCTGCCAGCTAAAGGTGTGACTGGTCTGACTCTGCAGGAACCATCCATGAAGACAGTTGGAGAAAGCTGACAGTTTGTAGCTGATAGCAGAGGAGAATTTGCATGATGTTCTGACCTCTGCTTACAGAAGGTCTCATGGCTTCAGGGATCAGAAACCCATTTGCATCGTCATCCTCCTCCAGAACTCAGTATATCAGCAGTTCTTCGTTATCCAACATACTTTAGAATTTAACTGAATAATTCCTGCTGAGGCTTCACTGCAACTTCATGCAGTAAAACATAGTTTAAAACATAAGTTTTGTTTTTGTTTTGCTCCAACATCATTCAACAGTGCTATGAGCGCTAATACCGCATTAATATGGAAGATTAATGTCGATTTAATGATGTTTCTGTATAACTTTAGGATTAGCCCATTTAGTGACCGATCACTACAGTGACTCCTATAGCTTCCCAGAGGAAGCATTAATAAAATCAAGTGTCCTAAAGTTTCAGATTTTACTGAACAAATCATTCTTTAAAGTGTTGTTTCATCAAATAATGTTTTGTTTAACTCAGGATTTGCATTGTGAATGGGTTGTTTATGACACGGTTGCTGATGAACTTTGCAGCTTCTCTATCTGTGGACCTCTTTAACATGTCCATGGTTATATTCTGCCAGCTAAAGGTGTGACTGGTCTGACTCTGCAGGAACCATCCATGAAGACAGTTGGAGAAAGCTGACAGTTTGCAGCTGATAGCAGAGGAGGATTTCCATGATGTTCTGACCTCTGCTTACAGAAGGTCTCATGGCTTCAGGGATCAGAAACCCATTTGCATCGTGATCAGCCTCCATAACCCAGTATAACAGCCCTCTATCAGCAGTTCTTTATCTGACAGACTTTAGACTTTAACTGAATAATTCCTGCTGAGGCTTCACTGCAGCTTCATGCTGTAAAACATTGTTTAAAACAAGATGTTATCCTGATCCAGCCTGAGAGCAGCTCATTGTCTGAAGTTCTTGTTAATTGGTAAATAAACGGCCGTCCTTCATGTCTTCTCCAAACTGTGTAGAGTTCTGAGGGACAACCTGCACCAACCTCAGAAACATCTAAACATGCAGCATGTTACCTTCAGAGCCATGCAGCGTCTGCACAGGAAATCCTGCTGGCAGCAGCATGGAGACATCTTTTAGCTGGTAGCTGCATCTGGATGTGGTCCAGGAGGGTCCTGGCAGGTGGAAGCCCAGGGAGGGGAGCCATCATGGGGGAAGGGTGGAGCATCATGGTGGCTGGTGTTTAGTGATGGAGGAAAGCTCAGCAGGACCATGACTGTCTAAGTACTGACAGTTTATGTCTTCAAACCTGCTTCCATCTTCCAGATTCTAATTAGTTCTGATTCTCCTGCAGAGAAAACATGTCTTTTAGCTTAAAAGTCACTAATAGCATTTTATAAAACATCTTCCTGGCTTCAGTTTCCTTTGTAATAATGATGAATTTCTATCATTGTCAGTTAGAGAAGGTCTCTGGAACCAGCTGTAGTCGCACTCCGAATGCAAATTTAGGGAAATTAGCAGCTGTTTTTCCCATTGAACCGTAATTCTGGATGAAACAAAGAGAACTTTATCTGCTGCTCTAATTTTAAAATAAGATTATATTAAATTATTATAATATTCAAATAAGCTTATCTTCCAGCTGGGCTGGTAGTTAAACACCAGGATTTCACCGCTTGCTTCTCATTCTGCCATGGCTCTTCGAGACTCTGGGTGAGTTCAACAGTTTAAAGAGTATTTATTTTAATATCTTATATTGTTCTTTGCTGTTACATTTTTCTGTGTCTGTAATGCATGAAGTATTTAATTTCAAACCAACTGTCTAATAGAAAGTTGTTCTTCTGCACAGCTGATGACGAGTCAGCGTTAATCAGTCATTAAAACAGAATCTCAAATTAGTAAGACCTGAGAATCTTAGGCTAAACATCGACTTATATTTATATTTTTATATTTTTCTCTCTCCTGACAGATCTGTGAATGAGGTTTACAGATGATCAAACATATTTGTTTGAGGAGGAACTTTTCTCAGCCTTTTTTCAGGCGTCTAAAAACCGATGTTTGAATGAAAGATTATTGTGTTTTAAGAGGTTATAGGATCAGCCTGAAGCTTCTCAACATCAACAAGGTTTAAAATGATTGTCTTTTTGAAAATGCATCAAAGTAAAAGAATGATGCCTCTGATTCTGCAAATCAGAATGATTGCAGTGAAATCCTGCTGGATCAGAACCGTTTCACAGGAGTTTCCCACTGAAAGCTCGTTCCTCTGACCTTCATTCACATGTAGTCCTGGTCCGAGGTAGAGATGATCGATGCTCAGACAGAACGGCTTTTATTTCTCTTTCAAACATCAAGCTGGACTCGTAGCTGATGTTCATCACATAAACTGGTTACTTTAGCTTCATTAGAACTTCCTTTTATTTATCCGTTCATTTCTGACCTCATCTGAACTTATTTTTACCACATGTCCGTTTATTTGCATAGAAATACAATAAATAAATACTTTTTAAAACTCAAACACAAAAGTCCCTCCTCAGGTTCAGGTTAACCAAATTAATGGGAGAAAAACTGATGTACTGATAAGGAGAGAACGTCGTGTGAAACATATTTCTAGAGATTCAGTAAAAGCTGAACTGAGGTTTAATGTTGGAAAAGATGTTTTCTTGCTTAACACCCATCAGTTAGTCTGTTTCTGATCATTTCCAGGAGGAAGAAGGACAAAATGAAAACTCTGCAGCTGTTGATCATCTTCAGCCTCTTCATCCTCACCAAGGAGTTTGGTAAGAAATCATCTTTAAATCATAAAAACATTTTAACATGATGGTTCTGTTTGCAGTATCTCATTAAAAGGAAGAATAAATATAGAAAAAGGGCAAATATGTGAAAAAATTACTATCACTATAATGATTGTGTCATCAAAAGTTATGCTTCTTTTTAGATTTTATACTTTGATATCAGCTTGACTGTGTTTCAGGTTGGAAACCAGCTTCCTGCAGGCATCACTGCTGTGAAGAGCCATGACCTTTAGCAGCTAAATGAGTTTTTATCAAACGTGCCGATCTGAATTTTGAATAAAATGATAAACCTAAAACATGAGATGAGTCCTTTTAGAGACCTTCTGCAGTTATGATCACTGTTGGAGTCTGACAGAGTTCCAGCTGTGGTTTCTCCTCATGTCTGATTGGCATAAAATACCAGAAATAGCAGATTGTTCCTGTACCATCATCCATCCTTATGATCTTTATGTTATTCAGAGTAATCCCTGTGTGGTAAATGGCTTTTTTTCTTTGCAGAGGTGAAGACAGATTATCTGGAGAACTTGAGTCTAGATGTTGGTGGATTTCATCTGTTCAGAGGCTTGACTGATCTCCGCTCCAGTGAACATCTTCTCCTCTCCTCAGGAACCAGGTACCTCAGCTAGGGCTGCCAACCCGGCATCTATAGAATATGGCCGGGGTTCCCAAACTTTTCATCCTGCACCTCCCAAAATAACCAGAGACTGGAGAGCCCTTGCAGGGCTGGGAGTCTGTTTCTGTTTTTGCGTCAGAATCCTGTGTCGTCAGGACTTTGAAGCAATTGTCCAAACAACTGTCTGACTTTATTCTCATAATTTCCAGGAAGAAAATCAAATTTGGGTCTTTGTAGGTCAAAGAAAATAAATTATTGGCCAGGGAGGAGTAAATTTCTACAGAAACTCAAAACGATTTTTAGTTTAATTTCACGTGTCTGTGTGAAAAACTGACATTTTCTCTGATGTCAAAAATGTTACATTTCTGATGATAAAATCATAATTTTCACGCTAAGTCATACATTTGCTATATTACGAACAGGGAATTGTCTAACAATGCAAAGTTAGAAATCTGAAGGGCATTCCAGGGAATAAATCTTAATCCGTCAGAGACGCAAAGCTGGACTTTGTTTCGATGCGACTTCCTTCTGTAGGTCCAGGAAAGTAAAGGCGCCATCTAGTGTCAGTTTATACTAATTACAGGCTGCAGTCACAATGCGGACAAAGAGGGTCAGAGACGAGACACTTCAATGTGGCTCAAATGGTGGCGCCTCCAGAAATATTTTGTAGGGGTGGCCAGATGGAGCCACTTAAACTCTTGGGGTGGCACTGAAACTAAAAGCCATAATTTCAGGATTTTATTCTACTGCTGTGATAAAGCTGCCTGTAGAAAACTATCAGAAAGACTGATGTAAACGCCTATTAATATCTTTTGGTTTATAACGTTTCGTTTTGGATTATTAATGTTCCTAATGATCTAATGTGCATAGACTAATAACAGTACAGTTAACATTTTGAGTTGAACAACAGTTTCTTTTTATTGTGTAATTATATTTAGAGTAAGGCGCACATTTATTCATATATAGGAAAACAAAGCAGTTACTAGGGGAAAGTAGATACTGGCAGATACAAATAAAAGTGCGATAGAAGCTCAGGAAGAGTGACTGCCTACAATTTACACTGGCCAGTGGGGTGGCCAAGACATGGCATGGGGGGGGATGGCCACCACTGGCCACCCCCTGGTGGCGCCACTGGGCTCAAAGCTTCCCAGCTAAAACGGGACAGTTTGTGACCCTGAATAAATGTACAGGGGCAATAATCTGCAGGATCTGGACCTGAGCTTTGACCTGGTTCTGTTTCAGGTTCTGTAACAAGACTGGTTCTGTTCAGAAGAATGAGCTGAAGCTTTAGTTTGGAGCTGGACCTGTAGAGAGAGGCGGTTCTACAGAGTTCTGACTCAGGGGAGGAGAATACAAACGCACTGAACACTTTATTCTATCGACGTGACATGTTTGTGAAAAAAGATTAAAAAACAAGAAATATTTTCCTCATCAAAAAGTAGTTTTGACGTCTGTCTGGAGGAACGCTGCTGAGATGTTGGAGAGCAGGTCTCTAACGAAGGTCTATGGCCCCTTCATCAACTTTGGTGCTGCCTGTCAAGCATTGGTGACTAGTCCATCATCTGTCCACATCTCCCTCCTTCTCCAACGGATCATCTCCTTGGCTCATCTTCTCCCCGCTACGAGGGCTCACCCATGCTCTCTTAGGGAAATGGGTGAAGAGTCTCTTGGTCCCTCCCAGGATCTTACATTACGACTGCAATGATGCCAAAGTTTCTATCTGAAGGTACATTTGAGGTCTATATAGATCTGCATGGGTCTACAGCAGTAGCGGAGTTAGGGAGATCGTCCTGCAATTGATGGGTTGCCAGTTCGAGCCCTCGCTCTTACCCATCTGAGTAGTTGTGTCCTTGGGCAAGAGACTTCACCTGAACTGTCTGCTGGTGGTGGTCAGAGGGTCTGGTGGCACCGATGTCTGGCAGCCTCGCCTCTGTCGGTCTGCCAACATAGCTCACCACCGTCAGGGTGGGAATGACTGTAGTGTAAAGCACTTTGGGGTCGTCGGACTAGTTAAACCGCCGTACAAGCCATTTACCATTTACTTTAATTCAAGTGAGATTGATCCCTGCAGCATTGACCTCCCAGAAAAGCTTCCCTGGTGGAGGAAGAAGGTCAGGAGGAAAACACCTAGTTGTTTCTCCTCAACTTTCATCAGCCTTGTAAAAGTGGTTGTATTTTACTCACTGATCCTGACTCTGACCAAGTATCACGCTGACATTTGCTAAGGGTCTATACTGGACCGCCCTCGCTGTACACAAACCATTTACCCAGTCATCAGCAGCTTGAGTGAATCACATCCTCGTTTAAAATGTTAGACCTGCTTGACTAGATGTTCCAGAGCCAGACCGGACGCAGAACCTACCATCATGACCAGGAGACCGTCCCGTCTCTGCTGGGGTCCCTCTCCTCCACATCTTCATCTCCAGAAGTCTTTACCCTGTTTTCTGCTTTCTGGGAGGTTCTGGTCCAAAGCATAACAGCATCATTAATAATCCATATGTGGCCTGAAGATTGACCCTGTAGTTAATGTCAGAGCCCCCCCACAGTCACTGACTGATGACAGACACCTGAACTGACGACATTTTAAATTAGGGTGAACCTCATGACTACAATATGAACCCATTCATTGACAGTATTCTGCTAGATGACCTCACAAACATACACAACAGCTATTTTATTTTATTTAATGTTTTTCAGCAGATTTAACATTGTTCTTTACTCAGATAGTTATTAACTTACCACCTACGTCACTAATTTCATCAGACAACCACCATCCACACCTGGCAAACATGTTTATAATAAAATCTTGTCTCTCCATCAGTTTGGACCAGAATCCTTTGAGTTTACATGATGGGTGTGGAAACTTCTCTGCTTGGGTCACCAGCAATAAGCAGGTTGGTAAATTCTGTTTATAGACCCCCCCCCCCCCCCCCCGCTTGGCTCCATCTGGCTGCAGTTATGAAACAGTTATTTTATAGAGATGTTGTGCCAGTTCAGACGTGACGACTGCATTAATTCGGGACATGACAAACTCCGTTTCCCATGATGCAATGTGGTCAAAATGGCCACCAACTCCCATCATGCAACGCGGCCCAAAATGGCCGCCGTCCTAGCAACCGATAACGTTGCTAGGCAAAGTTGATAAAACTCGTTCACGCAGGACAATCCTTCTTCTTCCCTGGCGCGCTGCCAACCCGAGAAGACACACAGCTGTTTCACTTCGTTGGGGCAACCCCACGCCACGTGCTCGATAACTCTTTGCTGGTTCGAAGATTAACTATTCCCTGTGCGGACACAGGAGGTCGACTTAAAAAGGTACTCTTTAATTCCTCTGATCAAATACTGGAAGGCGCCTTATCTCCCAGAGATCGAAAGAGGGCTACGCTTTTGCTGGGCCGAGCAAAGCGACTGTGAGCCCAGAGGAAGAAACGAAGGAGCTTCTCCCCCCCGTCCCGCTGCAGCCTGCGGACAACTGCGTTCGCCAAGACGCATTGAGGACGCCGCGGCATTCGGAGCGCTCACGGACCCCGCCGGGACAGCCCTGATCCACTAGTAACGGGGTTCTCCCCTTTTATTTCTGTCTCACCAACAGGGTGTTTAGAAGTGCCTGGGCAGACGTAGGAACTTGTAGGTGTAGGTTAATGCTTTTTATTTCAAGGAGTTGTTTATTTTGCTGAATATTTTCCTTGTATGTGCATGCGTTTGTGAAAGCGATTTATTTGCTGTGTTGATTTGTGGTTTATCAATAACCCCGCCGTGGGTCACTGCTTCAGTTCTTTTCCATCTGCTTCCATGCTTTTCCCCCCTCTCTTTCGCTTCTTCTTATCAGTGAATTTGATCGCTTTGTTGAATCTTAGTTCGCGGTTTTTCTTTGAACCAGAGCGTAAACCACTCCCTCTCGGAGCGAGGTACCACCTCACATTAGCGTAACACGGTGACATCATTAGGACCTCCCCTCACGCATCACGCAAATTTGCAGAGCATACGTCATCATAGTCGCCATCTTGGGAGGGTGTCGGATGACTGGACTGTAGGTAGCTTAGCTGATAGCTTTGTAAGACATCAAAGCGTCCGGTGGGACTCTCAAAGCTGTTCTGTCTGTCAATGCTGCTACGTCAAATGCTGATGTTCTGAGTGTGGTTTAAACAACCGTGAGCTGAACTGAGATTTGCTACCTCTCATTTTAATCCATTTGTTTTTTTTTTGTTTTTGTTTGTTTTGTTTGTTCTTTTATTTCCACATATATTTTGCATGTTTATTTTTAGTAGCGAGTAAGATTTCCAAGGTGGTTGAATCAGAGAATTACTGTAACAGGGAATTGCTTTTGGTTCAATAAAAAAACAACTGCGGAATAGAAATTGTTTTGTGTTCAATCTAATTCACAGTTGCAGGGCTATTCAGAATTCAGAGCTAACCTCCTTTCAGACTTAACATTTGATATTAATACAGAGACATATCATTGGATGGTGATAAGGAATAAGGATTTAAACTCTAATTGCAGTTATATTGGGGTTCTCACAGTCTGCCGGATAAACCTCGTTGGTTAAAATCCGACCTGATCATTTATTCCAGCATAAATGAGTTCATAACAGCTAGTTAATTAATGCATTAGTAGTATAAATCATTACAAGCTTCTAGCTAACATCACCACCATTTGAACTATATTTGTTATAGCTAAATTTCGAGTTGAATGACTTATTATTTAAATTATAATACCAAATTATAATTAATTATAATAATAAGCATATTCAAACTGCTTCTGGCATAACAGAGATTAATGACAGTAAATATTTTAAGCTTTACTTCTTTCTAGTTTTGATGATTATGGCTACAGGTTAAGAAAACTCAACATTCAGTGTCTCAGAAAATTAGGCTATCCCTTTAGACGGATCAAAAAAAGATGTTTTAAGGACAGAGTTCTGGCTGCTGAACAGAAGGTCCATTTCTCTGCATGAATACCTGGTTGGTCTCATCTTGTACGGTCATTGGACCAGCTGGTGGTAGCTTTGGCAGTGTGTTTCTGCATGTTCTCCCTGTGCATCTGTGGGTTCTCTCTGGGAACTCCTGCTTCCTCTCACAGTCCTAAACCATGACTGCCAGGTTAATTGAGGTTAATGGATGTAAAGAACGAACGGAGCTCACATCATGTGTTTTATTTTTCAGAACTTCGTCACCTTCTGGGCCAAAATCAAGGAAAACCAGACAGACAATGGGCTGCTAACTTCTGCTGAGACCTTAGAGAGCTGCAGACAAAACTTTAGGATTTTGTCTGATAATGAAAGTAACAATGGAAGATTTGGGAAAAACAACCCGGTTTGCAGCTCCAGAACCTCTGAGAGAGCAGATGAGCCCATCGTAGAGTTTGACCAGCAGCAGATCCTGATGTTAGAAGATGATGAGGTGGTGAGAAGAGCTGCAGCTTCTCTTTATGACAAACATCCAACAGTTAGTTCAGTTCAGCTTGTTGGTCCCCAGCAGAGGCTTCAACAGGTCAAAGGTCAAGCCCTGGTTCTGTCAGAACACAGCAGCCTGGTTCTGGTGGGCCATGGAGCCAGAGACCATTCAGGAGAGATGAGAGTATCAGGCTACAGCTACCAAGATGTGGCCAGGATCATCCAAAGCATCTCCAGGACCAGTGAGAAGATCCAGACTACTACAGTTCTGGCCTGTGACGCCGGATCGGACCGCCGGTTCAGAGAAGCTCTGCTGAAGAAGCTCCATGAAGCCGGCATTGAGACGGAGTTACACCTGTGGACCGCTGTGGTCCAGGTCACAGAGACAGGAGAGGTCATCAGTCAGGACGTCTCTGCAGGTGGAGCCCAGTGGAGATCTGAAGATCAGACCAAGAAGGTGGTTCTGACTGTTGGCAGGAAGGGAGAGATACGGACGAAGGAGTCGGACCGCACCGGACGCCAGGTTCTAACCAATCACACCAGGTTCTTAGCTGGTAAAAAACATAATGAAAAAAGTTCAAAGAAATCTGCAGGTAAAGGAAATGATGAAATTGATCTGAACAAACTCTACAGGAAACATTGGCCAACAAAACCAACAACCTTCATTGATCCAGAGGTTTATAAGAAAGTTGATCAAAACCATGTTGAACAAGTAAAAGAAAATTTCAGGATACTTGAAAGTCTGACATGGGCACTGTTTCATCCACAACAACCAGAACCACTAAGGAGGATCAATGACCTAAACCCAACAAATTATTTAATCGTTAGACGAGAAGAAATGGATAACAATACGGATCCTCTGATAACGGAGATAAATGATGATAATGAGAAACAAGAAGTTCTACAGCGATGTTATGTGATTGAAAATGGAAGAGACGTCAGAAACATCATTCGTCACTATGGCAAGGATGGAGAAGATGAAGATTCATTCCTTCTGATCAACGAATGGATCTTCCTGGTTAAACCTGATAGTCTGTATGTTCACCCAGTTGGAAAAAGGCTTAAAGATGGGAATGACAGAGAAGGAGAAAAATTTCAGAAAAACATAATGGATCTGTTTAAAGTTCAAAACAAGCGAGTAAACGAACGGTATTCCAATATTAGAAGCAATATTCAGGAGGCTCAGAGAATTAGCTTTGTCCCTAATTTGATAAACATTTTTAAGGGTGAAGATGTCTACTTAGCCATGGAACCTTCTCTGTTTACAACCTGGTATTTCTCAGCTTCAGTTATCGCTGAATCTGCCAGAAATTTTCGTACTTTTCCTCTGACCCTCATGGCTCTGAAGATGAATGATAATAGGTTCTGGTTTGATGACAACTTCATCACCATGGCTGATGGAGGAAGCTGGTCAAACAAACCTCTGCGAGGATTCAAGGGCGCTGTGAGCGAGAGAAAGAAAGAAGAAAACAAAGAAACGAATGCCTCTCAGGAATCCAAACTTGTTAGAGTTCTCAAAAGAGAGAATCATGTGTTTGGTGAATGGAATGCAAACCGTGAAGGTGATGTACTGGAGGAAATGGTTAGAAATGCCACTGAGTATCGCGTGTTGAACCAAGATGAGAATAATGGTTTTAGAACAGATTATGATGCATTCATGGACAGCGCACAATTTGAAAAAGTTGAACTCTCCCTCAAAGAACCCTCTGCCAGCAAAGGAGCTTCTACCAGTGGAGGAGCTTCTACCAGCAAAAAGAACGGGGGTTAAGTCGGGCCAGGATCATCTTCACTTTCCAACAACGCTTCCATAACTCAAAGCAACATGTTCTGAGTCTGTTGTTTTCTGCTGTTGGATTTTTTCCATCATGAAATAAAAGCTTTGATTCATTCAGAGTCGTCTGTGTTGTGATGTTGGACCTTCAGGAATCTCTGTGCCCGTCTAGTTAGTTGCAGACGGCCTTCATCAGTAGACTGAAAGATGGAGGTCCTGAGGCGGTCAGACTATGGACTGTTGGGGACCGTCATGTTAACGCTGTTAGTTTTCACCTCTATAAATATCAATGAACTCATCAGTTTTTCTAAGTTTTTCTAAGCAAACAGCAGAAATTAATCTGGTTTCAGCGTCTGAGACCTTGAGGCGGACCTCTGCTTCCACCTGGTGATTTCTCACCCAGGCTCGGCTCTGTTGTGAAAACGGGAAGCAGCTTCTGTCAAAGTAGAGTCTGTTTTCTAAACGTCCGTCTAGGGAGGCGCAGTAACCTCTTTGAACACCTGATGGCGCTGTTTCTCCCCTGAAACATGACGATAAATGAATGACTTCTCTCTGTGACGTTCAGCTTTGCCTTCAGCAGAAGAGCTGAAGGGTCTGGAGGCCTTTCTGGCTCAGAGTAGATAAAGATGGAGGGAAAAGTCTCATTTACTCACATTTATGGAGATGTTTTTCTCACTGACAGAGACTTTAGCCCATAGAACCGTTCCTGCTAGGAGGACCTGAACGCAGCAGAGCAGTAATCAGGCTGTTGAAGAACGTCTCTGCTTTGGACTGAGACAGAAACAATCAGACTGGTGATAAAATAAATACTTTGATACATTTAAACGTCAGAAAAGAGCAAGAAGTTTGACCAGATCCCAAGAGTTTGTTGTCTCTGAGCTGAACTTCTGCCTCTGAAAGTCTGGAGCCAATAACTAAAACTTCTGTTTTAATGCAACATGAACCATGAAAAGAAGCTCCAGAGAAACTGGAGTCCTTCAGTATCTTATAAAACATGAATTTTAATCCAGCTGCTGCTTTTATTCTCCTTCTCTCTGTTCCTCCTGTTTTAAATCCTGATTACAAACATAAATCCTTCATTTAATGCAAATCTAATTTATTTCCCACATTTTTCATGACTCAGTTCTTAAAACATCTTTTTTAATTTCTGTCTATGTAGCATGATTAATTAAACTCCTAATTAGTGAATCTTTAAGGTTTAACAATAATTATTTTAGGTTTTAGCTCAGCTTAAAGTTTTTGTTCAGGTTTTTCCTGGGGTTAAAATTAATGGCAGAGACCGGCCCATTTTCTCAAAGATGAAGCTGATATTAATCATGTAATATTATGTAATAATATTTATTGTAGTACTGGAGATAATAATAAAAATAATAATGATTTGAATAAAGATTAGACGCGTCATAGGGCGCAGGTTCGCACGTCAACGTCACCGCCATATTGTGGCAGAAAAAAGTTCTGTTATTGTGAACGTGAATCAGAAAAGATGCCTCATTCCTGTGCTGCATGGAAATGTATTCTGACTGATTTCACTACTTGTATCTGCCTTCTATATATATATATATAGAGAAGGCAGATACAATAATATATATATATATATATATATATATATATATATATATATATATATATATATATATATATATATATATATATATATATATATTAGGGCTGGGCAAGTTAACGCGTTAATTTCGCGTTAATTCATTAGACTATTAACGGCGATATTTATTTTATCGCGCATTAACGCATGTTGCTCACATGCTTTCAGTCAGTGTCAGTCAGCAGGCGCATGGCAGCACTCTCCCACTCCCCCTCCCCTCTCGTACATGGCTCAGCGGCGCCAGCCAATCAGCACGCAGGCTCAGCCTGGCCCGCCCACTCAGCTCTCACACAAACTTAATACACAAACAGCTGAGAGAGACCGCAGCAGCGAAAAAACATGAACAGGGGAAGTAGCACCGTTCGGCTTATTTTAATACCGTAAATGAAATCAAGCTGTATGTTTTGTAAAAAGCCGGTTCATTTCAGTGGAAACACAACAAATTTATCTAAGCACGTGAAAAAACATGAAAACGTCGAGCCCCAGAAACGGAGAGAGGAGACGAAACTTCTCTCACTGCCCCGACAGACCCACAGACTGACGTCACTGACTGAGGCGTTTCAGTCCTCCATGGAACATCCAGGTAGATCAGTGGATGGATGGATGGATGGATGGATGGATGGATGTTACTGGAGCCCACACATAACATGTAATTAAGACCTTGAAAGAACCCAGTACATATATTAAAAAGTGTTATTTAAGATAAGATAACATTAGCTAATCCTTTTTTTATCCCACGACGGGGAAATTTATAGGATTAAAGCAACAGACAGGTGCACATAACACAGACAAAATTACATAAGGATTGAAATATATAAGAGGTGGATTAGCGAAAAAACACTGAACATAACATTATTATTATTATTATTATTATTATTATTATTATTATTATTATTATTTAATTGTAATAATAAAATAAAAACCACAAAACCCAAAATGTCAACAGTTTCATGATACATCAAGCTTAGGGACTGGCTAATATACAGCAGGTCAAAAAAGGCCATATTTTGGCTGCAGTGCTTGCTGTTCTCTTATGAAGAAAAGATCAACTAGTGCACTAAATTCAATAGATGGGTTGAAAATATCCAGTATAAAATAAGTGCTACAAATGTTACAACACTTTTGTTCATATGGCAGCAGAACATTAAAATAAAGTGCTCTTTACACTACTTTTGAATTCATTCTTGGAGTTTGTAAATACAATGCGATTAATCGCGATTAATCGCGATTAAATATTTTAATTGTTGCCCAGCCCTAATATATATATATATATATATATATATATATATATATATATATATATATATATATATATATATATATATATATATATGTATATATATATATATGTGTGTGTGTGTGTGTGTGTGTGTGTGTGTGTGTTATGAATATAAGGATCAATTTGTTAAATCTAAACATTGTGGTCTTCATTATTTCATAAAACCGTGTCACATGTGAACCTTTAGGAGCAGACTTTTTGGTAAAATTATTAATAAGAGAAAAAAAGTCCTAGGTCAATAAAGTAAAAAAAAAAAACACAAAAGTGATAATGTTATGAGAAAAACGTCATATTATGAGAATTAAGAGGGAACAGAATTTCCAGAATAGTCACAGTTTGCAGAATTATTTCACTCCTGGAGTAATAGGGCCAGGTTAGATTATGTTAAATATTTTTATTCCTTAGGAGAATAAATTCAGGAGAATGAAGCTAAAGGGATACGAAAATAAACTTGTAATATTGCAAAAACAAAAATACTACAAATACAAAGTATATTCAGAGATTATAGTCCCTCTGATACTGTTTAAGTGACTGAGTAACTGCAGATTTGCCACATTTAAGATGGCGGACGCTCTGACGCAAGGGTGTCAAACTCATTTCTATATGGGGCCACTTTGGCATCATGAAGTCATTAAAAGGGCCGGTTGCATGTGTAGAGACGATACTTTCCATTTCATAATTTCATTCTAGTTCACATAGTAGTATAAAAAATGCACAGTAACATAAAAGTAGCACCCTTAGGCACCATTTATATAGTTTATCTGCAAAAAAAAGTTGATATTGGGTGAGTTAGACTTACAGGAGGCACAGTTTTAGCCACTTTATACACTTTAAAAGGATATATACCTCTACTTTATGACATGATATGACTTTTTTTTTTGGCTTGAGGGCCGGATAATTTTTCTTGACGGGCCGGATTCGGCCCGCGGGCCTTGAGTTTGACACCTGTGCTCTGACGCATGGCAGCATAGGCAGGACCCGCCCAACGACGCGTCTACTCTTATATTATGTCTATGGAGCAGCAGCTGAGAAGAAGCAGCTGATAAACTGATCAGGAGGACCGGTTCTGACCCGAGACGTCCTCTGGACCCAGAGACAGAAGGACTGGAGGACAAATAACATCAGTGATGGATCCACGTGTTTACATCCAACCAGAACTTTTTTTACTTCTTGTAAATATTTTTTTTTTATTACAAGCAAAAATGCATGTAATGTTAGAAATATTTGCAGATTTCATTTGATCTGATGATGCTATTTAATAACTGTACAGTTCTCTCTCTGATTTTCTGTTTTTATATTTCTGCTGTCCTGAATATCACCACTGAGGGACATTAAAGAATATTTCTGCTCCGATATTTCTAACTCCAGAAATCATTGCTTGTCTCTATAAACTCAGTGAATGAGTCGGTGCTGTGCTGACAGCTTTCAGCAGAAAACTGGAGGAGTTCAATATTATCCACTGTCGCTTCATGCATGCTCAGTATGAGGGATTGCTGCAAAGTCAACATCTCAACACCAGCAACTGTCCTCTGTGGCTCCATGTTGCTCCAGGAGGAGTGAAAGCTGCAGGTTGATGACTGGATGCAACCTGCAGGGATCCTGAGAGAAACTCTGAACCAACCTGACTGGAGGATCTGATGGGACTGACTTTATAAAGAGCCTTTAAATGACGTGTTGACAATTAGTGCTTTATAAATAAATAATCTGATTTACGACAGGTCTCCTCTAGATTTTTCCTTTTTCTTTAAGACTTATTTTGGCTGCTTTTCACCATCTGCTGACCTAAACTAGGATAAACCAATTAAAGCCTCTTATCAGGACACAATGGTTGATGAAGAGAAAGTCTGGCAGCTCAGAACTTTTCTTCTTTATCTTATTCATTTTATCTCAGTAGATCTAAACCTCTTTGTATATAATTATCTTTCCCTGTATCTGGATTTAAAGCATAAAGAAAAAGATGTCTCCTCTGCACCAGCCTGTCTTTGAGGAGGAAGCTGGAGAACTTTCCTCCTGCAGTGACAGCAGGGAAGCTTTCCTCCAGCTGCTAGCAGCCCAGGCTGCAGCTGCTGCAGATGTTAGCTTCAAGCTTCAGCTTCCTGCTGGAGCCTGTTTCCTCTGCAGAGGTCTGGCTTCACGCTGGAGGAGCTCTTTGCTTCACTTCTCCATTTCATGGCCGCCTAACGTTTCTGCTGCTGTCACGATGGAAAAACCTCTGAGACCTCTGAGAACTCATCTGCTGCCGTGTTGACGCTCATCCTGAAGATCTGAACTTCTAGATGGTGTAATTTTGACTTTCCTGTCTGAACAGCTGCGCTCTTTCATTTTTTCAACAAATGTATATATTTAATTTCTAACAACTTTGTCTGCTTCTGGTTCTGGTTTATTTAGCTGCATTCAGGCCAATGTTCTCCAGAAACATCCTCATGTTGCAGATCCATGGTGGTCAGGCTCAGGAGAACCTGCAGTTGGACCCTGCTTGGAGAATCTCTGTGATGGAAAATGTTCTCCTCCGTTTTCTCAGGAATAATTTCCCCCTGACTTCATGATCAAAGCTTTAAAGTGAGTCTTAACGTCTCTGAGGAGCACAGAACTGAATGGAAGAACCTGAACTTTCTGACACCTAAGAATTATGGGATGGCCTCCTATGGTGATAGATGTGCTGCTGAAGCAGGTGGACCATAGATGCTGAGAGCAGGATGGTAAAGTCATAATGAAGGTGAAGATGTCCTGAACTTCCAAAACAAAAACCAGGAGAGGAAACGCCTGGAACGACCAGGGAGACACGGAGGGACAGCAGGAAGACCAGATCCACTGATCTCCTTCATGATGGATCCACTGTGAATCCAAGACGAGTCCATGAAGGTTCCTGTTGTCCTCCTCATCATCTGCAGGGCTTCTGAGAGGAAACGCCTCCAGTTTTATCCTGTTAACTGTCGTTTGTTGGTGAACACACAGAGATGGTTTTTGTCTGGCTTTTTGAAAATCACACATTTGATTCTTAAACAGAAGAGAAAGATCAACGTGTCGTTTCAGCCGCTTCAGCCAGACCTCCAGACGTGACCTGGAGTCAGGCGTCAGACTGCTGCCCTGATCACGTCTGTGACACAAGAAGCATTTGCAGAAGTAAAATGTGTCATTTCATGATGAAACAGAGAGCTGGTCCACGTTCACAGACTCTCAGACGCTCCCAGAATCACGTAAACGTCCATTTTCCTCTGCTGTCACGGTGAAAGCAGCAAAAGCAGGACAAGAAGATCGATCTGCTGATCATTTCCACATGGCTGATCTGATCATGGTGGAGTTTTGGTGGTGAAAGCGATGATTCAGCAGATCTGAACGGCTGAACTCTTATTTAATAGCTGTTATTTATGTAGATCTTGAATAAATAAAAATAAATTATGTTTCTTTTTCTTTGTTCTTCATCAGGTTTTACATCAATGACACTTTCTGTTGCTCCTCAGCTCTGCAGGTTTAAAGATGGCAGATATTTTCTTTCCATGGATAAACTCAGTTTTCCTGACAAAGCATCAGAGCTGCACAGTGTAGCATTAGAAATACCCTGGCCCTGTAGCCAGGAGGTTGTGGGTTTAAATCCTGGCCTGGCCTCTTTCTACTGGACTTTACACGTTCTCCCTGTGCAGCTGTGGGTTCTCCAGGTTCTCTCTGGGTTCCCCGTCTTCCTACTACAGTCCAAAACCACGACTTTTGGGTCGACTGGTCTTTCTCTAAATCACTCTTAGGTTCTGTCACAGTTGTTTGTCCTGTGATGGAGCAGCGAGACCAGGTGGACCCCCCCCCCCCCCATGCTGCAAGGATAAGTGGGTTTAGATGATGGATAGATGGGTTTATTTCTATGAACAAGCAGAAATATTTGTATTCCAAGTCTCTTATTTTGTGTCTCAAAAGTAGAAAACTTTACAAACCTTATTTTTTGGAGACAAGAACAAGCAAACATGGAGTTCTGCAGGGTTGAGGTCTTGGATCTCTTCTATTCAATGTCTCTGCATCTTTAGATTAAATCAATGATCAGTAATATACAGATCTGGTGGAGAGGTTCTCATGCAGAAATATTTATTGACAATAGTGGATTTTAAGGTTTTATTTGAAATGTTTCTTTTCTGGTAGGCTGGGGTTAACTCTTCATTCATCTTGATTTTTAAAGATTTTTTATTACAGGATCTAATCTCTGTAATAAAACCAAACTCACAGCAAAGTAGCTCATTCTGGACAGCATCTTCATCATCATCATCATCATCTTCATCATCGTCTGAGTGCAGCTTCTCTCTCAGAAACTGAAGGTTTTCAGGTGAGTCCAGCAAACAGCAGCTCTTTGGTCTGTGAACAAACATGATGTTCAGCAGGTTCACCTTTTATTCCAACATGGTTCCACCGTTCATGGTTTCATCAGGTTGTTGCAGAGTGATGGCAGGACGCAGGCAGAGATGGAAGCCTCTGCAGCTGCTGGTCATCTTCAGCCTCCTCATCTTCACCAACCACATCCGTACGCCACTTTATAACCTTTAATAAAGTCACAGACAGGATTTAAATCCTGGATTATTGACTCTTAGCCCATCGTGTCGAGGTTTTAACCTGTGCTGTAATGTTGCAGAGGTGAGAGGAGACGTCCAGGAGAAGCTGAGCCGTGACGTCGGTGCTGAACATCTCCTCCAAGGAGCGTCTGAATCCAGCAGGTAGCTGTTAGACCTTCTCACTACAGGCCTGCAGAGGTCCATGCAGATCCAGAGTCTGCAGAAGACTGCTTCTGTTTAACTGCAATATTCACATTTAGCTGGAATCAGATGAAAGAGTGAAACGGTCCAAACGGACCTGACAACCAGAAGAACCCTTGATTTGTTTTAAATGACAGAAAACTGCAGATCCTGAATTGTTGCTGAAATCTGACAATTTTAGTCAGATAGGAGGAAAAACTTTTTAAAACTTAAAATAGTTTAAACTTAGATCTGAGTTTCAGCAATAGCTCTACGATCTCTGTCATGTTCAGTTTGTAGTTTTCTGTTGATCATTTTCAGATAAAATGGAAATCCAGGTTCATTTTTGTTGTTTTTTTCCTTCCAGACTGATCCCAGATCAGCTGCTGCTGCACAATGACAAGGTAAAGATTTTATCCCTATATCACAAACACTATGAACATCATCATTTACTATAAATGGAGAGAAAGCAAAGCAAATAAAATCTGAGAATTAAATGTTTCTAAATCATTGATCCTTGGAATCATTTCACATAAAAAAAACAAAATATAAATAATATAACTACAGTAAGTAGTAAACAAAACTACTTCAAAGTCAAGTAAAAGTTGAGCTTAAACAGTAAATAAAGCAACAAATGGAAGAAATTTAAGATTACATGAGGTTTTAATGAGATTAATACCTAACATTATCAACAAAGATTAGAAAGATCAGTTTTTAAATTTTAAAGATTTTGAAACTGATTAAATCTATTTTTTATTATTTATATAGCCCAATTCACAACACACATCATCTCAAGGCTCTTTCCAAAGCCAATTAATGTAAATCCTCCAGACGGATTGATTAACAGTTTTCTCTCTAAGGAAACCCAGCAGGTTGTATCCAGTCATTGACCTGCAGCTTTCACTCCTCCTGGATCAGCCATTTACAAAAGTCCCGCCTTAAAGCAGCAAATCCCTGGACTAGTTTTTTAGCTTCACACCCAGACACAATAATTTCTGATTTTAGCAACATCACATTAAGTCATTGATTAGGAAGTTTCCTATTAAAGGACTCTGGTCCATAGATGACAACTTCTGTCATGTTGAGAGCTTTTCTATTACTAAGGATCAGAAGAAGAAAATTACATATATGTATGAGTTTTAATTATTACTATGGATGTTAAAACTACTTATTGTAAGTAATAAGTGTTTCTTAATGCTGCAAAGGTAAATTAGAGTCTCTGCAGCAGACTGGGATGGAATAATAGTAGAGAAAAGAAGAACACATCCTTGACATCAGACTAGATGAAGTTTAAATCCTAAACTGAGTCAAATATGAACCCAGAGTTTTCATTCTCAGTTGGTGTTTTACTCTGAGCTTCACTTGTGGAATTAAATGGCTGTTAGTTTTGTCCTGACTGAGCTGAAGAGAATTATTTTTAAGTTGTCCATAACGTCATGTATCAAATAGAGTTAAAAATATCCATCAGTGTCAGGAGCTAACACTGCAATGTAAAGCGGTGTGTCATCAGCATAGCAGTTAACTTTAATGTTCTGATCCTGTTTCTCTGAGGGCGAAGTTTAGGAATTAAAAAGTGTGAGGCCTAAATCTGAGCCTTGTTGAACACCAAATCTAAATTTCCACTGTTCAGATGAAAAGTTGAGTCCCTGTTGGTCTGATTCTGCAGGAAGTTGTATTTCCCTGCTCTCTGGTCCAGAAATAAGAGTAACTAACGTTGTTCAGATCCATACGGACGGCTGAGGACAAAAGAACCTTTGGTGCCGTCTTGGTTTGATGACTGGACCTAAAACTGCGTTTTTCAAAAATGAAAAAACAAAAATTAGTTTATTAAAAATTAGTTTTAAAAAGCTCTTTTTATCATTCTCTCCCTTTTATCTCCTCTTTCTTTCACCTCTTCTCTTTCTTTTTTTCTCTTCTTGTTCTTCCTTTACTCTCCTACTTTCCCATTGTAGTGTCCATATAATTTGAAATTCTCCTTGCAGGAATCACAATAAAGCTATTTACATGCATAAATCAAGCGGAGCACTTTGGCGAAAGCTGTTTGCTCCACTTGTGAAAGCAAAATCTGTCGAGCTCTATTTGGCATTAAGACATCAATTTTTATTGCCACATTGTTAGACAGGACACTGGGAAAAAAAAAAAAAAGCTCTTCTAGAAATTTCAACAAAAATGAGGGGCTCTTTTTTAAATATTAAAGGTATGATAAAAAGTTAATGAAATTTGTTCTTTTTAAAAAACCTGCTTGGATTTCATGAGGCCTAAACATTAACACTAATGGGCATAAGACATTAATTTACAGTAGGAACATAAAAATATGATTGTTACTCATATAAAAATGAATCAAAGTAATTACTGGACCCAGACTTTAGAAATAAATCTAAACTTGTTGAAGATAAAAACATTTTAATTTTTATATCATTCAACATTTCCTTTGGAATCAGATTAATTTTTTGTTTTTAGTCATGAAGGAAATCAAAAATACCAAAAACCGCTGCTTTGAGAATAATTGATCAGCAGGAGTATTAATAGGAACATTATGGTTTATCACAGCTAGAATAGAACCAGAACTTCTTTGTGTTCTGACCCAAGCTTGTCTTCTATTTTCAGGATCTTGATGTCTTCTTGGTTGATTTCAACAAAGAGATGATGGAGGATTGGTGGCAAAGTGTTTCAGAGATCTCTGCCAGCGTCAGACAGAAAGTTCTGGTTCTGACAGGCAGCACTGACCCATCAGAGGGGAAAATGAGGCAGGAAAACAGCTTAGATCCTCAGAAACGTGTCCCAGTCAGCCTGAAGTTCCTAAACAATCAGTCCTGTGTGTCAGAGTTAGACGGCATCACTGAAGGAGAAATACTGGTCCAGAACCGACAATCTGGATCTGGGGGTTCTGGTTCCCTACCTGAAAATCTGACCCTGAAACTAGAACCTGAAGCAGCAGCAGATTTCTCTCTCCATGGAAACACAACCCTGAATTCTGGAGGTCACCTCCCCAAAGCTGCTTTGGTCCATGGTCCAGAAGAACCGAACCAAGAGAATCCTCCAGTTTATCAGGTAACCAATGAGTCTGACCCGGTTTGCAGCTCCAGAACCTCTCAGAGAGCAGATGAGCCCATCGTAGAGTTTGACCAGCAGCAGATCCTGATGTTAGAAGATGATGAGGTGGTGAGAAGAGCTGCAGCTTCTCTTTATGACAAACATCCAACAGTTAGTTCAGTTCAGCTTGTTGGTCCCCAGCAGAGGCTTCAAAAGGTCAAAGGTCAAGCCCTGGTTCTGTCAGAACACAGCAGCCTGGTTCTGGTGGGCCATGGAGCCAGAGACCATTCAGGAGAGATGAGAGTATCAGGCTACAGCTACCAAGATGTGGCCAGGATCATCCAAAGCATCTCCAGGACCAGTGAGAAGATCCAGACTACTACAGTTCTGGCCTGTGACGCCGGATCGGACCGCCGGTTCAGAGAAGCTCTGCTGAAGAAGCTCCATGAAGCCGGCATTGAGACGGAGTTACACCTGTGGACCGCTGTGGTCCAGGTCACAGAGACAGGAGAGGTCATCAGTCAGGACGTCTCTGCAGGTGGAGCCCAGTGGAGATCTGAAGATCAGACCAAGAAGGTGGTTCTGACTGTTGGCAGGAAGGGAGAGATACGGAGGAAGGAGTCGGACCGCACCGGATACCAGGTTCTAACCAATCACACCAGGTTCTTAGCTGATGAAGATGATCCTAACGTCGACCCACATCTCTATAGGGAACATTGGCCAAAAGAAGCAAGAACCTTCATTGATCCAGAAGTTTATGAGAACGTTTTTTCATATCTAACTGGATCACAGAACGTTGATCAAAACAGAGTTGAACAAGTAAGACAAACTTTCAGGATACTTGAAAGTCTGACTTGGGGACTGTTTTATCCAGAACCAGCAGAACCACTAAGGAGGATCAATGACCCAAACCCAGCAGATTATTTAATAGGAACAAGACATGGACCAGGGAACCTTGAATGGATAAATGACAATAATCAAAAACAAAAAGTTTTAGAGCAATGTTATGTGATTGAAAATGGAGGAGACATCAGAAACATCATTCGTCACTATGGCAAGGATGGAGAAAAAGAAGATTCATACCTTCTGATCAATGAATGGATCTTCCTAGTTAAACCTGATAGTCTTTATCTTTACCCAGTTGGAAAAATGCTTAAAGATGGAGAAGACAGAGAAGGAGAAAAGTTACAGAAAGCCATAATGGATCTAATTAATGAACAAAACCTGGAAGGGAATGAAATGTATCCCCAAATTACAGGCCATATTCATGAGACTGAGAGAGACATGTTTGTCACTAATTTGATAAACATTTTTCAGGGTGAAGATGTCTGCTTACCAATAAATCCTGCGCTGTTTACAACCTGGTATTTCACAGCTTCAGTTATCGCTGAATCTTCCAGAAATTTCCGTACTTTTCCTCTGACCCTCATGTCTCTGCGTATAAATAATAATAGGTTCTGGTTTGATGCAGACTTCATCACTATGGCTGATGGAGGAAGCTGGTTGGCCAAACCACTGCGAGGATTCAGCGGCGCAGCAACAGGTTACATGACAAAGCTTGCAGCGCTTTTAGGAAGAGAATACAGAACGATGAGGGTGTGGCAGACGGCTGATGGTGATAAACGAAAGGAAAAGGAGGCTGGGTTTGCAGACATGGCTGAAACTGCGGTACTGTTCAACATTTTAGCGGAAGGGGAAAGACAGGGATTTATAGAAGTTTGCAACGATTTCTTCAACACCGCCTAGCCTAATGAGAAGATTAAACCAGCATCTGACACCCTTCAGCTCCATGCCTTAGCAGAGAGAAGGTCCAGGCGGACATTTTCTGCTTTTACGCTTCATCTGGTATTTGGTCAATTATTGGGTCTGTCATGGAAAAAGTGATTATCAAAATGGGTGAGATGCTGTTTCATTAAAGCATTAGAGAAAATCTGGTTTTGTCTCTTGGTTTATTTTGTCGGAAAGCAGCAGCAGCAACATTCTGAGACACATTCAGACCTAGAGCTTGTAGAATTTGTGGCCGGTAAGAAAACACAAAGGAGGAGCGTGTCATGGAGAAACAAACCTGTTAACGAATTGACCTTTAGCTGAAAAAAGTGGTGTTTCTATTGTAGACTTCTGTAGTAGGGCTGAACAATTAATCGCATTTTCAATATAATCATGATTTAAAAAAAACGCAATTTCCAAATCGCAGAGTCTGCAATTTTTGGCTATGTAACAATTAGGGAATTAGACACGTCTATTAGGTGTTGGTAAAATGTTTAAAGTGGGTTTGCCTCCACATGGAAGGGAAGACAGTTGCAGCAGTGAGATAATCTAATTTTATTACTTGTTGTTTTAGAGTTTATATAATCATACACAGCATTAAGTACAGGTCAATCAGTTTAATACATAGACTTGCTTGTTGGTTGCTCTTTATGTTCAACAAGGATTGATGTCCAAATCAACTAAAATGTCAGGATTTGGGTTTTGTTTCAGCTGTTTGTTAATTTTGATTTATTAGTTAACTCTCTGGTCTTTAAAATCAGTTTTGGTTTTGGGCTCTTTCTTGTTTGGTTTCTATTATAGCTTGTGTGTGTTGTGTTTAGTCTTAGGTTCTGTATTAGTTTTGGTTTATGGAATAGGTTAGATTTTATTGTAGTTTGATTTTATTTATGTTTCCAGTTCAGTTCTGTCTCTTCCCAGCAATCTGTTTATCTGTCACTCCCCAAACACCAGTTACCAGCCAATCAGATCTGCTCACCTGTCAACCTCCAGTCACTAGCCAATCAGTTCAGTTTCCACCTGTCACTTGTAATTAGTCTTCACTCCCGTTCACCTGCTCACTCCACTATATAGTTCTGCCTCGGTCTTCAGTTATCTGCCAGATCATTAACGAGCCACGGTGAGTTTAGTTCCAGCATTCTATATTCTGATTGACCTGTTGATGATAACCCGAGAGCCTTTTTGATTCTGAGCCAGCCTGTTCCCTGATCTGTTTTTCCTGCCCTGTCTGACTGATTTACCGGTTTACCGACTAGTTTCTGTCCCATGGTTATCCGAGCTTGCTTTGCCCCGTCTGTACCTCTGCCTATTTTGGACTGCTTTTTGTGTACCGGATTTTGGACTGCCCTTTTGACTATTGAGCCCGCCTGTCCCTGTTTTCATTATTAAAATCCTGTTTTTTGCCTTAACCTCACTTGTTTGGCTTGAATACTGGGTTTGCCTGATTCACGATCATAACATAAAAGCTGTTCTCTTGAATAATATTCTGATTAATAGAAACATTAAAAGTTCTTGTTTTAAATAGTCCTTGTTTACAAACGTCTTTATTTAGAGGCCATTTTTGTTGCTTGTAGTTAATGCGGAGAAAAGTCAAAATTGCAATTTTGGTTGAAATATATTGTAGGCAGAACGCAATCATTTCTGCTCTGAGTTTAGATGCTGTTGGTCTTTTAGCAACTAATCTGCACAGCGAGGAAACAAAATGATTTATTGTTTGTATATGTTTAAAAAGACATGATAAATTAAACTGGAAAAAAAATCGCTGTAAATTGCAATATTAAGAAAAAAAATCGCAATTAGATTATTTTCCAAAATTGTTCAGCCCTATTCTGTAGTAACAAAAAAAAAAAAACTCTTGAAACCACAACTATAGTTTACTATATTTAATCTAAAAGGCAGAGGGATGTTTACAGCTTCGGTACTGGACTCTCACACAACAACGCCACGGAAAGATTTCCAGATGCCAGAGAGCCCTGTTCATTCCTCACACAGACATTAAGTAGGACCCATTGTGTCCACCCATTAGGGGCGTGTCCAGCATGATATCAGTGTTCATCACATTGTTGGAGAAGATTGTACTATAATGGAGACGTGTCCTAGCTGACACATCTTCCCCCAATCAGTTATTCTGTCCAATCTAAGTATGTCAGGCTCTGTGCCTCTAGAGTCCGTTGTCTATCTGTAATATCTGACTTTGCAGTCCAGTCTCTGTAATCTCATAATCCTTAACACCAAGAAAAGCAGCAACAGAGAATGTGTTTTAAATGGGATTATGCGTTAGAAACCGAGAGATGTCATAGCAAAGAGATTTAAGATAAAATCGAGAGAGTCTAGAACACCAAACCACAATCCACACCGCAGCAACAGAAAACAGGAAGTGACAGAAAATGCGCCTTACTACAATCTCTGGAGCTCAACAGCGAATAAAAGCATGATTTAGAGTCTTCAGGTTGTAATTTAACCCCACAGCCGCTTGAATGATTTCTATGAGCTGATAACGATGGACCTCTGATGCTCTGGAAGCTAGAAATGAAATCAAATGAAACGTTACTTTAATGACCTGTGATGGAAAATATTCTTTCTGTGCTTCCAAGTTTAATCCTTGTGCGAAGCAATGGCCTGCAGCTAAACTGGGCTCCCTTCTTTGTGCTAAAATGTCAAAGCGTCCAAGCAGCATAAGGACATCACGCATGCAGTAACATGCTTCATAGTGATGGATATGCTGCTGTTGTCTGCAGTTAAAAAACCTGCCTTCAAACAATTACTCGCCACTCTTGATCCGCGATATAAAGTTCCAGGACATAAGTTTTTCTCCAACAGCGCTCCCTAAATTGTGCAACTAGTCAGCCTCTCAATTATGAAACCTGAGGAGTAACTAGTGTACTATTGTGGGGGGAGTCGTGGCTGAGTGGTTAGAGCAGTGTGCTTGCACTCAGAGAAGGATGGAAGTACCCGGTTCGATCCCCTGTCCTGGCACTCTGGGTCCCTGAGCAAGACCCTTAATGCCAGATTGCTCCCCAGGCGCCGCACATGGCAGCCCACTGCTCCCCAAGGGGATGGGTTAAGATGCAGAAGTGAATTTCTCCATTGTGAGATCAATAAAGTTCAATTATTATTATTATTATTCCCACCTAAATAGGCTATTTTATTCATTTATTTATTTGGTATTTTTATTTTGGTCATTGTACTGTTCACTTTAGTTTATTCTTTGTCATTATTTAATAACATAACTCAGGTCTCTTAAGTTATTTTTCTTTAAAAATATTCTGTTATGGTTTAAAAAAAGTTGGTTGAATAAAGATTTAATTGAGATTCTGTGTTTGTGTTCTTAATTAAAATTAAATCATTTAGCAATATCATAAAATGTCCAGGCAGAGCTGCACATAAAATATGGTTTTAAATATTTTCAATGATTATCGATAAGTATCGATCAATATGCCTTTTTTTTATCGATAAGCTTTTTTTCTATATGGTTCAGCCCTACTCCCTAGTCTTCTCATAAAGAAGATTAAAAGCCACTTATCCGATTATTAGACTGAATATATTAAATCTATTAAAAAGGAATAAAGGTCCAAGTGTCCGCGAGATGAAGGGATAAATCCTTACAGAGCCGAAGCATAAAACTGCTTGTAAGCTGAATTATTGACCGCCGTTCAGGATCATTACCCCCCCCCCCCCACTTGAAGTAAGTGATGCAACTAAGATATTAAAAAAAGATATATTAGGGCACTGACTGAGTTGAAACATTTCAAAAATGGAAGATCACAGATCTGTGTAAGAAGTAGTGAGGAAAAACAGGCCTGCAAGTGTTTTTGTCTTTGACTAAAACTCTGTTCGTCTTTGTGAAGTAATTAGGTTTAATGCCACCATTTGAAAAATGTTTATTTGTGTCAAGAGAACTGCAGCTCTGAATGCAAATACATTTAAGAGCTCCCCTGGCAAACATGCATGAAAGATTTAACTAAAAGTTTGAAAGAAGTAAAAAGATAAACACTTTCTAAAAAATGTAAAGTTTGGCATTAAACATTGAATGTCCAGCCCAAATTTAATAGATACATGAAAAGGTTAACATGGCTTGACCAAAAAATTATTCAGGTCAGTTGAAAAGAATAGGAACCGAGGATAAGCGATAAATTAAGGTTTGTTTGATATACTTTAAGACAAATTAAGCTCCTGCAGCATTGAGCCTGTATTCAGGTGCTCTATTATAAAATTGTATAGAGGTTATGATTGACAACGGATTGATGGCAGTTAACTGCAGAAATACCAGATTAGAGGCTCTTATATTATGATTATAGGATATTATTAGAATTTGAATAGCAAGCATCATGAAAGCAGAGATTCTATCACTTGTTTTAGCCCTTGATTAAATAGAAAATAACAGACAACAGGAAATGACTTTTAGCAATAATGATTGATCACAAACTGGTCCATTTAAAAGAAGGCTTAAAATAGAGTTTGTGAAGTTATATATGGGAGGAATATGAGAACATAAGAGCAAGGCTCGTGGTTTTTCATTTCAATAAATGTATAAAAGCCAGGTGGAAAAAATGTAATTAAATATGAATTGCTTTTCTAAGAGATACTTTTGACAGAACATTGATACAACTAAAAGAGGAAATTTGAGGGGCTTCAGGTTTTCAACAGGCCACATTAAACACGTTATCTATAATCTGATTCTGAAGAGGACCAGGTTTTGATTGCATGCCTTACCTAAATACTAACATTATTGTTTTTCTGAGTTATTGCTTTCCAGAAGCTGAGTGGAGATCCTGAAATGCCAACTTTCTTCCAACAGAAAACTGATAAGTGAGCTTTTGCAGGCGTACGATAAGAAGTCATAATCAATAGCGGACATGAAGGGATAAACGGGTATGATTGAATTATGCTAATTTTTAACTAACTTACACAAGGTAATTTGAGATCTTCCAGCAGAGAAAGTTGGTGGCGTTACTGACCAGCATTAATACTTCTATGCTGCTTTCTGCTCATTTCTTTGCAAAGAAACCTGGTGAATGTAATTGGAATGTGCCGACAGAGAGATTTTAGCCTCGTTTTAAATATTCTCAGATGCTGAATGAAGTACCAAACTGTGCAGCAATGACCTGAGAGGCTGATCCCGGGGACAAAGAGAAAAGGTGACGTCACTGACTTCTGCCTAATCCAGTTTTTGATTAAAATTTAAACAAATATCAGGATGTTTGCAAAGGCTGCAGAAGAGGTTTAATGTGGAAATGTGATGCTACAAGGTTTAAGAGAGTTTTATTCTTAAATGTATTTATATAAAAGAAGACAGAATCACTGGAAAAACTTGTCTTATGTTACGGGTCCGAGTTTGGGGTTTCTATGGGTTAAATACCAGTTTATTGCTTCGTGACACCGACTTATGGTTGCTGTGGCCGAAAGGAAAGAATAATCCAAACATGGTTATTTCCACACCTTATAAACAGTGCAGCGAGTCTTTGTCGTCCTTTCAGCACGCCATATTCATACTGTGCTATTAGGACATATAGTTTACATCTGAAGTATACAGTCACTTTATATTTTGGGTATAACACATTTTATTAATTAAAAAAAAACATAATGACACCCTCTACTGAAAGTACTAACTATCCTGACAACAACCAGCATTACTTCAGCCACCGTGGCATTAAAGGTTTTAACAGCCACTCTGACATCTTGGTGGCACCAAACAACTGTGCCAGCGTGTTTTCACGTGATGTCTTCATATCACCACATTAGTTTTTCTCATCACGAGTCTAACCACTCACGCAGTCACCTTATAACTTTTTTCTAAAGTTGTTTAAAAATATGAATTAATTGAAGTAAATTTAGCACATCATTGATAGAAATTAAATATAAAACAGGCATTAAATAACCCTAATGACAAACCGTTTGCCCATAAACAGCAATAGAAGTGCGGCAGGTGGACTGAAGTCGTTGTGACACCTCTTGGCAGGCGGCTGGAGAAAGTTCCACAAGATTTAATTGGAAATAATATAAATAGAACATGATTATTTGGAAGTAGTTATAGACTGACAGGCATTCATAACATAACCTGACTTCCGCCAGCTGTATGTTGCTCCGCCTAGCTTCACTCACATACATCTGGAAAATTACCAATATTTTTGTTCAGAAAGAGCGCCGCATGGACTTCATTTATAAGTAAAGCTAAGACAGCGATAATTATTCATGTTTTGTTTTTGTGATAAAATATGCATGATGTGGGTTATAGTTTTTAAATGTGTTATAAATGCAGAAATCCATCATAACTCATAAACTGTTACTAATCAAATGACAAATAATTTATTTTAGTTTTATTTTTTCATCCAAGAATCAAATTTTTTTCCATGTCTCTTGGTGAATTTATTTGGCTCAATCAGTCTCCTTCCGCACTTTGCAACGAGTCTACTCTGTAGAGCGTATATATTAGTATTATCTGACTCTGATGACGTCAGTGCCTCACCAGCTATGAACTCTACCGCACGTCACTGATTCAGACAGTGGGGCAACATTTTCCTATAAAGAAAAAATAATCTTAATACTAGATTTTCTCTCACTTTGCTGTAAATTACTGAGAAAGAAAGGTTTATAATGGTTGGTTTAAATTTTTTAAAGTAGTTGAAGTGAAAGATGAGGAGACGCAGAGTTAGCGAGCGCTTCCATCAATCATGATGAAACTTTTCAGCGGAGGACATAAAGACAGCTGTTGGGACATTTAGAAAAACAACCTGGGTTTTATCTCAAGCCGTCTGAGCCGTCAGAAGTTGTTCTTAAACTCAGAGAAACTGCTTTAAAGTTGATTTTCTTTAATCTATCTCAGCCAAATGGTCAGATCCTGACGACACCAACGAGGGCCACCAGAATCCCATGTTTGGCCGTTTTTGATGGAAGCAGCTAAAAGATCCCTGGAGGTCCAAATCACAACAGAGAGGAGAGAAAACTTCAAGCTTTTATTTCATGTTGGAAAGAGACAACGTCAGCAAATGATGCAGAACATCTGACATGGAGTTAGAGAGATATTTTAAAAGGATGAAGATGTTTCTGGACCGACTGAAGCCCTGAGACCCAACAGCTCATCCGCTTCCAGAGGCAGAAGGTTCAGCTCCAGAGGGGTTTTCAGGGTTCACCTGATTCATGAAATCTAAGCATTTACCTTGAAAATCCTCTAATACATGATAATGCATGGCAACCCTACTCATCTCCCTCAGTTTATTAGCTTCTCCAAGAGATTCCTCCCATTTCTTAAACACGAGATGTTCTAGTTTGAGTACTTCAACAATGTTGTCTCTCTGAGCTTTGGTCATTTCTCCATCAGAAGGCGTCGCTGCGCCGCTGAATCCTCGCCTGGTTTCATCAATCCAGCTTCCTCCTCTTGCCATCGAATGTTGATTAAACCAGAAATCTGGCCTCCCTTCAATGTACCTTTCCTCCATATCCATAGCCATGAGGACTAATGGAAATGTTCGGAAATTTCTGACTGATTCTATGATGTTTGAAGCTGTGAAATACCAAGCAGAGAAAAAGTTTTTAGTCCCCTGTTTTAATGCTACAGACTGTCCTAAAAATAAACTCCTGATAAAACGACCATAATTTTTCTTTAAGTCTGTTTTCTCAACTCCGCCTTGTATGTTACCGTAACTTTCTTTGTTAACCTTATTCTGGGAATCAATCAGCTTCTTTACGTTCTGGAGCTCTGCCTGGTCAATCAAACGTTTTCCAGCTGGGGTCACATACAACGTTTCAGGATTAATTTCAAATATCCAGTTAGCGACCATCAGGTATGTGGTCTCATCTTCTCCATCCTTTGCATAGTGACGGATGACGTTCCTGATTTGTCTTCCCGAGTTGATCACATAACACCTCTGAAGAACCTGTCTGATCTTCTCCTCCATGGTGTTTCCTTCAACACGACTAGTTGTTGCATCTCCAAAGACAAAATGATAAGGCAAGCCCTCATGGTTGTTGAATTCGCATCTCTTTAGTTCTGGATCTTGTTCTAAATGAAACAGACCCCAGGTCAAGGCCTCAAGAATCCTAAAATCCTTTTCTAAACCTTCAACATTGTTTTGGTCAACAGCCACAAAAATACTTGGGTTAATAAATAATTTTGGTTCATTTGGCCAGCTTTCTCTGTAGTTTTGTGGAGCGAGAAGATTTGTTTGATTGGTGAGAACCTGGTATCCGGTGCGGTCCGACTTCTTCCTCCGTATCTCTCCCTTCCTGCCAACAGTCAGAACCACCTTCTTGGTCTGATCTTCAGATCTCCACTGGGCTCCACCTGCAGAGACGTCCTGACTGATGACCTCTCCTGTCTCTGTGACCTGGACCACAGCGGTCCACAGGTGTAACTCCGTCTCAATGCCGGCTTCATGGAGCTTCTTCAGCAGAGCTTCTCTGAACCGGCGGTCCGATCCGGCGTCACAGGCCAGAACTGTAGTAGTCTGGATCTTGTCACTGGTCCTGGAGACGCTTTGGATGATCCTGGCCACATCTTGGTAGCTGTAGCCTGATACTCTCATCTCTCCTGAATGGTCTCTGGCTCCATGGCCCACCAGAACCAGGCTGCTGTGTTCTGACAGAACCAGGGCTTGACCTTTGACCTGTTGAAGCCTCTGCTGGGGACCAACAAGCTGAACTGAACTAACTGTTGGATGTTTGTCATAAAGAGAAGCTGCAGCTCTTCTCACCACCTCATCATCTTCTAACATCAGGATCTGCTGCTGGTCAAACTCTACGATGGGCTCATCTGCTCTCTGAGAGGTTCTGGAGCTGCAAACCGGGTTGTTTTTCCCAAATCTTCCATTGTTACTTTCATTATCAGACAAAATCCTAAAGTTTTGTCTGCAGCTCTCTAAGGTCTCAGCAGAAGTTAGCAGCCCATTTTCTGTCTGCCTTTCCTTGATTTTGGCCCAGAAGGTGACGAAGTTCTGAAAAATAAAACACATGATGTGAGCTCCGTTCGTTCTATACATCCATTAACCTCAATTAACCTGGCAGTCATGGTTTAGGACTGTGAGAGGAAGCAGGAGTTCCCAGAGAGAACCCACAGATGCACAGGGAGAACACGCAGAAAGACCAGGATTTGAACCCACAACCTTCTTGCTGTTTATCTACTTTATTCTCTTGCTTCACAACTAAACAAATCCTGGGTTAAAATAAAATCAGCTGAACAGGAAACTTTGTTAAAGTCAACACATTATTGTTTTGAATATATTGAATGTTAACTTCAGGAATTTTCTATCAATTAAAAACATGATATTTAGCATTTTTTATATTAGTTTTTGCAACTCAGCTAAATTTATCCATTTTTGTACCTTACAACAGTTACAAACCCACACAGGTGCCTCTAAAAAATAGAATATTGCATCAAAGTGCAATATTTTTGCCAGTCATCTCAGAAAGTGAAGGTCATACATAGAATCTTTGAACACAGTAAAATTTTCCATGCCTTTGTTTCTTGTAATTTTGATGATTATGGTTTGCAGAGGATGAAACCCAAAATTATGTCTTAGAAAATTGCATAAAACAGTGAAATAGTTAATTATTGCAACCTCCTGGTGTCACACCTTAATCAGCTAATTAACTAAAAACACCTGCAAAGGGCTGCAGTGGGTAGCGCTGTTGCCTTGCAGCAAGAAGGTCCTGGGTTCAAGTCAGTCCTGGGTCTTTCTGCATGGAGTTTGCATGTTCTCCCTGTGCATGCGTGGGTTCTCTCCGGGCACTCCGGCTCCCTCCCACAGACCAAAAACATGACTGTTAGGTTAATTGGTCTCTCTAAATTGTCCTTAGGTGTGTGTGAATGGTTGTTTCTCCTGTTTGTCTCTGTGTTCCCCTGTGATAGACTGGCGACATGTCCAGGGTGTACCCTGCCTCTCGCCCAGTTAATGCTGGAGATAGGCACCAGCAACCCATGTGACCCCATGAGGGATAAAGCGGATCAAAAAAAGGATGGATGAACCTGCAAAGGTTTCCTGACGCTTTAACCGGCCCCCTCCCTGGGCTGGCACCTTACCGTGGTGGAGGGGTTTGAGTGTCCCAATGACCCTAGGAGCTATGCTGTCAGGGGCTTTAACCCCCTAGTAGGGTCACCCAAGGCAGACAGGTCCTAGGTGAGGGACCAGACGAAGAGCAGCCCAAAAAGCCCCTTATGATTAATACAATAAATGGACGTTGTGTTCCCTCGCACAGACGCGAGTCACTGGGGCTCCACTCTGGAGCCAGACTTGGAAGTGGGGCACTTTGGCGAGTGCCTGGTGGTCTGGCTTTTAACCAAGTGGCCGGGCTCAGCCCGAAGAGGTGGCATGGGTCCCCCTTCCGATGGGCTCACCACCTATCGGAGGGGCCAAAGGGGTCGGGTGCGTTGTGTAATGGGTGGCAGTAGAGGGCAGGGGCCTTGGCGTTCCGATCCTCGTCTGCAGAAGCTGGCTCAGCTCTACACCCTCAGCAGGATCCTGGAGGGTGCATGGGAGTTTGCCCAACCAGTCTACATGTGCTTTGTGGATCTGGAGAAGGCATTCCACCGTGTCCCCCGAGGGATCCTGTGGGGGGTACTCTGGGAGTAAGGAGTACAGGGCCCTTTAATAAGGGCTGTCAGGTCTCTGTATGACCGGTGTCAGAGTCTGGTACGCATTGCCGATAGTAAGTTGGACTCGTTTCCGGTGAGATTTGGACTCCGCCAAGGTTGCCCTTTGTCACCGATTCTGTTCATAACTTTTGTGGACAGAATTTCTAGGCGCAGCCGAGGTGTTGAGGGGATCCGTTTTGGTGGCCTTAGGATTGCGTCTCTGCTATTCGCGGATGACGTCGTCCTATTGGCTTCATCAGGGCGTGATCTACAGCTCTCACTGGAGCGGTTCGCAGCCGAGTGCGAAGCGGCCGGGATGAGAATCAGTGCCTCCAAATCCGAGACCATGGTCTTGAGCCGGAAAAGGGTAGAGTGGCTCCTCCGGGTTGGGGAGGATGTGCTGCCCCTAGTGGAGGAGTTCAAGTATCTTGGGGTCTTGTTCACGAATGAGGGGAAGATGGAGCGAGAGATCGACAGGCGGATTGGTGCAGCGTCTGCTGTGAAGCGGGCGCTGTACCGATCCGTTGTGGTGAAGAGAGAGCTGAGCCAAAAGGCGAAGCTCTCGATTTACCGGTCGATCTACGTTCCTACCCTCATCTATGGTCACGAGCTTTGGGTCGTGACCGAAAGAATGAGATCCCGGATACAAGCGGCTGAAATGAGTTTTCTCCGTAGTGTGTCTGGGCTCTCCCTTAGAGATAGGGTGAGGAGCTCAGTCATCCGGGGAGGACTCAGAGTAGAGCCGCTGCTCCTCCACGTCGAGAGGAGCCAGTTGAGGTGGCTCGGGCATCTGGTCAGGATGCCTCCTGGACGCCTCCCTGGTGAGGTGTTCCGGGCACGTCCCACCGGGAAGAGGCCCAGGGGAAGACCCAGGACACGCTGGAGGGACTATGTCTCTCTGCTGGCCTGGGAACGCCTTGGGATTCCTCTGGAGGAGCTGGACCAAATGGCCGGGAAGAGGGACGTCTGGGCCTCCCTACTGAAGCTGCTACCCCCACGACCCGACCCAGGATAAGAGGAAGACAATGGATGGATGGATGGATGGATGGATGGATGGATGGATGACCCCGGGTCAGTAAAAGAGACGGCTGACTGGACAGAGGTCCAGAAGACAGTCACAGACAACCTTCACAAAGACACAGAAGGTCACTGCTGAAGAAGCTGGTTGTTCACAGAGTTCTGAATCAAAGCATGTTAACAGAAAATTGAGTGGAAGGTAGAAATGTGGCAGCAACAGTGATAACCGCAGCCTTGAAAGGATTGTAAAGTGAAATCCATTGAAGGACTTGGGGGAGCTCCATAAGGAGTGGACCGAGCCTGGAGTCGTTGCCTGAAGAGCCGCTACCCACAGATGATGCTAGACGTGAGCTACAAGCGTCGTGTTCCTCCCACTCCTGAAGCAGAGGCAACGTCAGACGTGACTTAGCTGGGCTCAGAAGAAGAGGACCAGCACTGCTGCTCAATGGTCCAGAGTTCTGCTTTCAGATGAAACCAAATTCTGCATCTAGATCAGAAATCAATGTTCCAGAGTCCGGAGGAAGAGAGGAGAGGTTCAGAACCCACGTTGCTTGAAGTCCAGAGTCAAGGTTCCACAGTGATGGTCTGGGTGCCATGCTGGTTCTGGTCCACTGGGTTTTCTGAGGTCCACAGTCAACGCAGACGTCTGCCAGTAAATTCTAGAGCACTAGATGCTGATTTTATTTTCCAGCAGGACTTGTTACTGGCCCACACTGCCAAAGGTACCACCAGCTGGTCCAATGAGCGTGCAAGATGAGGCCAACCAGGTGTTGATGCAGAGAAATGGACCTTCTGTTCAGCAGCCAGAACTTTGTCCTTAAAACATCATTTTTTGACCCGTCTAAGGGGTGTTAAAGATTGGGTTTACCGGCCTGCTGTTATATGTCTATTGAAAACCCATCTTATCCCGGTTCCAGGCTTGGCCACAAGAGAGAAAATATTAATCAAGAGGTAGAACAGTTTAAATGCATATTTAATTCATAGAAATTAAATATGGAGACAGAGTTTACATTACCAATCAAGATGATTTCACCTCACGGTCGAGAAGTCTGTCTAAAGTCAGTTTTACCAAGACATTCCTTTTATCAACTTCAAAACTCCTCCTGCAAGCTCAGGGGGAAGATGACTGACCCCCTCTTCTTCTGACCACCCCCCCACCCCCCACCCGGGGGCAATAAAACTACATGTTTATCTTACGCTGGAGCAGGGAGAGATAGACACCACTCTGCTTGACTAAGATATTTTCTTAACAGGGGATAGTCTAATTTTCTGAGACACTGAATGTTGGGTTCTCTTAACCTGTAGCCATAATCATCAAAACTAGAAAGACGTAAACCTTGAAATATTAACTGTCATGAATCTCTATAAAATAACTGTTTCATTACTGAAATGGCAAAAATATTACAGCAGATGTCTATAAACAGAATTTACCAACCTGCTTACTGCTGGTGACCCAAGCAGAGAAGTTTCCACACCCATCATGTAAACTCAAAGGATTCTGGTCCAAACTGATGGAGAGACAAGATTTTATTTTAAACATGTTTGCCAGGTGTGGATGGTGGCTGTCTGATGAAATTAGTGACGTAGGTGGTAAGTTATTAACTATCTGAGTAAAGAAACAATGTTAAATCTGCTGAAAAACATTAAATATAATAAAATAACTGTTGTGTATGTTTGTGAGGTCATCTAGCAGAATACTGTCAATGAATGGTTCATATTGTAGTCATGAGGTTCACCCTAATTTAAAATGTCGTCAGTTCAGGTGTCTGTCATCAGTCAGTGACTGCGGGGGGGCTCTGACATTAACTACAGGGTCAATCTTCAGGGCCACATATGGATTATTAATCCAGCTCTGACCCAGACCTACGCTCATTCTGGAAACGGGGAAAATGGCGACGCAGATGGTGAAGTGGTGAATCGCAGCCAAACTGCATCATGACTCCTTTCAAACTTCAATTTCACTCCGTATCAGACTTTAATCATAGATCGACTTCATCGTAATCTTTCACAGCTGCTGTGTTATTCATGCTGGTCCTGGTGATCCATGAAGAGCTTTAAAGTAAATGAGAAGATCTCCATAAATAAAAGTCTACGCAACATTTTATCGGGGTTCTCTACCATCACATCTCCCCGATGATAACCAGGTGTTCCACAGATTAACATATTATTCTGAAAAGGTAGGAAGGAATTACTTTAATTGCTGTTAGCAGTCAAACATTCGTGCATAATTCTGCGCGGTGGATTGGCAAGATCCTCTTAGCAGGAAACGCAGTTACAGGAATTAGATATTTCCTGACCAATCATAAGGAGAGGTCGATATGCTGCCTTAGACTGTTCTGCTATAACCTGCAGGGGAGACTGGCTACCTGTTTGCTCCCTGCTTTAAGGGCTCACAGGTTTGTTCTAAAATCAAATAACTTACCTAATGAGCCCTAATAGAAAATACCAGTGGCCAGTTTATATGATTTTTAATCAAGCAACAATCTTCATATCTTATTCTGACTGAAAACATTCAAATTTGCTCTGCAACATACAAAATAATCTTACATTGATGAAATTATGACTGTTACAGAAACAAAGGTGTTCACCTTTATTCAACACTTTCATATCCTGTCAAGTTAAAACCTCAAACATTAATAAATTATTAGAATTTAAGTGATAAACCAACATGCAGTTGGGCCTGATTTAGAAGCTGAAGGAAAATATTTCTTTTTCTTTTTTATTAATAATTTTTCTCAAGCATGTTAGATTCCTTTGTAGTTTACGTGGATAGAATAAAGTGTTCAGTGCGTTTGTATTCTCCTCCCCAGAGTCAGAACTCTGTAGAACCGCCTCTCTCTACAGGTCCAGCTCCAAACTAAAGCTTCAGCTCATTCTTCTGAACAGAACCAGTCTTGTTACAGAACCTGAAACAGAACCAGGTCAAAGCTCAGGTCCAGATCCTGCAGATTATTGCCCCTGTACATTTATTCAGGGTCACCAACTGTCCCGTTTTAGCCGGGACGCTTTGAGCCACGTTGAAGTGTCTCGTCTCTGACCCTCTTTGTCTGCATTGTGACTGCAGCCTGTAATTAATATAAACCAACACTAGATGGCGCCTTTACTTTCCTGGACCTACAGAAGGAAGTCGCATCGAAACAAAGTCCAGTTTTGCGTCTCTGACGGATTAAGATTTATTCCCTGGAATGCCCTTCAGATTTCTAACGTTGCTTTGTTAGACAATTCCCTGTTCTTAATATAGCAAATGTGTGACTTAACGTGAAAATTATGATTTTATCATCAGAAATGTTTTTGACATCAAAGCAAATGTCAGTTTTTCTCGCAGACAAAGAAGAAATTAAACCGAAAATCAATTTGAGTTTCTGTAGAAATTTACTCCTCCGTGGCCAAGAATTTATTTTCTTTGACCTACAAAGACCCAAATTTGTTTTTCTTTCTGGAAAATATGAGAATAAAGTCAGACAGTTGTTTGGACAATTGCTTCAAAGTCCTGACGACACAGGATTCTGACGCAAAAACAGAAACAGACTCCCAGCCCTGCAGGGGCTCTCCAGTCTCTGGTTATTTTGGGGGTTGCAGGATGAAAAGTTTGGGAACCCCGGCCATATTCTATAGATGCCGGGTTGGCAGCCCTAGCTGAGGTACCTGGTTCCTGAGGAGAGGAGAAGATGTTCACTGGAGCGGAGATCAGTCAAGCCTCTGAACAGATGAAATCCACCAACATCTAGACTCAAGTTCTCCAGATCATCTGTCTTCACCTCTGCAAAGAAAAAAGCCATTTACCACACATGGATTATTCTGAATAACATAAAGATCGTAAGGATGGATGATGGTACAGGAACAATCTGCTATTTCTGGTATTTTATGCCAATCAGACATGAGGAGAAACCACAGCTGGAACTCTGTCAGACTCCAACAGTGATCATAACTGCAGAAGGTCTCTAAAAGGACTCATCTCATGTTTTAGGTTTATCATTTTATTCAAAATTCAGATCGGCACGTTTGATAAAAACTCATTTAGCTGCTAAAGGTTGTGGATCTTCACAGCAGTGATGCCTGCAGGAAGCTGGTTTCCAACCTGAAACACAGTCAAGCTGGTATCAAAGTATAAAATCTAAAAAGAAGCATAACTTTTGATGACACAATCATTATGGTGATAGTAATTTTTTCACATATTTTCCCTTTTTCTATATTTATTCTTCCTTGTAATGAGATACTGCAAACAGAACCATCATGTTAAAATATTGTTATGATTCAAAGATGATTTCTTACCGAACTCCTTGGTGAGGATGAAGAGGCTGAAGATGATCAACAGCTGCAGAGTTTTCATTTTGTCCTCCTTCCTCCTGGAAATGATCAGAAACAGACTAACTGATGGGTGTTAAGCAAGAAAACATCTTTTCCAACATTAAACCTCAGTTCAGCTTTTACTGAATCTCTAGAAATATGTTTCACACGACGTTCTCTCCTTATCAGTACATCAGTTTTTCTCCCATTAATTTGGTTAACCTGAACCTGAGGAGGGACTTTTGTGTTTGAGTTTTAAAAAGTATTTATTTATTGTATTTCTAAGACATATAATGCAAATAAATGTGGTCAAAATAAGTTCAGATGAGGTCAGAAATGAACGGATAAATAAAAGGAAGTTCTAATGAAGCAAAAGTAACCAGTTTATGTGATGAACATCAGCTACGAGTCCAGCTTGATGTTTGAAAGAGAAAGAAAAGCCGTCGTGTCTGAGCATCGATCATCTCTACCTCGGACCAGGACTACATGTGAATGAAGGTCAGAGGAACGAGCTTTCAGTGGGAAACTCCTGTGAAACGGTTCTGATCCAGCAGGATTTCACTGCAATCATTCTGATTTGCAGAATCAGAGGCATCTTTATTTTACTTTGATGCATTTTCAGAAAGACAATCATTTTAAACCTTGTTGATTTTGAGATCCTTTAACCTCTTAAAACACAATAATCTTTCATTCAAACATCGGTTTTTAGACGCCTGAAAAAAGGCTGAGAAAAGTTCCTCTTCAAACAAATATGTTTGATCATCTGCAAACCTCATTCACAGATCTGTCAGGAGAGAGAAAAATATATAAATATAAATATAAGTCGATGTTTAGCCTAAAACTTTTGGGTCTTACAAGTTGAGAATCTGTTTTAATTACTGATCAATGCTGACTCATCACCGCCTGTGCAGAAGAACAACTTTCTATTAGACAGTTGGTTTGAAATTAAATCATTCATGGATAAAAGAAAGAAAAATGCAACAGCAAAGAACAATATAAGATATTAAAATAAATACTGCTTAAACTGAACTCACCCAGAGTCTCGAAGAGCCATGGCAGACTGAGAAGCAAGCGGTGAAATCCTGGTATTTAACTACCAGCGGAGCTGGAAGATAAGCTTATTTGAATATTATAGAAATGTAAAATAAGCTCATATTAAAATTAGAGCAACAGATGAAGTGAAGTTCTCTTTGTTTCACCCAGAATTACGGTTCAACGGGATCAACAGTTGCTAATTTCCCTAAATAAGCGTTCAGAGACGGTGCGACTACTGCTGGTTGCAGAGACCTTCTCTAACCGACGATGATAGAAATTCATCATTATTACAATGGAAACTGAAGCCAGGAAGATGTTTTATAAAATGCTATTAGTGACTTTTAAGCTAAAAGACACATTTTCTCTGCAGGAGAATCAGAACCAATCAGAATCTGGAAGATGGAAGCAGGTTTGAAGATATAAACTGTCAGTACTAAGACAGTCATGGTCCTGCTGAGCTTTCCTCCATCACTAAACACCAGCCACCATGATGCTCCACCCTTCCCCCATGATGGCTCCCCTCCCTGGGCTTCCACCTGCCAGGACCCTCCTGGACCACATCCAGATGCAGCTACCAGCTAAAAGATGTCTCCATGCTGCTGCCAGCAGGATTTCCTGTGCAGACGCTGCATGGCTCTGAAGGTAACATGCTGCATGTTTAGATGTTTCTGAGGTTGGTGCAGGTTGTCCCTCAGAACTCTACACAGTTTGGAGAAGACATGAAGGACGGCCGTTTATTTACCAATTAACAAGAACTTCAGACAATGAGCTGCTCTCAGGCTGGATCAGGATAGCATGATGTTTAAAACTTTGTTTTACAGCATGAAGCTGCAGTGAAGCCTCAGCAGGAATTATTCGGTTAAAGTCTAAAGTCTGTTGGATAATAAAGAACTGCTGATAGAGGGCTGTTATACTGAGTTCTGGAGGAGGATGACGATGCAAATGGGTTTCTGATCCCTGAAGCCATGAGACCTTCTGTAAGCAGAGGTCAGAACATCATGGAAATCCTCCTCTGCTATCAGCTGCAAACTGTCAGCTTTCTCCAACTGTCTTCATGGATGGTTCCTGCAGAGTCAGACCAGTCACACCTTTAGCTGGCAGAATATAACCATGGACATGTTAAAGAGGTCCACAGACAGAGAAGCTGCACAGTTCATCAGCAACCGTGTCATAAACAACCCATTCACAATGCAAATCCTGAGTTAAAAAAAACATCATTTGATGAAATAACATTTTAAAGAATGATTTGTTCAGTAAAATCTGAAACTTTAGGACACTTGATTTTATTAATGCTTCCTCTGGGAAGCTAGGAGTCACTGTAGTGATCGGTCACTAAATGGGCCAATCCTAAAGTTACACAAAAACATCATTAAATCAACATTAATCTTCCATATTAATGCGGTATTAACGCTCATAGCACTATCGAATGATGTTGGAGCGAAACGAAAACAAAACTTATGTTTTAAACTATGTTTTACAGCATGAAGCTGCAGTGAAGCCTCAGCAGGAATAATTCAGTTAAAGTCTAAAGTCTGAACTGCTGATATACTGAGTTCTGGAGGAGGATGACAATGCAAATGGGTTTCTGATCCCTGAAGCCATGAGACCTTCTGTAAGCAGAGGTCAGAACATCATGGAAATCCTCCTCTGCTATCAGCTGCAAACTGTCAGCTTTCTCCAACTGTCTTCATGGATGGTTCCTTCAGAGTCAGACCAGTCACACCTTTAGCTGGCAGAATATAACCATGGACATGTTAAAGAGGTCCACATATAGAGAAGCTGCACAGTTCATCAGCAACCGTGTCATAAACAACCCATTCACAATGCAAATCCTGAGTTAAACAAAACATCATTTGATGAAATAACATTTTAAAGAATGATTTGTTCAGTAAAATCTGAAACTTTAGGACACTTGATTTTATTAATGCTTCCTCTGGGAAGCTAGGAGTCACTGTAGTGATCGGTCACTAAATGGGCTAATCCTAAAGTTACACAAAAACATCATTAAATCAACATTAATCTTCCATATTATTGCGGTATTAATGCTCATAGCACTATCGAATGATGTTGGAGCGAAACGAAAACAAAACTTATGTTTTAAACTATGTTTTACAGCATGAAGCTGCAGTGAAGCCTCAGCAGGAATAATTCAGTTAAAGTCTAAAGTCTGAACTGCTGATATACTGAGTTCTGGAGGAGGATGACAATGCAAATGGGTTTCTGATCCCTGAAGCCATGAGACCTTCTGTAAGCAGAGGTCAGAACATCATGGAAATCCTCCTCTGCTATCAGCTGCAAACTGTCAGCTTTCTCCAACTGTCTTCATGGATGGTTCCTGCAGAGTCAGACCAGTCACACCTTTAGCTGGCAGAATATAACCATGGACATGTTAAAGAGGTCCACAGACAGAGAAGCTGCACAGTTCATCAGCAACCGTGTCATAAACAACCCATTCACAATGCAAATCCTGAGTTAAAAAAAACATCATTTGATGAAATAACATTTTAAAGAATGATTTGTTCAGTAAAATCTGAAACTTTAGGACACTTGATTTTATTAATGCTTCCTCTGGGAAGCTAGGAGTCACTGTAGTGATCGGTCACTAAATGGGCCAATCCTAAAGTTACACAAAAACATCATTAAATCAACATTAATCTTCCATATTATTGCGGTATTAATGCTCATAGCACTATCGAATGATGTTGGAGCGAAACGAAAACAAAACTTATGTTTTAAACTATGTTTTACAGCATGAAGCTGCAGTGAAGCCTCAGCAGGAATAATTCAGTTAAAGTCTAAAGTCTGAACTGCTGATATACTGAGTTCTGGAGGAGGATGACAATGCAAATGGGTTTCTGATCCCTGAAGCCATGAGACCTTCTGTAAGCAGAGGTCAGAACATCATGGAAATCCTCCTCTGCTATCAGCTGCAAACTGTCAGCTTTCTCCAACTGTCTTCATGGATGGTTCCTGCAGAGTCAGACCAGTCACACCTTTAGCTGGCAGAATATAACCATGGACATGTTAAAGAGGTCCACAGACAGAGAAGCTGCACAGTTCTCCAAACATCAGCAACCGTGTCATAAACAACCCATTCACAATGCAAATCCTGAGTTAAACAAAATATCATTTGATAAAATAACATTTTAAAGAATCATTTACTTAGTAAAATCTGTGACTAAACTAGGAGTCACTGTAGTAAATGGGTTAATCCTAAAGTTATACAACAACACGATTAAATGGACATTAATGATCCATATTAATGTGGTAATAACGCTCATAGCACTATCGAATGATGTTGGAGCGAAACGAAAACAAAACTTATGTTTAAAACAAACGATAGTGGTGCGCTGGTGGCGCAGCTGGTAATGCCACCCATGTACGGAGGCCTTAGTCCTCAACGCGGTCAATACAGGTTCAAATCTGACCTGCAGTCCTTTGCCGGATGTCTGTCCCCCTCTTCCACTCCCCTTTCTGTCAGCCTACTGTGATCTTTAGCGAGCCACTAGAGCCACGAGCCCAAAAATAAGTAAAAAAAAACAAAAACAACTGTAGTTTCGTATCCAGGAAGGACGAATGTTACCCGGAAGCTAATAGCAATGTGCTCGTGGACATTCGGCGCTACTTAAGCTTTAAGCTCTATTTTGGTTATAATGAGCGGACCAGAAAACACAACTATTAATATCGCATCAATGTGTAAAACCCTTATGAAAATAAAGTTTGTTATAACCGCAAAACAACTCATATTACACCAACAACACTTGCTTTCCAAATGCTAACGGGAGCTATGCCTGTTAGCTCAGTCAAGCTTTAAAAACACCCTGAAGACACATTAACATAGCTTTCAACTCTCACGCATTGACCGTGTGACACACGCATTTCACTAACTTCACACGCTCACACGCAAACATGGCATTTCTCACGCAAACATGGCATTTCTCACGCAAACATGGCATTTCAAACGCAAACATGGCATTTCTCACGCATAAAAATCACAAAGCCCATCTGGGCTGCGGACGACAAAACTCCGCCTTCTGCTGAGATGTTTCGGCTTCTTTCACAGCTTGTGGCCATCAGTAATTCCTGCTGCAGTTCGTGTTAACAGAGCAGCAGGAAGAGTGATCAGAGTTATGAATAATTTTAGTCTTAACCAGTGGTGAAAGTGAGCCGGTGTTATGCTCAAAAGTGCATGCCTGTCGAGATATGCATCCCCTGTCGTGGGAGCGCGCCTCGCTCTGTACAAATGAATATCGACAGAAAACGAATTAAAATACGACCAACGGAGCGACTTGTTCTTATATTAATTATATAAAAACGTTTAAATGTACTTCTAGTGTGAAAAAAACTGTGTGTATTTGGCAGATTCGTTTACAAAAGTATGGGTGTTATGAACAACATTAAATCCAAAGTTTTTATCCGAGGTACGGCTGATTTATTTGTTGTGGTCTCTTGTCATTCACACACAACAATAAACCGTGAGAGCCGACGTGAGTTTTGAAACTGAAAAGCTTTTTCTTAAGCGGAAGATCAAACGTGCAGACACAGTGTTCATATACCAGTGTGATGCATTCGTGAGCGTCAGAAAGCTATGTTGCCTTCAGGAGTATGGGACATTTCAAACTTACAAGGAAAGAGGCATAAAACGGAATAGAACTTAACTCATACAATAATCTATTTATCCAGAAACAGTGTGGGCTTTCTTACAATACTGAATGCTCTATAATTGTATTTCTGTTATGTTTTGATTCTGCACATCTGCTAGCTTTGTATTCTAAAAAATCTATAATATTACAGCAGCAAATTATCAAAGTTTTTCAAAAGCCTGTTTAAAAGCTCCAAATGGGGCTTCAGATCATAGAGCGACAATTGCGCTGTCATTGTTTTACAGGGCAGAATTTGCATTTGCTGACCCTTGTCCTTTAATTACAGATGGATATACAGGAATACAGTCATAAACGTGTCAACTCCTCTGAGATAGCAGGCGATGCGTTTTTTGGCAATGGGGCTGCCAAAAAACGCATCCCCCTATGTTTTTAATCAAAAAATTGTCCCACACACCTGAAATTCACACTAGTAGTTCAGAACACATGTGTAAACACGTAGAAAATGTTACATCAACTACAAGTGTATATTTCTATGAAACAGCAGGGGATGCGTTTTTTGGCAACGGGCTGGTTATAAACTGTAACAGTCTAGAAGTGCATTGAGCTGAAAAGAGGGAGACATCAGCAGCTGGATCGTGCATAAAGACGCAGCGGGAACCTCTGTGTGCTTCAGTGTTACTGCTGAGGGGAAAATGTTGATCATAAAGACTTGATGAAACTCAGCCTGATTCACCAATCAGGTTATAGATCTACAATGATAAACAAACCCATAGATTAATGTGTAACAGTGTAATAATTCTGTGAATAACTTAAAACTACTTAATTTTATTCAGTATTATTTGAACAATTGTGTGTTTTTATGTTTTAATCCATTAACTGAACAATAAGGTATTAATACGTCTCTTTCTCTTTTTAACAAAAGTAATACATGTCTAAATAAGATGGAGTTGAGACTCCACCGGCTCTTCCAGGGTCCAGTTAGCCCCACCCCAAACAAGTCCCGCCCCCAAAATTAGCATAATCTCACTCTTAACTTTTGATAAAAGTTGAGAGGTCTGCACATTAAGCAAACCATTTTAAACTTTCCCTGTTAATTTCTCTGCCAAACCCCTCCCGTTGTCTTTGGTCGTGGCGATTGGCGTCTGGCTGCCAATGATTTGCTCCTAGGGAAAGCTGGTTATCTCACCAACTAAAGCGGCTAGCTTGAAACGCGGCTGTGAGGAGGCGCTCCGGGGTCCTCCATGCAAGTCTCAGGTCTGTGAAGGCGGTCACAGCATGGGGTCTCTGCCCTCCTGCTGGATAGTGGCTCGGCTCCCAGGTCAGCTTTCTCCTGCACAGCTTAGTCAGACCACCACTGACTCTGTTATGATGTTAGTTTCACAGAAAGCAGACTTTACTCAGCTTGGTCGACCCTGCAGATGCTTGTGAGTTTCTGAGCCCCAATGCGGCCCCCATCGTGGCTGGTCTCCCCACCGTGGTTTCCTCTCTCCTTGAGGGTCCATAGGCAAAGAGCAAGATCAGTCTGCTTCTCCATGTTTGGTTCTGGTTCTGAGTCTGCAGAGTAGACCAGAACCAGGAGTCCTGGGTGGTCTGGAGAGTTGATAGAGCAAAAATACGCCTTTAATGTATTTTGTTGCTGTTTTTCATTCAAGGTTCAATTACATCAGAAGCTTGTCTCTGGGAGGAACTGACCCTAACTATAAAGAATTCATTATAGTTGGAAGGTTCCTCTGGTAGGACTGAGGCAGGTCTGGCAGACGGCTGACCCTAATCAAAGTATATAGACATGCACACAAAAGTTCAAACCCCAAATTTCTAAACACCATCGTAAAACTGTTTAACCTTCATCATTCTTGCGTCCCAAAACAATAAGAATGGGTTAAAACACAATAAACTCTGTTAGAAATTATATCCAACTGTATCATGATAAGTTTCAGAGTCGCTTTTGGATTCAATCAGCTCGCTGTTTAATTTGGTGGAACAAAACTCAAAACTCAGTGAGAAAATCTTTGCAAATACTTTGAAAGTTTTCCTTTGTGATCATTCTTTGGGAATGGCTCCATTTTTTACCAATGTTACCTTTTGGTTTTGCATTGTGATAAGGTTAATTTTTATCTGGCTGCTTAGGCTTTGGTGGCAGCCTGTCTCCACCCCTTTCAGTCTGCTGGATCACTGGAAAACTTTTTCTATGACCTGTTTCCTGTTTGAAGGTTTAAGACTCTAAGCTTTTTTTTTTCTTTTTTCTAAATGCAAACGAGTGTTCCAAACAAACTGAGCATATCTGCACGTCTCCTGCATGGAAGAGTTACTTTCCCTGCAGTGCATGGTTACATCATATAGTGCACTTTTGTGTAGATTATGAAGGAACAAAGAATTAAAAAGCACAATTAGGATTCTGGGATGTTTGTGTTCATTTGTTAATATGTCTCACCTAAGTTGAGCATTTTTTCAGTTGATTCCCCGTTATATTTAAGTTCTGGGTTTTTGTTCCTCTGTCTTTGCGTTGTCCTGTTTTCCCCTGTTTTCGTGCCGTTTTGGTTCCTTTTAGTGTAATCAGAAAGTTGCTTCTATTAAATATTATCATCTTCAGTATACGCCTGCCGTCCTCTCGCTGCCACTTTGCTCCTTCACCGCAAAACATGACAGAACGACGCAACCACTAAAAGGACAAGGCAGCAGGCGTGGAAGTCTTCACCCTGTTCGGGTATTTCCGACGGCAGGCGGAGAAGAACATGCGCCCGGCAGATTTGCAGGTAGAGCGGCGATCGGCAGGTTGGGGCTCGAAGTTAGCCATCCCTCTTCCTGGTACTGGTCCCCGGCGTTATGATTCTTCTCCACCACGGTATGGCAGAAGGTCCTGGCGTAGCAGCCAACGAAGGGGAAGAAGCGCCTCGCTAACCAGGGTTGATGCCCCGCACGGTTTTTGGGAGTGTCAGCCATCGACGCCTGCTTCCCACTGCTCAAAGCAGCCCAATGGCACTGCCTCCGGCTCCAAGACGCCGGATTGTGCCGACTACAGCTCCTAGATGCCTGACGGCCCCCAAGCCTCCTCCTCACCTCGAGCTGCAGCCAGTTTGGGTCCCAAGCCCCGAGGTCTCCGACAAGGATGTCTAGGTGGACGTGCCTTGTGCTGCAAAACCAGAGGTCTGTGAGTTGGTTTTGGTGGTCGTGGCTCCTGTCTTGGCCCTAGAGGACCCCAGTATAACAGATCCTAGGCGTCTTCTGGGGTTCACCATTGGAGTCCTGTTAGAGGTTCCCAGTGAAAGAAATGGTTGTTTGTCATCTTTGTGTTGTCCTGCGATAGACTCCCCAACGCAGTAGGATGGAGACTAGGTTTGACTCCATCATTTATGTTTCCATCATGTAATGATGTTGGAGTTAAACGCTGTCTGGATTCAGCGGTCCACAGCTCCTGACTGATGAGCCCATAAGAGGTCAAGGAGCAGGAGTTATAAACTGTAATCAGACGTATTCGGATGGAGCCTGGGTTAGTCCCTGGCTCAGCCTGGTGGAAACCTGCAGAGGAAGAAACCCGGAGGAGATAAAAACTACAGGACATTACTGCAGAGCAGCAGCTTATAAAACCAGACGTCTGTGTAGCATTAAGACGAGTCAAAGGCGCTGAAAAGCACATAAGAGGTGTGGCTGTGAAGTTAAATTAAGTTAGAAAACTGTTTTCTCTTTAACTTTGTCCTGGTAACAGACGCCTGCAGCTCCTCTTTTCTGACAGATCCAGTCCTTTTTAAAACCAAAGTTCAGGTTTAGCTTTCAGCTGTTTGGTGTTTAAGAGAGCCAGTCTCCATTTCACAGGATGAGGGTGGCCATTAAGTCAGCAGCCATAATGGGTCAGAACCACCGACCTTGGAGGAAGTCAGCTTAAAGCTGGTGGAACGGTTATGTTCTGTGTGTTTCCTATTTCCTCTCTGTTCTGACCCTCAATCATTCTCCCTCATTAGTCCTCTGCCACCATCGTTCTCAGTTCTCACTCTTTATCCATCTGATTATTTCCACCTCCTGCCTCATAGAAACACTCTGTTTCCTCCTACCTGTGGCTGCGGACCTTCATGGTTCTCTCTTCTTTGCTTCCTTGTTCCTCCAAGTCTCGGTTTAGTTCCTGGACAGCAACATTTTTCTAATTTTTCCTTGTTCTTAATTAAAACATTCCTACCAGAGGTGGGACCAAGTCACTGTTGTGCAAATCCTGAGTGAGTCTCAAGTCTTCATCCTCAAGCCCCGAGTCAAGACTCAAGTACGGCCCGCCAAGTCCGAATCAGGTCTGAAGTCATCGGGTACTTCTCAATCCCAAATCTGAAACTTTGAATTTCAAGTTGTGTCGAGTCTGTACTAATATTGAACTACATGTTAAATGTAAATAATAGAGCATGTGTCCTTTTTAAATCAGTATTTATCTCAAACCGTAATGAAACCAGTGCAACTGACCTCACAAAACAGTAAAAGTAAACTTGGCTTCAAGAACAGTTCTCCTTTGAACTTTATTTATCCAGAATATTCTGTGAAAAATCCAACAGCAGAACTTCATATTCAGACCCAATTACAGAAATTACTCTTGGTAGCATCTTTGTCCTTAACTTTTGTTTTTTCCTTTTTTAAAAAAATCTGGTTAATTATATTGGCTGTGCTGCATCTCACACAGACATATGGACGGAGCGTGGAGAGAGATGTTCTGCGTTTGTAGATAATGATTGAGTGAAATGAATTAACAGTGTGGACTTTTTAATTATAGATGTCTTAAGCTTCAGATTTTGGTAAAATTTCAAGTCTTTCAAGCAAACAGGTTCAACTCTGATTCAAGTCTTGAGTCATTGGTGTTAAAGTCAAGTCAGAAGTCTCTCAACACTTTTCAAGTCAAGTCTGACGTCATAAAATCAACAACTCGAGTTCCCACCTCTGATTCCACCTGCTTACTTAAATCTTTATTTAAAAGGGACTGTGCATATTCATAAACATTTAAATGTAAATATGCCAGAATTACCCTGAGGGCTACTTTGCATTAGCAGTCCCTGGCAAATCAGTAAGAAAAAAAAAACAAGAAAACCCCAAACAAACCGATACCAGACAGAAGACATCAATAACAAAACAATAGAATAAAAGACAGGAGAACATTAACAAGACTGCACAGGATGAGGATAATCTGACATTAGTGATCACAGATCTGGTTCTCTTTCAGCCATCTTTTACATTTGGTTTTAATGAACTGACTGTAGTAGAGTCTCTTATAACAGCTGGGATGTTGTTCCACATTTCTTCACCCCTCACTGAAAACACCTGTTGACTAAATGTTGTACATCTGTGAGGCTTTACACCTGTCACCTGTCACCTGTAATAGATGGTGGATTTCAGCTCAATAAACTCTCCCAGAGGTGGTGGAGCGAGTCCATTTAAAACCTTAAATATTTAACAGGCAATTTTTAATTTTCCAAAATTTTCAAAACTAAGAATAATGTATTTTTGGAGAATGAGAACATGGTGATAGGACAGGGGCGTTCTATTTAACACTTTTCAAGCCTTTTTGAAAAGTGATTCTGTTGTTTTTAATGACCTGTTTGTAAAAATCGTGCAGTGAAGAAACATTTTAACAGCATTTTCTGGCAATGATAACCTGATTTGTCTCAAGTTATGTATATTAAAATGAACAATAATAGATTTATTTTTTTACATGCTTTTTAAAGCTTAAAGTGGAGTCCAAGATAACTCCAAGATATTTAAATGTATGTAAAAAGTACTCTGCATCTGAGTTCTTCCACCATTGGATAATATGACAGATGAACTCATTTATGTAGCTCTTCTATCAATCTTTAGCTTGAATAGTTATATTGTATAAAGTTTTTTATAAAGTATTTATTTATTTTTCCAAGCAGTCGCCTTCACATCCACAGAGTTGTTTTTTTAGTATGTTTCTTACTCAATATTTTTACAGGACAGTTTTTTTTTTTTTTACCATAAAGCATCTTAGATGTCAAAAACTCCTCAAATGCCATATCAACATTATTTTTAAATGCTTCTAAGCACTTAACCCTCATGTCAATAGATCTATTGTCTTTGGTTTTTATGCTGTTACATTTATACAGTGTGAATACTGGGAAGCTGGTTGGTGATGTCATTTATTAATAATCTACTCACTAAATTATTCTCCACATCATTTGAGAAGCTACACACACACACACACACACACACACACACACACACACACACACACACACACATACATACATACATACATACATACATACATACATACATACATACATACATACATACATATATATATATATATATATATATATATATATATATATATATATATATATATATATATATATATATATATATATATATATATATATATAGGTCGCCAGTCTGTCGCAGGGCAAAACATAGACAGGACAAACAACCATTCACGCACACACTCACACCTAAGGACAATTTCGAGAAGCCAATTAACCTAACAGTCATGTTTTTGGACTGTGGGAGGAAGCAGGAGTACCCGGAGAGAACCCACACATGCAACCTCCATGCAGAAAGACCTAGGGTTGGATTTGAACCTTCTTGCTGCAAGGCAACAGTGCTACCCAGTTCATATCCAGGACGTTCAAAGTCCATGGCTTTCTCACAATTAATCCAGGTGTCACATATTAAGATTATTAAACTGATAAAAATAATAATTAATATTATGAAAATGTAAAGACTTCTGCTGTAGAAAGCAATGTTTGAATTTTGTGTCTAAATTGAACAGCTCAGATATATAATATTGAAATATTGTTGATGTGGCCTATAGTTAGTATGAATTGTAAATTGTTGAGTTGCAGATGATTGAGTGGAGCTAGACCTTGTAGTAAAAGGTCTGTTTTTGCATCTCTAATGGTTGCATTATGAGGCATTTAAAGAGTTGGAATTCAACATATCTTTGGTTGAGTAGCAGCCTCACTGTTGTGGTGAATTACTGCAAGGAATGGACTAGTTCATTGTGTCACAGGTAAGAAATATCTACTCTTCCTCTACCCAGAAGAGTAGCCATGTTTAAAGCAGCACGAATCCAGAAAAAGGACAGACGTATCGCCACAGATGCACCGTTAGTCCCACTTACATCAGGTAACCATCAGAAACATTAAATCAAATAGACTTAAAAACAGCTTCTGTCCCAAATCTGTGAAGGCTATCTCCCTCTGCTTAGTCCAGTTCATAGTCTGTCTCAGCACAAGCTGTGTTTTAAAGCTAGGGTTGGCGATTTTTCCCAAAGTTTCCCAAAGTCCTTTTATAAATAACAGTCTAACACTCTGGTCTTATTTCTTCCTACTGAGGCCTTCCTTTTCTTCTAATAAACATGAACGTGGTTTGCTCGATTTCAAAGCAACAGTGAATGGCTAACACCGAAGCTAACCCTAAGCCCCTCCAGTGCACCCCCCCCCCCCAAAAAAAAAGAAAGAATTCTGTTGCAGTTACATCAATTCAACCATCTTAACAAAAGTTGTGGGAATAAAATAAGAACATAATTTGAATTAAAATGCAATAAAGTTGCAACGTCCACAACAGAATCCTGACGATTTTGCAGGTGCATCAGTGGTTCACCCTAGAGCGAGAGAAAGAAAGAGACGCTCAGATCGGCCACACCTCCACAACCTGAAATGTGTCTGAAGCAAGGGATTAAACTGATGATCTACCTGTGTGTGTGTGTTCTCACTTTGTTTTTTGTGCACCAGCTTCTTAATCTGACTCACAATTTACGTCGCAAAATACGTAGAAAAAGAATTTTTAAAATAATCAGATTGTCATGTCAATACATTTTATTTATTTATTAAATTTGCTGTTTTGATTTTAGTTTCCACAAATGCAAATGTTTATTTACACGTCTCTATTTTGTGGGGAAAAAACACTGTCAAAGGGCCATTACAGATTTCAGCTCGCGCATCACCACAGTTTGGGAATCCCTGCCCTAAGCTAACTACTAACCTAGCCGCTAAGCTAACTGGATAACAGCCAGCAAGCAGAAACTAAGAAGGAACGAGCACGGTACGTAAACGCATCAGAATGATGGTGTGTGGGACAACCAGTAGATAAGGTGATACCTCCAGATCCTGAGGTTCAGACAAGGTGAGAGCAGGAACAGAACTCTGACCAATCCCTGCTCTTTGTGCAGAGCGGCAGGGATTGGTCAGAGTTTTTACAGACCTGCAGCTCCCACAGAGATCTAATCATTTAACCTCCTTTTTCTGAACACATAATGTATTGACTACTGTCAGGATGGAAGGAGAATTTTACCCAGTAGAACAAAAAGTGTTTCTGAACAGGAGTACCAACTATAGGTTTAAGGACCACATGCTACATTATCATGTACCTATGTTTTCTATCAATAATGTTTATATCTTTTTTTTATATTACAGATTTTGAAGATTTCCTATTTTCTCCTCAGGAGTATTGCCAAAGTTATCGCCATTGTAGCTGTTATGCAGCTGCCAATTTTGTGAAATCGACTCAAGGGTTCAGCCAGGATACCCGAAAAACCCCGGCTTGGTCTTTTATCTTGGTTTTGTCAAACTGCTCTGTGGACGCTCTCCTTTTGGGTCATTTCTGGGTTCTGATTGGTGGGTTTGCTATTATCGTCACAGTCCTGTTTCCACTAGATAAATGTAACAAAATAGAAACAGACATAGAATAGAATAAACTTTACATTAACATAACAGATGAACTGACGAGATGATGACTGATAGGAACAACACCAACATTGTTGGGATGTTTCTGAGCTGATAAGAGCGACACAACAGAGAGCTAAACACATCTACAAACTGGTTCTCCTTCGTTACTGGATCACCTGCTGAGGTGCAGCCAAACCTGAAAGTTTAAAAACTCTTCCTTGATCTCCAACTAGCAGTTGAGAAATAACTACAGATAACATATTTCACATTTTTTCTGCATTCATGAGGTGTGTCTGTCTGAACAAGCCTACTGTAAGACACACCAAGCAGCAGCTGTGTTTTCCTTTAAATTTCCTAACTTCTTGGTCATTAATGCTAAGTTTGAAGGATTTGTATGAAACGGTTCTTGCCAGGAACAACAAAACAAAAGTTTCTAAATAATACTTGCAGGCTCAAATATATACATACACCCCTCTAACATTTGGTTAAATGTTCTTTAGCGAGTTGCAGAGAAACCAAATAAGGTTTTTTTTTTTTTTTCTTGGCAATGTGTTCATTTCCTTCCCCGCCTCCAAGCATCGTTTCAGGGAGTCTTCAGAGAAACTCCTCCTCCACAGGAGGATCTAATCTCTGTAACAAAACCAAACTCACAGCAAAGAAGCTCATTCTGGACAGCATCTTCATCATCTTCATCATCATCATCGTCTGAGTGCAGCTTCTCTCTCAGAAACTGAAGGTTTTCAGGTGAGTCCAGCAAACAGCAGCTCTTTGGTCTGTGAACAAACATGATGTTCAGCAGGTTCACCTTTTATTCCAACATGGTTCTACCGTTCATGGTTTCATCAGGTTGTTGCAGAGTGATGGCAGGACGCAGGCAGAGATGGAAGCCTCTGCAGCTGCTGGTCATCTTCAGCCTCCTCATCTTCACCAACCACATCCGTACGCCACTTTATAACCTTTAATAAAGTCACAAACAGGATTTAAATCCTGGATTATTGACTCTTAGCCCATTGTGTCGAGGTTTTAACCTGTGCTGTAATGTTGCAGAGGTGAGAGGAGACGTCCAGGAGAAGCTGAGCCGTGACGTCGGTGCTGAACATCTCCTCCAAGGAGCGTCTGAATCCAGCAGGTAGCTGTTAGACCTTCTCACTACAGGCCTGCAGAGGTCCATGCAGATCCAGAGTCTGCAGAAGACTGCTTCTGTTTAACTGCAATATTCACATTTAGCTGGAATCAGATGAAAGAGTGAAACGGTCCAAACGGACCTGACAACCAGAAGAAGCCTTGATTCATTTTAAATGACAGAAAACTGCAGATCCTGAATTGTTGCTGAAATCTGACAATTTTAGTCAAATAGGAGGCAAAACTTTTTAAAACTTAAAATAGTTTAAACTTAGATCTGAGTTCCAGCAATAGCTCCATGATCTCTGCCATTTTCAGTTTGTAGATTTCTGTTGATCATTTTCAGATAAAATGGAAATCAAGGTAATTTTTGTTGTTTTTTTTCCTTTCAGACTGATCCCAGATCAGCTGCTGCTGCACAATGACAAGGTAAAGATTGTATCCCTATATCACAAACACTATGAACATTATCATGTCCTTTATATGGAGAAAGAAAATCAAACTTGGTTAAAAGGTTAAATCCTTACTTTGTCTGCTAAAAGGACCTTATGGAGAAACGGTTTAACAAGATGATCACGTAATTCTATGATTGCTGGCCTTTGTCGTGTTTTCTTGCTCCTAAAAGCAAAGACATTAGCTGAGCTTTGTTCTTTTTAGATTGACCAGATATATCGTGTTCTATTAATCTCGTACTCTTCTGTGACTTATCTGTGACTGATTTGTGGGGGCAGCAGATTCAGGGGGACGTCCTGACCTCCTCCTCCCCAGACACGCCTCCAGCTCCTCTGGGGAAAAGCTCAGATGTTCCCATGCATGAGAAAACTAGACAGGTCCAAACTGCAACGAACAATCAGATCTGCAGAGAGGACCATCAGGAAGGACCTTCCATGCATTCATGACCTATACAGGTCCAGGACCAGTAAAGGGGCAGCTAGCATAGCTGTCGACCCGACTCAGGTTATTCAGACTTCTGCCTACAGGGCGGCGCTACAGAGCGCTGATGGTTAAAATGAGCCGACACAGAACCGGGTTCTACCCCCAGACGGTGTTTCTGATAAACAGGGCAGCCAGCCAGGAACCAGAAAGCATAGCTGCACAAACTTGGTAGTTTTTATTACCTCTTGTATGTATATGTGTACAGATCTATATCTGTATAGATACACATATGCATACGTATATTTACATAAAACAAAACAAAAAAACTGCTCTTGTCTTTTCCTTGTGAAATTACTATTTTGTTTTAGGTTGCAGTTTTTTTTACAAAGTGAGCGTTAGAGGACAAAGTCCTTGTTTGTGTCCACAAACCTGGCAACCAGAGATTCTGATTTCCAGTAGCACCAACTCAGCACAGTTAGCTTGGTTTTTCAGCTTATCATTTAATAACTGTTACCATTTCTAGTGCCTGCATGCCTGCGGTTCCAGCCGCTCTGAGTCGCCATGAAAACGTGACGTCAGCAGACTGTCGGTCACTGATTGGTTAGGAGGGTTACATCACTAGACATCATATTTTAATTACTAATATCTTCAACGGTTAAATTATTTTACACTGGAACCACTAGCAGACTGAGAGCGAAGTGCTCTGTTAGGAACATACGGGGTAATCAGAGCTCTGATATATGATGGAGCTTGATTATTAAGGGCTTTATACGTTAGAATAAGAAATCTAAACTTGTTTAAGATAAAAACATTTTAATTTTTATGATATTTTTCAACATTTCTTTTGGAACCAGATGATTTTTTTGTCTTTAGTCATAAAGGAAACTAAAAATACCAAAAACCATTGGTATGAAAATAATTGATCAGCAGGAGTATTAATAGGAAGCATTATGGTTTATCACAGCTAGAACCAAATCAGAACTTCTTTGTGTTCTGACCCAAGCTTCTCTTCTATTTTCAGGATCTTGATGTCTTCTTGGTTGATTTCAACAAAGAGACGATGGAGGATTGGTGGCAAAGTGTTTCAGAGATCTCTGCCAGCGTCAGACAGAAAGTTCTGGTTCTGACAGGCAGCACCGACCCATCAGAGGGGAAAATGAGGCAGGAAAACAGCTTAGATCCTCAGAAACGTGTCCCAGTCAGCCTGAAGTTCCTAAACAATCAGTCCTGTGTGTCAGAGTTAGACGGCATCACTGAAGGAGAAATACTGGTCCAGAACCGACAATCTGGATCTGGGGGTTCTGGTTCCCTACCTGAAAATCTGACCCTGATACTAGAACCTGAAGCAGCAGCAGATTTCTCTCTCCATGGAAACACAACCCTGAATTCTGGAGGTCACCTCCCCAAAGCTGCTTTGGTCCATGGTCCAGAAGAACCGAACCAAGAGAATCCTCCAGTTTATAAGGTAACCAATGAGTCTGACCCGGTTTGCAGCTCCAGAACCGCTGAGAGAGCAGATGAGCCCATCGTAGAGTTTGACCAGCAGCAGATCCTGATGTTAGAAGATGATGAGGTGGTGAGAAGAGCTGCAGTTTCTCTTTATGACAAACATCCAGCAGTTAGTTCAGTTCAGCTTGTTGGTCCCCAGCAGAGGCTTCAACAGGTCAAAGGTCAAGCCCTGGTTCTGTCAGAACACAGCAGCCTGGTTCTGGTGGGCCATGGAGCCAGAGACCATTCAGGAGAGATGAGAGTATCAGGCTACAGCTACCAAGATGTGGCCAGGATCATCCAAAGCATCTCCAGGACCAGTGAGAAGATCCAGACTACTACAGTTCTGGCCTGTGACGCCGGATCGGACCGCCGGTTCAGAGAAGCTCTGCTGAAGAAGCTCCATGAAGCCGGCATTGAGACGGAGTTACACCTGTGGACCGCTGTGGTCCAGGTCACAGAGACAGGAGAGGTCATCAGTCAGGACGTCTCTGCAGGTGGAGCCCAGTGGAGATCTGAAGATCAGACCAAGAAGGTGGTTCTGACTGTTGGCAGGAAGGGAGAGATACGGAGGAAGGAGTCGGACCGCACCGGACGCCAGGTTCTCACCAATCACACCAGATTCTTAGGTGATGAAGATGATCCTAACGTCGACCCACATCTCTATAGGAAACATTGGCCAAAAAATGCAACAACCTTTATTGATCCAGAAGTTTATAAGGAATTTGATCAAAACAAAGTTAAACAAGTAAATAAAACTTTCAGGATACTTGAAAGTCTAACTTGGGGACTGTTTTATCCAGAACCAGCAGAACCACTAAGGAGGATCAATGACCCAAACCCAACAAATTATTTGATAGGAAAAAGATATGGACCAAGGAACCTTGAATGGATAACTGACAATAACCAAAAACAGCAAATTCTACAGCGATGTTATGTGATTGAAAATGGAAGATACGTCAGGAACATCATTCGTCACTATGGCAAGGATGGAGAAGATAATGATTCATTCCTTCTGATCAACAAATGGATATTCCTGGTTAAACCTGATGATCTGTATGTTTACCCAGTTGGAAAAATGCTTAAAGATGGAGAAGACAGAGAAGGAGAAAAGTTACAGACAGCCATAATGGGGCTAATTAATAAACAAAACCTGAAAGGGAATGAAATGTATACCCAAATTAAAAAGAATATTAAGGACCCTGAGACCCAGAGAGAGATGTTTGTCACTAATTTGATAACCATTTTTAAGGGGAAAGCTGTAGACTCAGCAATGGAACCTGCTCTGTTAACAACCTGGTATTTCACAGCTTCAGTTATCGCTGAATCTGCCAGAAATTTTCGTACTTTTCCTCTGACCCTCATGGCTCTGAAGATGAATGATAATAGGTTCTGGTTTGATGACAACTTCATCACCATGGCTGATGGAGGAACCTGGACAAACAAACCTCTGCGAGGATTCAGCGGCGCAGGAGGAGGAAACCTGGGCAAGCTGGCTAAACTCTTAGGAAGAGAATACAGAACGATCAGCGAGTGGCTGAAGACTTTAAAGACTAACGAGAATGTTGAGACAGAAGAAGCAGAAAAAGCGTTCAAAGCCATGGCTAAAGAGTTAAAATATGACGAAGAAACATTTAAAAAGAATTGTGAAACCTTCTTTAACACTGCTCGGCCTTATCAAAAGATTCAAGCAGCATCTGACGACCTCCAGCATGAAGACTACTTGGCGAGATGGTCCGGCAGGGCTTCAGCTGGTATTTGGTCGATTATTGGGTCATTAAAGGAATGTTTCGTTTGATTTAAAGGATCATTCTGACTTCCAGAGCATCACAGCTGCATCTTCACCAGCTCATAGAAACCATTTCAGCTGCTCTGGGCTTAAATTACAGCCTGAAGACTCTGAATCCTGCTTTCTTTCTCAGTAAAGAATCTTTTTCTCTAAATCTCCTTAATACCAGATGTTTGTCCCTGAAAACTCTGGACAAAATCTGATTTTTTGTCTTATATGGAGCAAAGGTCCTGCTGGCTTTACTGTGTTTTTCTCTGCATCATAATAAAAACTAATGAATAAATTGTTTCTTATCTAAACTGACATAAAGGTTTCCTCATGTCTCCTTCTTTCCATAGATTTTTTTTAATAATGGGAAACAATTTGCTAAATCCACATTTATACTAATTTGTACATAGTATCAATAGTTTTAAGTTTCTTGTTTAGGATTTGAAAATGACGTTGAAACGCTGAGCAGGATAAACCTTTAATTATAAATGTAGGTTTTACATGCAGAATTAGAGATTTTATTATTTCATGTGATTTTCTGCCATCAGTCACTGAGACCTCCTGGTCTGAAGCATCGTCTACATCCATGCAGATTAAACAGTTCTGTAACCAGACAGTTTAAAATCACTATTTAGTGTTTATTGTTTGCATAAGTGCGTAAGGTGATTAATTTGTGCAACAGTGATTTATATCGTTTGTAAAAGACTTTTTGAGAATCGGTTCTATGTTACAGGAAGCCTGTTGTCAGTGGAATCAGCTGATTTTATGGGAATAAACGGTGGAAACGTGTCGTGTGTTTTATATGTAATATGTTTTATTACAGTACAGTAACAGTAACCTACAGTAACCTCTGAGATCCTGATCTCAGAGGTTACTGTAGCTCTTATATGCACCTCAGAGTAAAACCACCAGCATCAGCTCAAATCTAGCCCTAAATTTGAACGAGGACCATCTTGGATATCAGAACCAACGTTATCATGTCTGCTTTCTAATTTACTGCATAGTTGAAGCGGATCTGCAGTCTTTCTGAGAACGACAGGCTCAGCTCCTCCAGAACCGGACGTTCCAGGTTCTTTTCAGAGACCGGTTTCCTCAGGCATCAGTTTCAACACGCAGCGCTGGAGGAAGCAAATATTAAAGCACATCTGGACCACACCCACACTATCCTGGGTTCAGAGATGTTGCTCAACAGTTTCAGCACCGCAGACACCAAACAGACCTCTATAAACTCTGACTCGGTCCTCCTGGGCTCAGAAAGTCCAGCCGTTTGGGTCAGAACTCATTCCTTTCATAGACGTCTCCTGTTCATCCTCCTGATCCTGCCGACTGTCTCTCCCTCCTGATGTCTCCAAAGGTTCCTGACGGCGTCTTTTGTGAGGAAACGGTTCTCTGGTACCATCTATTCAGCCGGCCCAGAGGTTCTGAAATGACCCATTGGACCTCTGGTTCTCAATGCAGTGGCCAGATCAGAACGGTCTAGTCAAAGTCCAGTAAATTGTTGTTAGTTTTCGATTGTAGCTCAGTTTCAGTTCTGGACAATTTAAAATATTCTGTTTTAATGTTATCAAACTGCTTCTAACAAGATTTTAGCTGTAATAATTCAAAGTTCTGCCTTTTCTCCAGTACCTCATCCAAGTCCAGCTGTTGCAGATTAATTATAGAAGCATCTCAGTAAATTAAAGCACCATCCAGAAGGATGATCATAGAGGACTCATTTCATCCACACATCTGAAAGCAGCAGATTTAAACGGTGCAGACTGAAGCCGTAAAGTTCAGTTTGTTCTCGTTTTTCTGCAGTGAACTAAAGAAAAGCCGCTGAGCTTCTTAAAACTGGTTTATTACTGACATAAATAACAGAAACAGCTGATTTTGGGCTGAAATGAAACTTTAATCTTTAGATGTGATGTAAAGAAAACTGGAAACAAAGGCAAAAGTTCAGTCATCTCTTCCTGGAATCTTAACTTTTTTATTTTTCTTCTCTCACTAAAGAACTGAGCTGCATGAAAACCGTAAAGTTTATAAAAAAAGTGGAACTCCTGATTTTTAACAGAAGATCTTCCAGGAGAAACGAATCCTGCATGAGGGAAACAGCTGAAGTTCTCCAGGATTTAGTCCAACTCTTGACTTTAAAAATGAAACTAAGGATGTGTGTGAGGTCACTTCTTCTTCTTCTTGCTCTTCTTCCCTCCCTCGCCCTGCTGGGAGCTGCTGTCGCTTCCTCCGCTCTTCTGAGTCCGAGTCTTTAGTTTGGGGATCATCTCGGCGACGTAGAACATCACATCCCTACCTGCAGAGAGAACATGAGAACATTGACTCTTTACCTCAGACCCTTCCTCCAGGGGGTGAAACCAGCAACCCTGCTCATAAACTGGAGGTTTAAATCAAGACGTTAGAGGAAACATTTCTATTTCCATGAAGTCATTTCTGCAGAGGTTCTCATGCTCTACTGCAGAAAATAAGTATTTTTCAGACCATAAGGCACATGAATTATTCTTCACAAGTGTGTAATATCACTCCGCACTGCAAAAGGAACTAAAAATAAGTAAAGTTTTGTTGAAATTTGTAATTTTTTCTAAATATACGAATTTCTAGCTAAATAATTGCCATTAAGATCTTTGCACTTAAGAACAGTTCATCTCCATCATCTTATTTTAACTACACTGCGTTTAATTATCTTATTTTAAGGGTATAAAAACATTCCTTTGGCAAATAGTCTTATTTAGCCTCTCAAATCAAGAAAAAAATACAAATTTCTAGAACATTTTACTTACTTTTAGTTCCAGCAAAGAGACATAAATCAGAGGCAAGCGGACCTTTGTTCAGTTCATTCTGAAAACGAGTCGACTCCTGGATATGTTTTCAGAAATTTATGTTGTTTTAACTGTTTTATACATAAATGCATTTTCACAAAATAATATGCAATCTGACTGTAACATCGGCTCATTGTTACACTAAATACTATTACTACACTTAATATAAATATTTAAGGATATTTGTTGCTGTGTCCTTATTAATTTAATTCAGTGTAAAAGTGGAACCGTTCGGTTTCTGTATCTGTTCTCAGACCTATAACCAGAACATTATTTCATATTTGGATGTGTTTGAAACTTCGATGAAACAGTCATTGGAAGAATGAGTCTCTCAAAAGAGGGTAATTTGTTTAACAGACTGAACTGCATTCATTTATCTAACATAGATCATTTCTGGCTCGTTTTTCCTCAGGTGACCCAGTTAACTGAGAATTTGCACAAGTATACTTTTATTGCAGTGCGTCTCATCACGTCCACATCTCTCTATCGTCTCTGTGAGGAGGACAGAGTAGCTGGACTACACTGTCCTGTTTCTGACATGAGGACAAAATAAACTTTTATATTGAATTAACTTACTAGGTTTATTGTTGTTAGCGCGTACTCCAGGCTGCCTTACATGAATACACTTCTAGTTAAGACATTACAGTCAGGCAGTCTTGTAGACAGCTCAGGGGTCCTCAGATAGTAACACAGTGTACCATAATGCTCCTAATATCCATTCAGCTTAGTTGCTAACCAAAGTCATACTTACACATTTTAACAGATTTATGAGCGCATTGTACCGCATAAAATCAGTCAGTAAGCACAATGATAATCATAGATAAGGCGCACCATCAATTAATGAGAAAATTTAAGGATTTTAAGTGCCTTATAGTCCAAAATATACGGTAAAAGTTAGAGCTTTGCATCCATTCCTGTATTTAAAGCCTAAATGATAAAAATGGGTCTAAAGAGAGAAATTAAGACAAAAGAATAAAATGATGCTGATTAAAGCATGTTTGCTCCCTTTCCAGGGTTTAGAGTTAATGGGGTACCGCGCGCGAGCTATTTTTAGAAACACAACGTCACGATGACGTCACATCACGTGGTACGCAGTGGGGCAAACTCCGGAAAGCCGCCGCTGTTTTGCTGTAAAAGAGACGTGCGTTAGCCTAGGTTTTACTCGGTAAACGACTGCTTTTTCCAAATCTAAGACCATGGTTTTTAAACATTGTTGCTACGGAACGTGCAACAGCGACTCGAGGTACGCTGATCGGCCGCATATGAAGGATGTTTTCTTCAAGACTGCCAAGGAGAAATGTGTACGCTTGGAACACCGGGGCGGTCGGCCTACACAACAGTTCAACCCGGAAAAAGTTACCAAATTCACGTACATATGTAGCAAGCATTTTGTCGGAGGAAAGGGCACAACCGAAGAACATCCTGACCCAATTCCAGCGACATCAAGTCAAGGTAAGAGTATTTTGGTGGCCGACATGTTAATAAAGTAGCGCCTGCTACCATGACAGCATATAGGCTATCATGGTAGCAGGCGCTAACATGATAGCCTGCTACCAGGATAGCTTACTCAAAAACATTTCAAATGAGAAACATTAAACATATACCCATTCCTGGACGGTGATTGCAAACAACAAACAAAAAAAAAAACGGCCGACGCTGCCATGATCGCCGCGCAGGAAAAAAAAAACAAAGCTTACCGTTCATCAACTCGCCCAGTTTTCCAGTCTTTTTAAGCCCTCGAACCTCAAGCCATCGTTTGAGCTGAAGGTTGGTGTGTTCTTCGACAGTGCGACCAGTAATCCGTGCGCCTGGGACATCGTCTTGGGAAAGTTTAACGGCTGTAAAGTCGGTCATATCGCTGGTTCTGTTGCGCTTGTAATAGCTGGGTTATCCGTGCTTTCTCTCCTGTATGCCCTACCTAAGCGGCAAAAGAGGCGTTGCTCTTGAGACGGTGACGTCACGTGCGCGGTACCGCATTAGCTGATTAAGGTGTGGCACCAGGAGTTTCCAATAATTCACCATTTCATAGTTTTTTAACTTTCTAAGACAATAAATTTTGGGTTTTCATATCCGTAGCTATAATCACCAAAATAAAAAGAAACAAAGGCTTGGAAAAAATCAATGTGTGATAATTCTATATAACGTAACGAGTTTCATCTTCTGAGATGACTGAGAAAACTGAACTTTAATGCAATGTTCTAATTTTTTAGCTGTACTGATAAATAACCTAAACATCCAGAGCACGGGTTCCTCTGAGAAGACTGAAGAGGATCTGCAGGTTCCACCGCCTGCAAAGCAGAACATCATGAAAGCATTTAAGGAATCCGGAGGAACACCTGGAAAAAAAACTTAAACTGGGCTGCAGGCGGTGAAACCCTCAGAGGGTTCTGCACCCAGAACCATCATCCGACACCAGCTGCTAGAACCTCAGGGAGCAGGGATTGTTCTGGAGAACCTTCCTCCAGCTCCACATCCAGAGTTCCCAGCCTTTACTGAGCAGAGAAGAACCTGATGTTCTCCTCAGAGAAGGTCCAGCTCCTCTGGGCCGGACCTTCACCCAGGCGGTTCCTTTCAGAGCGATTAGAGACTAGAAACAGGACCAAATGTTCTGCTGGTCCACACCTGAACATGAGACGTTCTTTTTAGTGTTGGGCGGAGGAATGAGAAGACTATGGAGTGAAATCCAAGGATGGATGACTTTCTAAGATGAAGCAGGAAATGTGTCGGGTTTGTGAGGAAGAACCTAAAGTTCTGATGGAAACTTACGGGATCTGAACTTGTCCAGACACAGATTCCCGTCGTTCTGCTTCAGCTGGACTCGGACCCGGCCTCTGAACTGGACGTCCCTGTTCCACTCCCTGGGGTGCATCTTGTTCTAAAGAACCAGAACCAGGATCAGCCGCTGGCTTTTAATCCAGAGAGTCCGTGGTACCTGCAAAGGTTCTACCTCCACGTAGACGTTCATCCCTGCAGCCGTCAACACGTCTCGGATCTCAGCGCAGGACGGGTTCTCCACCGCCTGAACACACAACATGATCAGCAGCCCTTCAGCGTCAGAACCAGGAACACATCAGAGTTAAAGCTGGAGCTGGGCGACACGCACCAAAAATAAGAGCTCCACATTTTCAGGCTGAACGCCGATATACGATATTTATCTCGACTTGATTTGCTTTTCATAAACTATAAAACTATAAACTATAAAAAGGTGTCTATCAATCAAAGCTTCACCCTGAATGTCTCACAGGTGCATTTGTAGAAAAAATATGCAGATATGAAAAACAGCTGAAAAATTATAACCAAGCAAAAACCATCTCGATAGAAACGATATGGCCTCTATATCTTTAAAAAAAATATTGATCTATTAACCAGCTCTAGTTAAAACCCAGATCTGACCAAGTGTCACAGAGTTCTGACCACTGGGATGTGGCCAAAGGTTCTTCTTGGGTTCTTCCAGCCCTGTGGCTCAGAATCTGTACATCCTGGTACCAAATGTCCAGCTTTTGGGAATTAAAGGACCCGAGCTGACCATCATCATCATCATGTCGTGGTACTTTCACTTAAACCAGATCTTCTCTGGAATCATGACTAACTTTCCAGGCCGGTTCCTGACCCGAACAGAGTTAACCATACCTGGTGGTTTAGTACTGGGACCAGCCTTTAAAAGCCCGTCTAAACGGGCTCCAGTCTGTGGGACTGCACCTTTAATCAACCTTTTTCTAACCTGAAACCACAGCCTGCCTTTACAGCAGCGGCTACAAGTTGCACTGGTGTTTTTTCTTCAGGCTCAGAAAAACCCAGAAAACAGCACAAAGACACCAGAACCAGAACCGGACCTTCTCCGCAGGGATCCTGCGTCCCTCAGCGAGCGTCTTCTTGCTGTTGATGTAGACGGGATAGACGCAGATGAACCTGAAAGACAGAAAGCCAGAACCATCACATCTGCAATTTTACTGCAATTTACAAAGCTGTATGCAACGAAATTTTGTTCTGTACGCACTCTGTGCATACAAAATGACAAAGTTCTCCAAGTCTGTCTAAGTCTAAGTCATCTGAGTGGCGCCAGTACTGGCTGCCCTTCACTGGTCCAACGTTTACTCTGGTCAGGAGAGTAAATCATCACGTCTCCCTGTGGGTCAAACACTGGGGAGGATTCTCAAAATGAAACCATTCATCAAATCTAGATCTGGTTTGAGCTGCTGAAATCTGACGGTTGTTGATTCGCACGGAAATGTTCAGCAGCAGCGCTGCTGAACGAGTTAGGGTTATGACTGAGCTACAACCAAACGGCTGAAGCTGATGTTTCATTGTTGTTTCTACTCTGATGCCAGATTAAATGAAGTCAAGCATTAGCATCCAGCTCTAGATATCCTTCTACAGCAGAGCTGCCCTGAACATGAAGACACTTTATCTGGGAAGCCTGAACTGCAGGAACAGAACACATGAAAAACAATTGAAGTGAAACCCGTTAATGATAAACTGACTCATTTAATCCACCATTGTGTTAAAAGTTACAAAAAACATTGTTTTTACGAACCAAGACATCCTCAGAGAGATAACTGATGAGTTTCCATCATTTTCCCTTCAAGTGATCTTCTAAATAGAATGATTTCAAAAGCCAGCAGTAAAATCCTCTGAGATTTAGATTAAAAACAAGCTGATTATTATTATTATTATTATTATTATTATTATTATTATTATTATTATTATTATTATTATTATTATTATTAACCCAGAAACGGCAGCAGGAAACAGAGAGAAACTGATTATTGAGGCGAATCCGTCCCAGTAACCCTTTAAACCAGACGGACACCAGCAGCTCTGGTTTAAACTTCTCAGATCAGCCTGGAGACTGAACCTTGACCTCTTTCCCAGATATTCACCTCTGAGATGAGATGTTAAACAGCTGGAATAAAATGGAGAGAAAACATTTAGTTGATGCCGCTGAGTTTAAAGTGTCTGCCTGAGGGAAACGGAATTACATTAAATTTCTAAAAAGCATCAGACATTTAAAAGAAGTTTGTATTTCAGGGTAATAATGGCAGCATGGGTGTGATTAAGAGCGTGAAAGGCAACATAACGAAGAAGAGATCATACACGTCATGCTTAGGAGAGCTCAGAGCGAACTTTGTGTAAAACTACCAATTTTGTATTATCTGTTTGTTAAAATCTGAAATAAAATAAGCCGAATTACAGACAGACGTTTAGATCAACCAGCTTCCAAAAATCACAGCTATTTGGTGACAAAGTCGATGAACTCCAGCGGTTTCAGTAAATCCATCAGTAACTCTAGGAAATGTCGGCTGAGAGAAGAGTTAGCCGTTAGCTTTAGCCTAGCTGTGCTCACCTCTCTTTATCAGCGGGGTTTTCCGTCAGGTGAGCCATAGCGGAAGCTAAAGCTGCCCTGAACGCAGGAACGGTGTGATTTCAGGAGTTAATTCACTAAAGTCACGTAAAAAAAATGATGTTTTACTCCATTTGCAGCTAGCTGCGGTACACACGCAGCGTATGGAATGCTAGCAGCTTCTTCTTTGTCCTTTAATACGGTCAGCAACACAACCTGTAAGGTTCACACTGCCCCCTGCCGGCGACACGGAGGTACAGACCGGATTCTTTGTACACTAAAGAAGTGGATTCATTCAGATAAAAAAAGAAAAGCATTGCATTTGATTTAAGGAACAATGGGAGCATAACAATTATGCTGTCCTTAATAAGGCAAAAGAAAATTGCATCTTTAACAATATCTTTTCAGGATTATGTCATGTTGTTAAAACATAATTTTTGGTTTTAAACAGTGACATCATGCTTTTACAATGTAAATATGAGTCACTTTATTACAATAAACTTGTAATGTCCAATAGTGATAATAATGTCATTATGTGATTATATATTGTTTTGCACAAACATTAAAATGTCATTGTTTGAAAAATTTTAATTATATTATTATGAAGTTGCTGAGCGGTATTTAAAACTTGCTAAGTATGTAACTTATGCTAATGTGGTATTTGTGGTGGTGTATATATATATATATATATATATATATATATATATATATATATATATATATATATATATATATATATATATTAAAAACGGGTTAATATTCTGTAAAAACCTCAGAAAACGACATTTTGAGTGCAATAACGTTTTACATCATACTGTTTTTCTTTTGTTAGGCGTCCTTAGAGTTTCTCATTGATAAAAAAAAAAAACTCAAAAGTCTAAATTTATCCCCACGTTAACGAAAATTTGTATTCGGTTCACATTACAAATAATGAGGGTAAAAAAAACTGACAAACAAACAGGCAATGAACAAGGGTTACATTTTTTAGCGTTCATTGGAGTCACAGATAACAGCTAATGCGGTAGTAATGTGCTTATTTAGCACATCATTATCATGATTTGAGGCGTTGTTTACAGCAATGTGCATTTAGATATTATGAGATGATAGTGTGTGCAAGTAGGCAGTCACATTAAGGTGATTGTAATTAGTTTCACATGAAGCATATATCTGAAAAGTACATAGATATTGAATTGCGTCTGGTTGATTAAAACCACAACAAGACATCCTGGATCATTAGTAGTAGAGTTGTTTGCGCAGTGGTGAACAAATTGCAGCTCTTTGGCGCCATCTAGCGTTTCCCTGCAGTTCATGCTCTCCCCACTGGGCGTCACTGGTGAGCGGAGTCTGCGCGATGCTAAAGTACCCGGATGTTATTGCAGCTAGCTCTTTTAGCCTCAGCGACGCCGCTCTGTTCTGCCGCAGCGGGGACTTTCGATCTTTTTCGCTCCCGCAGCTCTCAGGAACTGTTTTTAATGTCGGGAAGTTAACATACCTGGTTTATAATGACAGAAGTGATCTGAAGGCGTCGACATTTTTCGGTGTAATCGTTGATTTTTTACGCTGTTTGGCGGGACTGGGTTAGGCGTAACAATACGCGGAGCTGAAGCCAGGGGCTGAAACGCAGATCGGTTCGGTTTTTTTTTTACCACAGCTGCCGTCATGGAGGATAAGAATTTTACTAAAGATCTAGACCAGTGGATCGAACAACTCAACGAGTGCAAGCAGCTGACAGAGAACCAAGTGAGGACGCTCTGTGAGAAGGTAGGCTCTCCCGTCTGATTCCGCTGACCTCCATTTCACAGTAGGCCCCGGCGGCTCCGTCTAATTCCCGGACAGGTGGTAACGTTTCAGGAGGGTTTCTGGCCCAGTTTGACGCCTTTCACTCGGAGCTCAGTGGTGTTTGTGTGCCATGTTGGATATAAATATCATCCAGCCTTTGTGTTTTAGACAAATGTGTATCAGTTAGGATATTTATAAGATTATAATCGTTTTTGAAAACGGACGGGCCCGAAAATACGCACCCTGTTAACCCATTAAATAGACGCAGCCCTTCAAGCCATCCATTAATGAAAGTAACTGGATTTCCCGTTCCGCATCAGCTGATATGTTTTTATTCGGATCATGTGCTGGTTCTGGAAGCCGAGGACCGGGCGGATGGGTCGGTGTTCCTCTGGTTAGCGAGGCGCACCGCGCCCTGTCCGGATCGATCAGCGGGTTTATGTCATAAACCTGTCCGGCCTTCCAGGCTTTAGACGGCACCGCAGGTCGGCTCGGTTCGGATCCGTCGCTGTTTATTAATCCCGTAATAAAGCTTCACAGGGAGGGAGGCCGTTCAGAAACAATGCGCTGGCTGGAAGGAGGAGGAGGAGGCCGGAGATCAGCTGCTCCACGGAGCTTTATGGCCGGAAAAGTCCAAAATTCCGCCTTTTATCTGAAATATCTGCTGTGTGGGACTAAAAGCGGCGGTTCCTCCGCAGCTTTATGGGCCCAGATGTGTTCAGAGACACGCAGGCTTCCTCCAGGAATCCATGGTGTCAACACAGCCCGTGGTTTTCATGCGTTACGTCACCTGATGATGGATCTGGCTCATTAAAGCAGGAACCTGAACTCTTAGCTGGAGTTTTTACGTGTTCTAACCTGCATAGTCTGAAAGAGATCAGCATGATGACGTAGTGGGTTTAGTTGTTTAATTCAGCCGAGCATGAGATCCTGAATGAAGGTGTGAAAGTCAGCGGTAAAAATATGTTTGTCTTCTATTAACAGGAAAACAGGACTGATTCTGTTACCTGATGAGATGTTTTATTTACCGGGATAAATAGCTTTAGGCTGCAGGAAAGGAAACGAAAGGTTTATAGATTTAATTTAATTAGACATCACATTCACAGCAGCCGAGTTGAAAAGATGAGAAAGTGTAAAATCGCTGTTTAGCGATTAAACCTCCCAGGTTTAATCAATGCTGGGGACATAAATAAATGGATTTTTATGAAAATAATCGAACTTTTCCATCCCAGCCTTACATGGCCAGCTCCTCAGTACAGCTGGTTTAAAATATCCATTAATCAACACATGGATATATTTAATTACTAATTCAGTGTTGACTTAGAGAATCCTCTGAACCGAACCATCAGCACCGCAGCGGCTTTCATACGGACCACCAGGATCCGGCTCACCACTCCTCGCCAGGAGGCCTCAGACGGATCGGATCAGTGGACCTGCTGACATGACCCGGCAGGGGGGGGGGGGGGGGGGGGCTGCTGAGGTCATAAAAATATCCCCACCATCTTCCAGCCTCGGTCTGGTCCTCACGTGGAGCCGCTCTGGGCCAAACTGGGAACGACACGAAGCAAAGAGCCGCCGCTTCAGATTGACAGAACTGAATCGGATCATCCTTAATGACCCGATTCTTTAATGTTTCATAAAATAAAAGCATTTTGGCAGAATAAAGAAAACATCCCACAGTGATGGATGATGAAGGTGCTTCGTTAACAGCCTGCCCTACCACCAGTTTACCACCATGAATATTGTAGTGATAAACTATAATATTGTCATGTGACCTTTTCCCACTGATAATAAAACAGCATAATAACATGAGACCGTTGGGTCTGAACCTGCATGAACATTAAGTGATTCCTGTAGGATTGTCTCCTTTCACTCCACTGACGGGTTTTACGATTTGTTAAATTACGTTTATTCAGACGTATCCGTGGAAACCAGAAGTGGTTCTGTAATTTCCCTCTGGGATGATTAAAGTATTTCTGGTTCTGGTTCAGCCGACGCCGGAGTTGATCTTTTTGAAATAAACCATTTGTGGTTTAAATGTCTGATTTCATCCAGCATAACTTTGGTTATTATGTGTTCATCTGATTTACTGTGAGGGTCTAAACTTGTGGTTAATTGATGGATATCAGATACTAAATATTGATGACGTGTCAAATAATGAATAAACAGTTAGTACAACCAGAACTGGTTTATATTATTCATAACAGCAGATTGACTGTTTTGGTGACCTAGCTGTGAAAATTAGTGGATTAATTATATTAATAAACTCTTCGCGCTCCATGGTTCTGCACACCTCCCACAATCCACCACGCCTACCGCCATGATAGACCATTTTTGGGGAAACCCTGAAGAGGTTTAACTCCTACCTCGAGGAAACGGGGGGGTTGAGCAGACCCGTCTCAGAGAGAGGAGGGAAATGTAAATTAATTAATCACCTGACTAAAATTTATGGTGCTTTTAATTGATTTCTTGTTTATTGGCGTAGCTGCAAGGTTCTATTAATGATGAAGTAACGTAGATGAAAACAGAAATGATGCTCCTTTCCTCTTAAACAAAGAAGTTCTGGTTCTGGAGAGACACGTTGATTTGGAGCATTATTTAAAACGGACCTCGTCTCATTGATCTGTCATGTTCTGTTTTATGGTTCTACAGGATTTATCATGGAGCCTCAGAGCTGCTCAGTAAAAGTCGCCGTTAGTCTAGATTTATATTTCTACTAAAGTCAGAGAAAGGACTGGCTGCATTTGGACTTAAAGGTTCTCTAGAGATTTATTTCTGCTCTGTATCTTAACAATCCGGACCTCCGTGGACAGACAGCGGGGGGGGGGGGGGGTTCTGTGGAAAAAGCTCGGTTCTTATCCTGGAGCTGAAGGAACTGAGTGAAACGGGTCGATCGCGTGTTCTTACTGTAAAGATCAGAGTTCTATGCTGACCTCATGAATCTGTTTGTTCCTTTCAGGCAAAGGAGATTCTGACCAAGGAGTCCAACGTTCAGGAGGTGAGTTTATTAAGATTTCATGTTTTTAATTAAAAGTCCAGATCAGAAATGTGAGAAAAAAGAGACCTCAGTCTGAAAAAGACACGACTGAAGGTGAAACGGCTCAGAACTGCTACAATTATTTAGTTTTTATTTTAAAATGGGCCGTTTGTCAGCCCATTAGGTCAATGTGAGGACATAAAGACATGCAGTATTATTATTATTATTATTATTATTATTATTATTATTATTATTATTATTATTTACTGCCCAAACCTTTGAGTCCATCAGAGTTCATCAAACATGGCGACCTAAGGCGGTGCTCTGAGCTGCTCCGCCTCCTTTGCTCCAGTAATGATGTTGCAGGTGGTTTCCCAACGCGGGGGTTCTGGCTTACTGTGTCTGTAAATGGTTCTATAAATGGTTCTGGATGGATCCGAGTGGTTCCTGTCGAGACGGAAAGTGAAAAGTCGTTTACAGGAAATAGTTCTAAATGTTCAGGCTAACACAAACGTTTCAGCTGCAGCATGTCAGAGTAAATGTGGACGAGGCGCCTCACTCCCTCTGACTGCGGTACTGACGTCTGCTCACAGATCGGGTCCGTCTGAATAAGTTCTACGATCTCTGAGTCATTTAACCCAAAAAGTCCCGTTTGGTAAAAAGATTCATGACACGGTGACAATATTTCTGTTACCTTTGATGGTTCTGACCCGGACCGAATAAATCCCAACATTTAGTCTGGCTGGAAAATGCATTCGTTCTCTCTTTTTTTTTATTTTTTTTTATTACACGTTCCCAGCGATCATCAGTCTGCAGGTCCGCTTTGTTCCTCTCACTCTGCTCCTGCCTTTCCAAATGAAACCCAAACGGTTTGTTCTGAACCTCTGAGCAACAGCCCGGCCCTGGTCTCCTAAGCCCGGGTAGAACTCTGCTAATGGCTAATGCTAACGCTGGCTAATGGCTAACGCTAGCGAATAGCTAATGCTAACGTTGGCTAATGCCAACGCTAACTGATGCTACGCTAGCTTGCTATAATGGTGCTCATTAACAATAAGCTGTAAAATGATTTATCGGATTAAAATTTGCGGTAATGACAGACCAATTTAACCAATCGGTGACCGGCTGCCTTCTGACATCACGTTTTCAGCGCAGCTCGGAACCGCTGCCAAGCCGGTACTGAAGATAGAGACGGTTCGGTCCGTAACGAACGGCTCTGAGTCGGTACTGGTGGAGAAGTTGGAGCCTAAATTCTGGAGGTTCTGACTGCGGCTGCTATCCGCATGTTGTGACTCCCTGAACGAGCTTTAGTTCTACCAAGGCTGCGGTTCTGCCACAGTTCATCCTTCCACTCAGTTTTCCTCTGATCCGGTTGGATGCAGCATCCCGAACAGCCTGGTTCTGCTAGCAGGGGTCTGTTCTGGGACAGGCGCCAGGGATTCTGTAGAACCTCTGTATTAAAACCCATTTTTATTGGTCTGGTGTGATTTTTGGTCCTGAGAGTGAATTTTGGGGTCCGGACGCGGTCAATAAACCATTTAGCCTCCGGTTCTGGGTCCGTTAAATGTTCTGGTAGAGCTGGACCTCTCTGTGCCGTTGACCTACATCTGTGGGTTAGTTGCATCTGGCATTTGTTGTCTTCACAGAACCGACGAGTTCTGTTGGTCCTGATCCGAGTCAGTTGCTGCGGGTTGGTTTGTAACGCTCTGCCCTAAACTGACTCATTTAATAACTTTTATTTCTACATCAGTTCATTAAAACGTCAGATAAATGTTCAGAACTTTTCCTAAATGACAGAAAAGATCCAAAAAGGGTTGAAATAATACAACTAATCACATTTTCCTGCATCAAAGGTCCGATTGGTTGAAGCTTTGCAATAAAACAACCCTTTTTTGTAGTAATAATAATAATAATAATAATAAAAATAATAATCATTTTTATTGTCATTGCAACATACATTCCATTGAAAGTTGTTCTCTGCATTTAATCCGTTCCCCTTGGGGCCTCTGGGCGGCGCCCAGGGAGCAGGGGTTCCCAGGGTTCTGTAGAAACTCGTTTCTGGTTCTGAAAGTCCAAACCGTTGAAGAACAGCTGAAAATTCAAACGTTATGGGCCCGGGTTCAAATCAGAACCTTTTCTGCTTCGTTTTTGGGCATCAGCTAGTTTGTAAAGTTAGAAACAGAGATGGAGAAAAGTGATCTGATCCACACAGAACATAAAGATAAAGGTTCTGGACTCCTAGAACCTCCAAGTTTTTTTAGAACTTATTAAGCATGTGGACCAGCGCTGGGTTTTGGTTTCTTTACATGTTAAAAACAGCCAGAGACTCTCAGCCTGTTAAAGATATTCAGTTTGTTGAGTTTGTCCTGCGGAGCTGGACGTGGTGGACGGCCCCCAGGCGCCCGGTCTCGCGGCGGCCATGTTTAACGGTGCGGCGCCTCTCCCTCCAGGTCCGATGCCCGGTGACGGTGTGCGGCGACGTCCACGGTCAGTTCCACGACCTCATGGAGCTGTTCAAGATCGGAGGAAAGTCCCCCGACACAAACTACCTGTTCATGGGAGACTACGTGGACAGAGGCTACTACTCCGTGGAGACGGTCACTCTGCTGGTCACGTTAAAGGTAAGCGCCGACGCCCAGAACCGCGCCGGGTTCTCCCAGCCTGTAGCTGCAGCAGAACGTTCAGCTGGAGCTGATTCATTCCTCCGGTGTGAATCAGCTGATTCTGGGCCCAGAAAACGCCGAGTCATGCTGCCAGTTCTTTTCAACTCAGACCAGGTTTTGTTTGGAGACCAGAGCAGTTGGAGGTTTTAGTTTAGAACAGGAACGTCAGATTTTTCCAGTTCTCCCGCTGCTGGTCTCTGATTGGCTGAAGGATCCCTGCGTCTCGTGACTTTATGCTGACGTAAAGCCGTCTCCCTCCTCCAGGTCCGCTTCCCGGAGCGCATCACCATCCTGCGGGGGAACCACGAGTCCCGGCAGATCACGCAGGTCTACGGCTTCTACGACGAGTGCCTGAGGAAATACGGCAACGCCAACGTGTGGAAGTACTTCACAGACCTGTTCGACTACCTGCCGCTCACCGCGCTGGTCGACGGACAGGTGAGTCCAGCAGGGGGCGCCGCCTCCTTCTCAGAACCTCGCTGCCTGAACCCGACGGCCTGAACTCTGTCTGCTTTCAGATCTTCTGTCTCCACGGAGGCCTGTCTCCGTCCATAGACACCCTGGATCACATACGCGCCCTGGACCGCTTGCAAGAAGTCCCACATGAGGTACGAGCAGATTTTACCTGAGGGGAACGGGTTCTGGGTCGTTCCTCTGGCTGCGGGACGTAAAGCGGTTCTCTTTGCTCTCCACCAGGGCCCCATGTGCGACCTGCTGTGGTCCGACCCAGACGACCGCGGCGGGTGGGGCATCTCCCCCCGAGGCGCCGGCTACACCTTCGGACAGGACATCTCTGAAACCTTCAACCACGCCAACGGCCTCACGCTGGTGTCCCGCGCCCATCAGCTGGTCATGGAGGTAAACCTGGAAGAACCGAGCGGATCTGTGGATTATTTCTGGGTTCAGCAGTAAAAGTTGATGCTTAAAATTGTCGGGTGTCTCCAGGTTGATGCTTAGATGTGTTAAATTGTTCTGGTTCTGAAAGTTAAGCAGCTTCCCGGTTTATTGGTTAGAAGTATCGTTGTTTAGATGATTGTAAACGGCAGCAGAATCTGCTCTAACCGGACCGACCTCTGGTTCTGCTCCTCAGGGCTACAACTGGGGCCACGACAAGAACGTGGTGACCATCTTTAGTGCTCCCAACTACTGCTATCGCTGTGGAAACCAGGCAGCCATCATGGAACTGGACGACACTCTGAAATACTCTTTGTAAGTGGAGCCGGCGCCCGATTAACGGAACTGCTGCTGTGATGGCGCCGGTCCGGTTCTGGACTTGTTAGCCTCTGATTTGACGCTCAACTCTGATTAAACCCGACAGACTTTCCTTTATTGTGAATTTTGTTCATAATGCTGATTCATATTTGTTATATAGAGCCTTTTCTGGTGAGAAAATGAGATTTTCTGTGGTTCTCATAATGAATAATGCTAAATTGTTCTAAGTGGACCATCTTCTTCTCTGTCCACAGCCTCCAGTTTGACCCCGCCCCTCGCCGCGGCGAGCCTCACGTGACCAGACGCACCCCTGACTACTTCCTGTGAATGTCCCGCCCTCTTCCTGTCCATCATCCACGAACGAAGCCCCCCCACACACACCTTTCTCACCTCCCCCTCCTCATTTTGGATGGAAAGAAGATATTAATATTTCTGATGATGATGATGATGTTTCTGTACCAAGGAGAAAAACGATTGGCTGATAAATTCAACATTAAGCAAACGGAAGCGACCTCCTCTCTGCAGCCGTGTTGTCGATATGCTGTCATTAATGCTGTGCTTCTGGGAGAAAAACAACGTAAACTATGCTCTCTTTCAGTTCTTTTCTTTCCGTTTCTTACATGTCTGAGAAAAACGAGATAATAAAACGACCGACGTGGACCAAATGTGCCATATTCAGATCCTTTTACAACATGTTCAACTCGCAGGTTTCTCATCTTTCATTTCCTTCTTTTTTACACCTCTCTATAACCCGACCTGACGTCACCACACATCTGATGGCAAATGTGCTTTTTTTTTTTTTTTTTCTGTTGCAACATCATTTTAAGATTAAAAAGATATAGGAACAAAAAAAAGTTTGCTTCAAGTAGTCCAGCTGTCAGTTTTAGCTGTCCAGGCTGCAGCCGGCGGTCATCTCAGCAACTATATTACTGTAAGACAACAGACGTCTGAAATAAAATGTCTTATTGACAAACTACTGGGGCGCGCCGTCTTTTTTCCTTCAGCTTCACAGCTTCTTATCTCCCTGATTTAGTTGGAAGCAGCAGATTGTGGTTCAGGGTTTATTACAAGTTTACTCGTTTTAACTGGACCAGTTCCTCACTAAATGGTGGTTTTACCAGCTTGGGCCAAAGACTAAAGAGGATAAAGATGTTTTCCACAGCGGTGAATTTCTCTCTTAATGTGTAAAATGAACAATAAAAGCCCTGCTGGTTTAAATGAACTGTGGATTTCCTTTTTGGGATGCCAGTAAATATGTTCTGAAAAGGCTGGAGAGGAAACTGATAATTAACTGCTAATTAATGAGCCTGCTTTGAATGCTGTATTTGGTAGGATTGCAGTCCTTCCAGGTCTGCCCTGGTGATGTTTTAATTTTAGTCATCTTAATTGTAATAATCAATCTTAATTAATTGACCAGAGATGATGTGGCTTTTATAACAGCTCGACTCCAAATGACAGATCTTCAGTAGTAAAATGTCGCTTCCAGAGACCTGCACCCTGTTTTCGTTTGGTTGCTCATGAAAAGGGAAGAACAGAGCCAGTATTTACATATTTTTTATTTTATTGTAAAATACAGGTAATCGCTTCTGAAGCTTGGAATTGACTTAAAACATTAAGCTCTGAAAATGCGCTAAATAAGTTTAAAAGTAAAATAATGTTTTAATCCCTTTAAACTAGCTAACCGTTAACTGCGATTATTTGACAACGGTCTGTCCAAAGCTGTCCTTTTGGGCTTCCGTAGAAGTTCTCGGGGTTACGAAAGCTCGCGAGATTCCCTTATCTCGTGAAGAGCCGGTAGTAACTTTCTACCTTGATGGCGTCGGTTTTCTGTTAAAGTCTGGCTCAGGCGGAGGTCTGTATGAAACATTATTGATCTGTTTCTGTTAGATGACAGAATAATGTTTTATTTTTGGTTGTTTTTTCAGCTCATTTGATTGTTTTGTGTGTTTTAGATTCTGTTAGCTGTTAGCTAAAAACATTAGCTCCCACGGTCAGAGGCTCTTTGCTGCTGCTGTTGTTTATTTATGAATATTGTATCTGAAAACATATTCCAGCAATGGAAATATTAAAGTCTGGGAATCAATCTGCTGACGTTGGCTTCAGATTTAACTCCTTCTGTCCTGCAGGACATTTCGCGCCTTGGCCTTTTCATACCTTCGTTGTTTCGTACCGGACTTCGGTGCCGGTGTTGTGCTGCTGGTTCGGCCTTAGAGTGGACCCGGCCTGCTAGAGTGTCGGTGTCCAAAATGCACAATATAGGTTAAAATGTATAGTCAATTTCCAATGAGATCCAGTTGCCTAAATTAACTAGAGGGTTAGATTTCATTGGTCTTCTATGACACAGATAGAAAACTGTGTTTTTCTCATTTGATTACTTTGATTATAACTTATTTACTGACCATGAAAGTGTTGCCTAATGTGACTCTTTCACTCTGAAGAATCATATTTTACAGTTTTGACTGAAGTCACACGATGTAAAAAAGAACTTAAATTACCTAAAAACAGTGCTTTCTCTGCCAAAGATGGACTATTCGCTAATTATTGCCCAATTAAACAGAATTTGCCAGATTCCAGTATGTATGTATATATATATTAGTCTACGCTCAGTTATGTTGCAGCCTTATTCTAAATGATATTAAGTGAATCCCTTATCATTTACACAATAACCCGTTATGACAATTTATAAAAAAAAGTTTGAGATTGCTGCTTTTTTTAATAGTTTTTTATAAATAGAAACTTTTCTGGAAGTTTTCACAGCCATTCGCTGCTCTGTGGCGTTTTGCTTTTATTTATTCATCAACAGCAAAATAATTGAAAAATAAACCCAGAAATTCAATCAATAAAATATTACAGAATTAAAATGTGCTTAAAATATAAAATCCATTAAAGGTGTCATTTATAGTAGATATGAAAGATAAAACCCTGTGAACTTTATAAGAAACAGAGAACAAGTTTTCCTTTTTTCTGTTTCAGAACCTTTTGGGTTTCATTTAAAATGTCAGCGTCTGTTTCCACAGCCGGTCTGCTTCCCCACAGGCTGCTGTCATGAGGAAGAGGAGGAAGAGGACGTTGGTCCCCTCGGTCCTGTGACTCCCGTCCGTCTGGATGGACGATGTGGTTCTGCACTACCGGCCTGGACCAGCTGTCGGGTTCTCCCGCCTGTTGGAGCAGACAGAGAAGCTCCTGGAGCCTTTTCCCTGCCGGCCTCCCCCCGTCTTCAGCCCCTGGTTCCCCTCCGCCGCGGACCGCCAACTGCCCATCAGACCGGCCAGACCGGCTCCCCGGATCTCCCCAGCAGGGGGCGTCCTCACAGAACAGAGATCTCAAGCAGGAAACCGGGTCGTCTCAGTAGCGGCGCCACCTGAGCACGCAGAAAGGACAGAAGATGCTCTCTGCATCTCAGAAACTCCAGACCATCTCCTCCCAGGTGGACGCGCCACGCCACCGTCGCCTCGACAGCATCCGGGGTCAGAAAGAGTCGGCTGCCCGCGGCGCCGGTCCTGGAGCGTCTTCACGCAGAGAGGAGTTCTGCTGCAGAGCTCCCAGCGCCTGTCCACACGCTTCCACCGCCTGGTGTCGGTCCACAGGCTCCAGCTCCGCCAGCGGGCCAAGTGGGTGATCACAGAGCAGAACTGTGGAGACGTGGAGCAGGTGAGTGGGTCGCTGTGGGAGCTCAGAGGAGCTGAGGGTTCTGGTGCATGGATTCTCTGCGTCCCCACGGGGAACCTGTAGAACCTGTGAAGACAGTAGGTCCTATCCTGCAGTACCAGAATCACTGATCCGCTGCTGCGGCTTACGGTTAGAGAACAAAACCCTGTGTTGGTCAGAGGAGCTTTAATGGTCCGTTAGAAGTTACTAAGATTCAAAGTTTGTCCGGCCAGAACCCAGACTGACCTGCTGCTTGTTCTCCAGCAGATGCTGCCTGGTGGCATCTTCTTAGTCCAGAGTGGATTCCCTCTCAAAGAAACCCAGGTTTATAAAAACGGTCCAGGCGCCGTTTAATCCCAGTTAATGTGTGATTCAGCGCACAGGGACGCCAGGATGACACGCCCTCCTTTAAACGTATGTAGAAACTCTCGGCAGGATCCAGAATCATCTCTGGATGCGGGAAGAAGAGGAACTTCACAGAATGTGAGCTGGAGAGGCTCCTTTAAGAGGCAGCGGTGTGAAACTCAGACAGGAGGGTATTTTATGTAAAAAAAATCAGAATCTTATCCATTAATGATTTACATCATTAATGTTTTACACTCACATGGGTCCCAGCGGTTAAGGCAGAGCCAGGAGGAACTTCAGTACGACGTTTAATTTATGCTGATGATGCAGTTGTTTGTGTTCCTGCTAAAAAATAAACACCAAGCAGCTCCAGAAGTCACTTTCCATGAGAAAAGCATCAGACTGGTTGGAAAATGAAAACTTCCTCCACAAAATATCAGAAAGTTTCAAATCCAGCTGTGATAACCGTAGACACGAGGCTGATCTCCAGCAGCCAGTGGCTCCGTCACAGGTTACCGCGCTCATCCCTACAGACCAATACCCCCCCAACAGTCCTGCTGGTCAGACTGGGAGGAAGCCGGAGTACCCAGAGAAAAGCCGTCCCTGCACAGGGAGAACATGGAAGACCCCAGGCTGGGATTTGAACCCGGGACCTTCTTGCTGTGAGGCATCGGTGCTTCCACCAGTTCAGCCCATAATTACAGCAATAAAGTGATGCTAAAGCTGTTTGCTCCCCTACTGCATGTTTTAGCTACTTCCACATCAGCAACACTTCCCGGCTCGCCCTCTGGGTGTCGCCAGTGAGCCGATAGCGCTGAATGTCCCGGTTCTGAAGGTGTTCTGGGCCTTCGGACTCCTGAACTGGTGCTGGATCCACCTACAGATGGGAAGGTTCTGACCTTTCTAATCCCACGCCATGGTTTAGTCCCCAGGAGCGTCCACAGTCAGCAGGTTCAGGTGGGAAAGGACAGCAGAACCAGCAGAGCTGAACCAGAACCTGACTTCACGGGTTTGGGTTTCTGCTGGGATTGTGGATCTTTATCTGCGCCTCCATCCCTCAGGTTGATGTTTTTTCCGCTGTCTTCAGCGAGTTTGACGCCAGCGTCCACTCAGCAAAACGCTGTCAGGCGCCTATCTGTGCTTTCTGCAGCTGACCCAGTAAACTGAGTGGTGATGCTGGATGCTTTGTGTCATGAGACATTTACAAACGTGACTAAAAAGAAACTAAAAACTCTCCAGGATTTAATCATTGCAGCAGATGTTTTGCTGTTTTTGGGTTAAAACGGGCAGAATTTACTAGTTTAATATATTCTCTGCTGCGATGCTCAGATGATGATCAGATCTTCCCGTGAAGAGGCGAACCTGACGCTGAGGAACCTGTTCTGTGTTTCCTCTGCCGCTGCAGGTGTGGCGCTGCCTGAGCCGCTCCGTCCGCAGCTCCAGGTTGCCCACGTGCAACGCCAACATCCAGCGGGACCGGGCGGAGATCTGGGTGTTCTGCGACCTGCTGTACTCGGAGCAGGTGGGACGCCTCCTGAAGGACGAGCTGCAGCTGTCCGGCAGCATCCAGCTGTCCGTGCACAAGCTGGGAACCATCTTCAGCATGTAGGCAGAGTCACCCAGAACCCATGGAGAGAAGATCCTAAAGACGACTCTCTGGTTTTTATGATGGTTGCTGTGATTCTACAGTGTCTGCACAGAGCGATGTGGCCTCCAGGGGGCAGTATGAGCGACACAGACACTTTATCTATGCGTCATCGCTTCAATCTGGGCTTAAAGCTGCAGTCGGTCACTTTTGTAAAACTGTATTTTTTTTACACGTTTGCTAAAACTTTCACTGTTTCCTGACAGTAAAATACGACACAGATGATCTGTGGAAAAAAAATCGGCTCCTCTGGTTCCTCCCAGTGGACCTGCTGCCATCTGCAGGAATCCTCCGCTCCCGGTCAGAAAGAGCCAATCACAGCCAGGAGCAGTGTCTGCCTCTGATTGGTTGTCATTAGTCTCTGCGTACATGCTGCGCTCCCCTCCCCCGCACGGCGCTGCCGTTTTTAGAGCTTCAGATCGTCGGCGGGCTGCAGAAACGAGCAGCTTTACAGGAAAATGGCCGAATCTGGAGAGGCTTCTGCTCAGGAAACACAAGACGGGTGAACAAGACGACCGATGATGGACAGCTTAAACCTGAAATAAAACGAGGAGCATGGCTGGAAGGTGTTCTGGTTCACACTTTCAGGCCTAGACCCCCTGCTCAGAGGACCTGCAGTGTTGGTCTGTGGGTTTTGAACCGGGCACTTCTCAGTAAGCCAGTGCTCTGCTCTAATCACCAGACCACCACTTTAATTAGCGGGTTTATCTGCGATGAGCCTGAATCAGCATGAACACGTCTCTCCGCCTGGTTATTAGGGTTCGGGTCGGTTCTGAACCTCTGAGCTGCACGGACCGGTTTTAGTGAGTTCTGCTGGAACTGAAAGCAGGACCTGAGATGAAGGTGTGTGAACCGGTTCGGTCAGATTTCTCGTTACGTGGAGGCAGCTGCGGTTCAGACGTCACCAACCGATGCCGGATTCCTGCGAGAGACGGCCTCAGATCGGACCGGAGCGTGACGTCAGCGATGGTCTCCCTCACCAAAAGACAAACATCTCAAGTACATGTCGTCACGTATACTTGGTTATCTTGAAGTATATTTCTAAAGTTTCCCAAGTACAGTGAGACAAGTATACTTTCTAACAAGTGTACTTCTTGGCTCACATTTATGTTGGGGCAGGATATCCTGAGGGTCTATTTTCCAATAAATGCATAGTTTATAAGACATTTTTCAACCTGTATGACGCCTAAACTGCTAATCTAGTTATCAACTAACATAAAAGTCTAGGAGGATGATGTGGATGTGAAGATAAATGAGATTTAAATGGCCAAAAAATATTTTTTTCTCTCTACAAAAACATTTGATTACATGCAAAGGTTCTTACATTTGCTGTAAAGAAGGAAATAAAGACAATTAATTGTAACTACATCATCTCGGCTACATCTGTAGCCAGTTTGGCGTCCACACAACAAGCAATGGAGAAGTTATAAATGATTAGATTGAACAATATCCAGGCGCACCCCTGTTGTTCTGTGCCGTTTAGCACAATTTTTTTAAATTTGGAATTTATTCTTGAAACTGAAAACATGGGATGCTATTATATAATTAGTAGATACTTTTGTAGGGTCTCAGATGAAGATCTGGACATATAAGTGGATATCGGTCTCGGTTAGTCAGCTGCAGGCGCGTTACTGAATGGGGGCTCGCAAGCTTAAAGTCATCTTCCGAATATGCTGTTAGTTTACGCATAATAAACTTTGCCTACTCTTAGTTTGTGAAACTGACGCTGTAACGTAGTGTTTCTCCATACTGCCTCCTGGGGGGCGCTGCGACTGTTTAGGGGGCATTACCTTAAAGGTGAAGTTTTCACCAAAGATGGACAATAATACAGTTTAAACTTTAAACTGCTAAGGCAGAGGCAGCATGGATTCTTCTTCTTTTCAGTGTTCCTGTCAGCTTCTGGCTCCGTGCTGCCTTCAGGAGAACGGGACGTCAGAGTATCGTCTATAAAGTTGAACCCACATGCCGTTTACTGTGTAAACTCTGGAAAATGAGCGCTAGTATCACCCATGGAAGAGTTTCTTTCTCTTATAGAGGTTAAAGTCTCTGAGGGAGACGCGGTGAGCGCATTGTTCTTATCGCTCTGGCTGCACGTTTACAAGAGAGGTATAACGTTGTCGGACGTCCCCTGAAAGCAGCGAGACGCACATGTAAACACTTTTCAATGCAATACAGTACGGCTGTACGCACCGTGTGATCCTGGAGATTTTACTTTAATAAAAATAAAACTGTTTGACTTTTAAGAGTTTTTTTATTCTTTATTGCCAAAACAGAACAAAATCAAATAAATTGTCATGCAGCGTATGTTATATGCAGAAGTGAATTTCTCCATTGTTAGATCAATAAAGTTCAATTATTATGTTCCATAGAAACTCGTCCTCTGCATTTAACCCGCCCCTCAGGGAGCAGTGGGCTGCTACTGGACCTTACCCAGAGAAGGGAGTCTGTGGGATTCAAACCAGGAACCTTGCACCTCTCTCACCACTATTTCCCCTAACAGGTATTGGTAAAATCAAAGCAGATGAGCTTAAAACAGCCACAGGTTCAGTGGCCTGATATAATAATTGTGAAATGTGTTGCTGTGGAAACGGGTGATATACCGTCACTTTTGCCAAATCCATCAGTCACACTTCCATGTAAATATCTCTTTTGCCATTTTACCTATTTTTATAAATCACTTAAAAGAGCACATTTATTATAGTGATATAAATACCAGTGGAATCAAGTCTTAGAAGCTGTTAGATTAATGTGTGTTAATAATGCTGGACGTTACTGATCAGGTTCAACTACTGCAGGAGAGTCAAACTCATTTCTATATTGTTCCACTTTGGCATCATGAAGTCATTAAAAGGGCCGGTTGACCCTGTATAGACGATATCTTTGATTTAAGAATTTCATTCCGGTTCAGAACTAGCACCTTAGGCTCATTTGAGCAGTTTACCTGTAGAAAAAGTTGATATTGGGGTGAGTTACACTTTAAACTCTTTATTCTGCATCACTTTTTCTCTTCTTGGACATCTCTGGGTTGTTTTAATGTGGTGTGAGAAAACTCTTGTGTCAGGATGCTGTTACTACACAGTTTTAAGTTAAAGGATGCCTCTACTTTATGACATGATATGCCTTTTTTGCCTAAAGGGCCGGATAAATTGACTTAGCGTGCCGGATTCAGCCCACGGGCCATGAGTTTGACACGTGATCTAAACTATTCAGACCGAAGTTGACCTGCTAAAAACTTACAAGATAGGATTTAAAAAGTGGACAGGATGGGACATTAGTGGAATACCACAAAGAAACTACTGTGTGTGAACATACATTAAATATAACTATAATAATATACTTTATTATATAGTATGCTTTTTATTATATTATAAGTATATAGTATAGTTATATGTAGGATAAGTATAGGTAACATGTCTTGTGTCTGAATGTTGTGTAATTATAAGCCTCATCAATGCCTTCATTATCGTAACAATGAAAAGTAGGAATAAACTTAATGTTTACCCTAAAGTTTTAGGTTTAGGGTAAACTTTGCATCTAGTACTTGTTGGTAGGGCTGGGGTGTGTTAAGTTTATCAGAACGGGGCAGGACGTCTGAAGCGGGACGTAGGGAAACATTTGTTGCTGTACTTCCAGAGTCTGGCTGTCCTGTCGCTTCTTTACTCTGTAAATGTTTAGGGCTGTTGCTGGAATCTGTTAAAATATCAGGGCTGAGGTTTTATTAGATAAGGATCAGACGCACTGGATCGGTCCAGTCCGAGGTCGCGGTTCAGGACAGAGTTAGAACCGTGACCCAGTCTGACCATAATCCTCCACACTGAAGGTCTTCTACCATCCTCTGCTCAGCTGCCGGTTCTCCACAGAGCTCAGGTTCTGGACTACAATGACGATGGAGGATTGACCCATTGACATGTTCATCATCATTCTCCTGCTCAAAGGCACAATGGTGGTCGTTTATTAAAGTTCCTGGTATTTCAAGCTGTTTATGAAGCGATCATTTCTAGGTGTCCAGGACCTTATGGAGGAGAATCAGGCCCACAGCACCACAGGCCCTTCACCGTGCCTAAAAGCAGCAGCGCTCCGACTGCATGTTGCTCAGAGCGAGCCGCCAGATCTGACAAAGACTCCTGGATAGACGTGGAAGCGTTTTCGGTCGTCTCTGATTTAAGCCTGATTGCTGAACCCTCTGCAGATGTCCTCCTCTCTGCACCCAGAACCAAACGGCCATCATGTGGGTCACGGCGGAAAGAACGATCCTTTGTACGAGCGGCTGAAAATGGCGTTCTCTGTAGCAGGCATGTCCAAAGTGGCCATTTGTGGCCCCTGTACTGATTTTGGAACAATTCCAAATGTTCTATGCAACATGAAGCAGTCATCTTTTAATAACCACATTTTTTTTTACATTCTTTAAATAGTAAATAGAAACACATCTTTCCACTGACTTTTACTCAGACGCAGGCTTTTGGTGCATTAAAATCTGCTTTAAATATATTTATCAAAACTGACTAAATAAAGCAAGTGTTTTCATAGAAATACTGACCCAAATCCTGTTCTTATATTGCTAGACCAAAAATAATTAACTTTATTTTTTTTCATCCATCCATCCATTTTCTGACCCGTTTAATCCTTCATGGGGTCGCGGGGTAGTTTTTTTCAGTGGAGCTCAAAATAATTAGAAAACTGGACGACCAATTTAATATTTTCTGCTTAATGAGGCGAATGACATTTGGATCTTCAATGATTTACACATTTCTTTTCTACAGAACATCTGACTAATTTGTTTATTTAAACATTTTGTAGAACAGGTATATAAATTACAACATAAGTATTCTCCTTTTGTTTTGGTTGTTCGTTTATTCTTCAGCCCTTGAGTCCTTTTGCCTTGACAATTTCATCCCCAATGCTGGATCACTCTCCTTCAGATGAGAACATGGATTTATTAGATCAGCTGACACCATCATCTGATTTCAGTTTGCTCTGCTGATCCACCTTTCTAAGCCAAATTAGTCATGCTGGATTAGAGTTTACTCTTTATTTTAAAAACATGGTCTGTGGGCTGTCTTTGTTTCCTCGCGTATAAATATTTAAATGAGAATCTGTTTCACTATTAATCAGCTGAGATGGGGGTTGAACCCTTTGACCGATTTGACATTTTCCTGCTTAACTGCATGATTTGGTGTTTTTATCACTAAAAATCAGCTGCTGCTGGTTCCCTGTGTGTGTCCGGAGTAAACAGACCGTCTAGTTTCGCGTTAAAAGCCCCTGCGGCGGCATGTGACGTGCAGACGGTTTGTTCTGGAAAATCTGCAGCAGCGTCACGTGGTGCAGGAGTCTCCAGTTTTCCCCTGACACAGAAAACACGCCCACGCAGCACAGGCCGTGGAGCCGAGCTGATGAATGAGGGCAGCACGAACACAGCAACCCCCCACTCCGCCTTTGTCTGACAGCCCTGCACGCTGCATAGAGATCTGGGTTAGCGGATATGACGTAGGGACCCTGCCCCCCGTGTCCAGCTGTAATCCGTCTATAATCCACCCGTGTCTCGTTTCGACGCGACAAATGCAAGATAAACAGTGGAAAATATATATTATATGGGATTATTATTATTACTAGGGCTAACATTTAAGTTAACGCGCAGTTTGATCGTGGTCCTGAGTTTTTTTCCAGCATAAACTCTCCCTTGTGTGCTTTTATTTTGAAGTTCCCGACAGAACCGTTTGGTTCTGCTCGAGTCTCTGAAGGCAAAATTAATGATCGAATGAGGCTTCATGTTAAATCTGTGATCTAATTCTACCCTTCAACCACTGGACAACAGGTTTCCTGTCAGAAAACAGCCATATTTAAAAGATTTAACGGTGCGATCCGTCTGGCTGCTTTTATGTTGAAAGTCTCCACCGGAAGAAGGTGCGCGCCACGGAGCTTGACGTGAGTCTGTGCTGCCGAGAACCTGCCTGGACGAGGTCCCCGTCCGATCTGCTAGCGACTCCATCCTGAGGATATTCGCTAAACTACCGAACCAGTTCGGTTCTGGAGAACCAGTGGAGCTACTATCCGTCATGGTGTTCTGGGTTCTGTCTGCTGGAGGCTTCTGTTGGTGAAAAAAGTTATCAAATTAACGGGTAAGAGCCGTTTTTCTCTTAGCTAGCCCGGTTTAGCCTGCTGGTTTCCTGTTTCCTGGAGCGGTTCTGGTCGGGCTCCTGTTTCTGCCGAACTGCGCTGGTTCTGCTGCATCATGCAGCAGCTTCTGCTTTCAGATCGGCTGTAGGATCATTCCGCCGTGCATAAAAACAAAAAGTTCAGAAAATTTGCCTCAGATCCCCGTAAAGTGCCTTTAAATACCGCCTGCTTTGCTTTTCTTTGGGTCATCACAGCAGATTCGGTCCAAACCAAATATATACATTTTTTTTTTTACCATTAAAACGTTTTAATTAAGAAATTAACTGTAATGCTGCTTTTACACGGCCTTTAGTGTCTATATCTTCTCACATTTGTCTGTAAACGTGGCTCTGTTGCGTTAGTCAGGGCTTCCAGGTCGCCTGTCTAAAAAAAAAAAAAAAGCAACTAATTTACACAAAAGCGCCTCTTAATATTAGTCTAAGAAATATAATCTTTTTGTTCCTTTTTATGAATACATTTAAACCAATATTCATAATGTTTTGGAAATGTTAACACCTTAAAAGTCTAACTTACAATTTTTAATTATTAGTAGTGAAATTATTAGAAATATTACAAAACAGAAGAAATTAGATTTGTTTTTATTGAAGTATTTGTTTCCCAAATTTTATTTTAAGTACAGGAATGTCTAACATAAAGAACATGAGATTTTTAAGGGATTTCAAATCGAACTGATCAAAATAATATTAAAATGGGAAATTAATGAATTAATTTAAATAGGTGTTTTGTATTGGAGTCGCTGGCTCCAGTAATAGATGGATCTATTTACACCAACAGGTGAAGTTGTGGAAAAATAAAAATTAAAAATGTCCAAGTGTTAAATACTCTGGTACAGGATTTTCTAGTTCTTTGTAGATAATACAGACCTGATTGTTGCATAAATCAACAGAATTAAATATTTAGATTTGTTTCAATGTTTTTTGCTTCTTTTCAAGTTCTTTTCAAATAAAGGCCAATTATTATTATTATTATTATTATTATTGTTATTGTTATTTTCTGAATTTCTTCTGTGGTTGTAATTCATGAAATGTTTGAAATAAAGTCTTGAACATTGTAGTTACAGAAAAAGTTACGCATTTTATTATAAAAGTAAATCACAAGAAGCTTAGTCAGGGTCAGCTGGTCTCCTGCTGCTAAATAAAACCGGACAGGAACTGAAAGAGGAAAACCTCAAGAATATATTCCTGATGTAGTTTAAGTATTTTATTTAGAACTTAAAGAATCAAAATCAATAATTATTTATACATGACAGAACAAATATAAAACGGCAGAATTTTACATTAAGTTTCAGGTAAATTAACTGTAAAAATAATTTTTCTAGCATATTTTATTAAACAGATACTTTAATTTTTCTGAATTTCCTGTTTTAGAACATAAGCACTCCCATTTCCAGCGGTAAAGCGTTTTAATCCCTTATTCTTTTAAATATCTAGTTTAAATGTGATAAATAGTTTTAATTTTTTCAGCTGAATGTTTCTGTAAAGTTCTCTTTAACTGTATCGTCTCCACTGATTTAATGAGACCTCTCAGAGTTTCCTCTAAATAAATTAGCAGCAGTTCCTCTAAAACAACGATTTAGTGGTAAAAGTAGCGCCGATATGTTCTGTCTTGACTCAGCAAGGAGGATGACTTATTAAAAAAAACTTCCCAGTCAGCCAGCCGAGCTTTTAAAACGGTCCGTTTGGATCAGAACCAGACGCTGTGGTGTCTAAAAAAATAAAGGAGAACAAAGCGGCTCATTGGGTTTTCATGAGTCACATTTATTAATTTATTAACTGTTTTACGTTTGTTGGGCGATCCAAAGATGAGTGGACGCGTTTGATCGCTTATTGCTGCAGCTGACGGCGTCCTGGGGAAGCCCCCCCCCCGCCCCGCATGAGCCTACGGCTGCAGAAGCGCTGCGTGTAGCGACAGGAAACCGTTTCTCTGATATCAGACATGAACGTAGAGCGTCTCTGATCAGCAGGCCGGAGAAGCCAGCAGCCTCCCCCGCTCAGCCCTAACATCTGCTCTCCTCGCTCAGGTCCGGCCGAGGGCTCCACAGATGTGGCCCCTACCTGCACTGGGTCTGCGCTTCATGAAGGACGCCGCCGCCGCTGTGACCGAGCGCCTGTGGGTCGGCCTGGAGGGATGACAAGACGTTAGCAGACATGGAGACAGGAGAGACGCGCCGCCAGCCGGAAACGCCACATCTGCACAGCGCTCTGCTTTAGACCCCCTCAGGAACACGGCCGCTATTTTTCTAAGATTTTCTACCCAGAGCTGATTTTTGATAGAAACCCGAAGCCATACTGGAGCAGATCAGGATGGGCTCAGAGGGCTTTCAGTACCGCGCGCTCTACGACTACAAGAAGGAGAGGGAGGAGGACATCGACCTGCACGTCGGGGACATGCTGCTCGTCACCAAAGGAGCGCTGCTGGCGCTCGGCTGCAGCAACGGAGACGAGGAGCGGCCCGCCGAGATCGGCTGGCTGCCGGGCTTCAACGAGACCACACAGGTACGCCGCCGCTGCGCCTCACCTGCACGGGGTCCTCCCAGGGGGTTCTGGGTAAACGCAGCTGCCGATCCAGGAACCGCTGACAGCCTGAGAACCTTTTTAAAGAACTCTTTGTTGATTTGAGTTCATCAGCAGATTCTGTAAAACAGATTTTTATACGGGAGGCAAAGATTTGAATCAAGCAGAATTATAATCCGCTCCGTTTTCAGCCCTGCATTCAAAATCCTTTTTATTTTCATTTGTTCTTTTAATTTAAACACGAAAACATGAGATGCTCTCTGTAGCCGGGCTTCCTCCAGGTTTTAGAAACCGTGGAGTTTTTTTTTGGTGGTGTGGATGACGTCATTGTCTATTTAGCATATTTCTTCTTACATTTGGGGCCCAGGCTGCAAGAGAGTTTTTGTCAAGTCAACAAAAGTTATTAAAAGTAGTGATTAAATGTGTTTGGAACTAAAAATTACATTTATAAAAAGATTTCTGAATTTTAATTAATATTCTGAATCCACACTACGTAAAACAAACGGATATCAGAGGCCACAGAGTGAACGAGGTGAATGACTGAAGCTGCGTGTGAGTCAAATTCAGGGAATTACTTCAGTGCAATAGTTTCAGAGACTTTAAAAGTTTTTTACGTGTGTTTGTGAGACAACGCTGAGGGTGCAGGAACGCTCATAGCAGCTCTCATTGCTCCAGTGACTCCAGCACAGCGCTGCTTTCATTAAAGCCGCCTTTAAAACAAAAACAGTCGCTAGTTGCTTTTTAAAGGAAAATTGCTAGACGGGTCTGAAAAGTGGCTAAAAATGGCAACAAAGAGCTAAAAGGGCAACACTGGACCGTCCTCACTAGTTTTCCTTCCCTTGGTGCTGCTGCTAGCAACTTTGCAGCCAGACAGGAAGAAGCAGGCGGTGTTAGTTTTTCAAAATAAAGTACGTTTGAACTTTTCATGATACTTAAATTCATTTCAAACTTGGATTATGGTTAATATAAGTGCGCACATATAGGCTGTATATTATATAGGGTAAATATAGGTCATTTACTTTATACTGTTTTAACATGTGTTTAAAAAAAACTTCATTCTGAAGTTGTAGCAGCTTTTATTTTGTCACTGCCGTGCGTCTCGTTCAGTAGAAACCCTGTGTAGTAATAATAATGTTGTATTAATAGAGGAAAGTAAAGAATTACAGATCATTTACTTGTAATTAACTTTTCCTCAGCTAAACTCAGAACCCAAATATTATATTTTATAAACAGTTTGAGCTCATAAACCCAATAAGAAGTTCGTCCCAGTGAAACCTAATGTCCGTTCCTGGTAGAGTCTCCAGTTCTGTAAAGATCTTCTGCCACAAAGTATTTATTTTAGGACCGACCCACAGCTGGCGGTAAAAACTGGTTTCCAGGGAACGCCGCCGCCTCCAGCAGCCGGAGGAACCTGAATGGTGGCTCTGAGGCGGCGTGATAAAACACAGAGAGACGTTTCCACCCATGATCCCCTCCGCTGACCCGTCCTCCAGGTGAAAGGTGCACCTTGGTGTCCCAGTTTAGTTCTGCAGGACGCTGCGGTCCATTTACCTCTGAGGTCAGAACCGGGACGTCAGAGATCCTCTGAGTTTTGGCGTGTCGGTTTCCCTCTTTTCTGACGGTGGAAAAAAAATATGGCCGCTCTGGTTAAATGGGATCCAGCCACCGCGGGTCTCAGAATGCGTCTAAACTCACAGTTGTTGTAAAATCTTTGTCCTTTTTAGGTCGTGCTGAATTATTGAAACATGAAGCGTCAGCATGAAGCGATTCTTCATCACGGGCTTAGCCTCCGTGGCTAGCAGGGCTAAAGCTAGACGGACTAAATGTGACAGAAATAATAGAGAACTGCTGCAAACAGATTATTTTACTCAGTGTGGCTGCAGGCGGCGGCCATCTTGAATTGTCTGCTGTAACTGGGATCAGTCCGGATCAGAACCACCATCTCTGGATCTTTGCTTCTCCCCCCCCCCCACTGTCCTATCATCCTTTAGTCTCTCCTTGTTTTAGCCAATTGAAGAGCTGAATCAAAGCTCTGACCAATCACTGCCGTTCGGACCGACCAGCAGTGATTGGTCAGTTTTTGCAGGCCTGCAGCTCCACAGAGAACGATTTTAACCTCTTTCCTCTGAACACATAATAGTTTTACTACCATCAGGATGGAAGGATGATTTCACCCAGTAGAACAAAACGTGTTTCTGAACATGATTACCGACTAAAGCTTTAAAGACTTATTTGGTTCCTCTCACTTTGGGGAATATCTGGAAATGTGGTGCTGCTCTTACTTGAGCATTTATTTATTTTTTACTTTTATTTTATTCTAATAAGCTCATCATCTGCTGCTTTAGAACTTTAGATCAACTTATTTTTATCTCACTCCTGTAAACTGTGTAGCTCTTTATCTAAAAGTGTTGATTTGTGCAGTCAGAACCAAATCAGCTGCAACTTTCCTGCTTTGGACGTTCTGCTGGGTTTCTGTGGAGAACCGCAGCACAGAGACGTGGATCAGCGCCGGTCCGTGTCGGACCTTTTAATTCAAATATGACATGAGCAGGAAAAAAAGCCGAATCTTTGAATATTTTAGCCTCATTTGTTGACCTGCAACCAGCCTGATGACGTGTTGCTCTGACTGGTTCTGTCATGGCGGCTTGTGCTGCTTTTCTGTGAAAGACAAACCGTGATGCCAAGATGGCTGCCGCGCTGGAGGCCAGAATTATTCACACCCCGGTGGATTACAGTCAGATTATTTTTATTCAACCAAGAAGTTTTTGTTTCTGATATAAAATGAGCTGAAAATCTCTGAAAAGTTAAAAAATGAACAAAAGGAGTAAATAGATGAAAATGATCTGATTTCCCTGCAGCTGCAGCCGCCACCAGCAGGGCGGCGCTGTTGTCTGGTGGTCAGAACGCCAGCAGAACCACCAGTTCAGCGCCTGGTAGTCCGGTACCGTGAGGTCCGACAGGCTCAGTGTCTGGGTGCTGCTTGGAGGAAGAGCGGACCTGATGGTACCGAGGCTACCAGCTGCAGAACCGGACCCTTTAGCTCCACCAGAACCAGGATCAGTGACCAGCAGGGAGCTCAGTTCATTCTCTCTAAATGAAACAGACTGGACTCTCTGGTTCTGATTCTGTTGGGTTTCTGTGACCCGGACGTAAAGCGGTTCTGGTGCTGCTGCCATCAGTTTGTCCTGGTCCTGGTGTCTGGGTGGATAAAGCTCAGCAGTGGGTCAGAACCAGAACTGTCAGGGCATTTGACCCAGAAGCTGACTGTGGGGAACCGAACCGCTGCGGTCGGGTCGGACTCTGTTTCCTCTGCGTTTCTGTGGGTCATTCAGAACCACGGATCGCTTGGTGGTTCTGAGGTGACGGCAGCAGGAGTCCGGTTCTGCGGGGATGAGATCAGCTGAAACCCGACGCCCGGCTGTAAACCCAAACCGCCCCGTCAGCACCGGGCTCGGCGCCGTGGCAGAACCGGGCCGCAGCGGCTTTCCACTTTGCTCCTGGGCTCAAGCAGCTTTAAATGGGCCGTCCAGAACCAGGGAACATTCTGCTCTTTTCTTCTGATGCTCTCATTTTAATGTGCAGGTTCTGGTTCTGCTGACGGGGTCCGATACGTAGAAAGAGAATGAAATGTTTCCACCTGTACATCTGGGTGTTGTTTGGTTGTGGGACGGATCAGAACCTGTGAAGTGGACCGGCCCGGCGCCTCTAACCCCGTCTGTGTCCCCGACAGGAGAAAGGAGACTTCCCCGGGACGTACGTGGAGTTCATCGGCAGGAAGAAGATGTCCCCGCCCACGCCCAAGCCCCGCCCACCCAGACCGCCGTCAGCGGCGTCTGTGAGGACCGACTCGGAGTCGGAGGGTAAGTCGGCTTCACGGGGTCCGTTATCTGGAGCCGCTGGACCGGAACCGCAGAGCTGCTGATGGCTGTAGGTCCTGCGCGTGTCTGAGGAAGCGGCGGTCCTCCGCCTCACAGCTGCTTCCTTCAGCTGCTTCCTGCCGTTCTACTCTCACAAACAACAGTTCAGCCTCGCCTCCCAGAACCGGCTCCATGGTTCCAGGTCCAACTGGACCCGGACCAGACGAGCCGGGTCATTTTTGTCAAACAAAACGATCATCCACATAGTTTCTGCTTCAGTTGCTGATCCAAGCGATTCCCTAAGAACACCAAACATCTGCCGCTTTCACAAGATGAGGCGCAACAACAACAGCAGCTCGTTAGCAGCAGCTCGTTAGCAGCAGCTCGTTAGCAGCAGCTCGTTAGCTAGTTAACCGGTGTAGGTACCAGATCGTCTCGGGCGCTACCCGATGACGTCTATACATGGCAACTCAACTCAAACAAACTACATTACGCCCGCGGTCTCCATTTGTTACAAATCAATTTTATTTTGTTAATTTACGATTATTTTCCTGTAAATTAGTCGAGGCATGAAAACTTTTAACATCATTTTGGAATACTTGTGTGGTAGTCTGACAATTTAATCGGTAATTTTGCAGGATCAAAGTTACAACTTTAGAGAAATTTAATTCCTCCAATGTTTTTTTAAGTTGTGAAGGGAAACTAAACTATAAACTCATTTCATTTTTAATAAAAGTCAGCAGCCAAATTTAATTTTATCATTCATCACTTTAAAATCAATAACGTTCATTCCTCCTTTTTGTACTGATGTTGTTCTTTCTGATCACATGTTTTTTTTATTATTCCAGATGAAATTGTGATGAATTTGATTATTTTTTTATTGTGGTATTTGGTACATTTAAGATATATGCTGGATAAATTAGTCTGGCTAGCCCTTCCATTTTTGTTAACAATATTCTTCCAAACATTGAGCCAATAATATATATATATATATATTTTTTTTTTTGTTTTGTAAAATGCCTTGAATATTTGTTCAAGCTTTTGAGAAAAAAGAAACCGCTAAATTAACTTAATAAAATTGATTCATTACAAATGCAGACCACAGGCTCTATGTAGTTTGTTTGAGTGGCACTGCCATAATGTGATGTCATCAGGAGGCGCAGATTGTCCGTTTACAAACCGCAATCCCGCTCTAGAATAAAACCTACACCCCGCTATAATTACTTTAGTAAGTTGTCCAGACCAATCACAATGTTTTACGTTATTGTGCAAACGTTAAACCGACCATGTATAGTGATGTCATCAGAAGGAACACAGAACTGGGCTTCCAGAACCAGGCTTGCAGGCACCGCTCCACAGAAGCCCTCAGGTTTGATGGTCAAGGCTCTCTGTTGGAAAAAAGCATGTGGACCAATAAATGAGAGGCAGAACCGGACCGACCTCCAAAGGGTCCATTTCAACAGTTTTCAGGAACAAACGGCAGAAGTTTGTCTGGAAATATTCGGTTATCGTCGTTTCAGCCGCTGACATTAAGCTGTCGGTCCAGATGTTAACGGTACCAAACGGCGCTGCTCGGGTCCAGTTCTGACTCCTGCTCTGTTTGCTCCTCAGGCTTCGTGCTACCGGACCTCCCTGAGCAGTTCGGACCTCCGGACACAGCCCCGCCTCTCCTCGGCAGACTGATGGAGCTCATAGAAACCAAAGGTAGCGGTCCCGGTCCGATTTCTCCTGATTCTGCCAGAACACGGGCTGTTCAGTGCCGATGGGTTTTATCCTGCTGTGGAAGCTCGTCTCTCTGGTTCTGCTGCTTTTGTTCGCTTTAAACCCGCAAACATCAGCGGAAAGTGTTCAGAACCGCTGAAAGCCCGGCATTACCGGGCCTTTTCTTCAGAACAGTTCAGTTTCTGGATGTTCTGGTTCCGGTTGGAGCAGCTGAGACGTTCCTCTTAACCTCCTGATGTTCTGTTGTTCCTGCAGGATTCGACAGTCCGGTTCTGTACCGCAGCATGAGCGGAGGGGTTCTGGACTCCCGGCAGCTGGCCGACACCGGTGAGCAACCCGAACGCACCCTAAAGTCCCACCGCTATCTCCACCCGCCCCGTGTCACACTGAGGTGCGTTTGTTTTCAGACCTGGAGCAGCTGGACGTGCCGTCTCTGTGTGACGGGGTGGTCCGGTTCCTGCTGGACCTTCCCGGACCCGTCCTGCCCCCCTCACTGCAGGCCGACATGAGCGAAGCGGTCCAAGGTGAGCAGAACCCAGAACCCGGGGTTCTACGCCTCAGTAATCATAAAGCCTTAGAACCTTAGAACAGGGAGCCACTGCAGAGTTCTGGTAGAACCTGGAGCTTTGCTACTCGGCTGGTAAACGGGTCCTGCTGGTTCCCAGGCGGTGACCGGGTCCGGTCCTGCATTAATGTTCTGGTTTCTGTCTGCAGATGTCCAGGACCCGGAGGAGTGTGCTCAGGTGCTGCGGGGCATGGCCGGTTCCCCCGCCTGCCCGCCGCAGCACGGCCTGACGCTGCTCAGCGTGGTCCGCCACCTGGCCCGGCTCTGTCTGCACGGTACCAGGAACCAGCTGAGCCCCGGCGTCCTGGCCCAGAACTTCAGCCCGCTGCTGTTCCGGCAGCCCGCCGGGTCAGTCGTAGAAACGGTCCAGATAAAAACCAGGGTTCCTGCGGATCCTTAAAAAGTCTTAAAAGGCATTGAATTCTGTAATATAAAACTAAGGCCTTAATTGGCATTAAAATGTCTTAAATCAGTCTTTCTTAGGTCTTAAAATTGTTACCAGGTCATAAATAGGATTTTATTTTTGTAATCCTTACCAAACAGTCAAATAATTGATACAATTATATTTTTTTTAAATTTACCGAACGGCTCAATGTAACCATTATTGGTTCCGTCCCGATAGCGGAACCAATAAAAACTGTTGCGGCCGGACCATAGCTGCGAAAAAGAGTTGGCACTGATTTATAGTTTATTTTAGTAGGGAACAAAACAAAGTTTGTGAATTCAGTTCAGTAGTTGTTAAAAATAAGTCTGTAATTTGTGTGTTTTTTAGCTTTCTTCCTATATGGAATGTTTTTCACAATCTTTAACATGTCTACTGAGCCAGAAAGTAATGGTTTATGTTAAAATAAACATTTGGGTAAAGTTGTCGCATCCAGGTTTATCTTGTTTATCGTGAAGTTGGTCTTAACTTTTTATTTCAAGTGGCATTAAAAAGTCTTCAATTTAACTTGCCGTGTGCTGTAGGAACCCTGAAAAACACGCCGTCAGAACCTTTGGAGAACTACTGAACCGGACCTCTTTAAGAGAACTTTTGGTTCAGAGGAAAAAAATCAAAGTGTTGATGAAATTCTTAATAAATCAGACGGACGCGGTGCCGCTGGATCTCACTGACCCTCCGTTGTTCTGCTCAGGTCGGATTCTGCTCTGGATCCCCTGGTCCAGGTTCTGGAGGTTCTGATAACCAGCGAGCTCAACATGAACCAAGCTGCACCAGGTAAGACTGACGGTTCCCGCCGAGTTTGAGTTTGAACGGATCACCAGCTGACGCAGCGCTCTGGCGCTTTTATTTGGTTCTCAACATCTGCTTCCTGATGGATGAGCTCAGTCTTTAAAGTGATCAGCTGCTGGAGTGGGACCGGGTCAGAGGAGGACCGGGTCAGAGGAGGTCCGGTTGGGTTGTGAAGCCCAGCAGCACGGCGCCGTGCAGCAGGAGCAGCGACAGGAAACACTGAGCTGGTTTATTAAAGCAGCTGCTTCCTGGTAACGGAGTCCGTTGTTCACCTGAACAGGTGATGAAGGAAAGCGGGTCCATGATCAGCCGTGGTTCTGCTGTCTTCATCCTGTAGATTATTAACTGGAATAATCTGATCCAGACAAACTCAGGGACAAAACATAATTCATTTGTAAGCTATAAACAGGATCTTTGAATGAAAATTTGCCATTAAAATGCTCAAATTAATAAAATAATAAATCTTTATAGATTTATGAAACTCTGGAAAGTGAAGCCTGGAATTAAGTTATTGCAACTTCAGACTCTGTCGTTGTTGCTGAAGCTTTTTTATTGAAAGAATAATTATTTAGTACTTTTCAAGGATCTTCCTGGTTGCTTGGGTTTAGTTTTGGGTTTGTTTGGTTAGTTCAGCAGAGGCTGAGGTGGTCATGTGACCAACATGTGACCAATATGTGATGTTGGTCACATGTTGGTCACATGACTGAGCTGTTTCTGCCATAGATGTTATATACATAGACGCCTCTAGGACCGGTGCTGGCTATCAGAGCCAACGTGTCAGTGCAGCCGCCATCTTGGATGGGTCTTTGTTGACGCTGCCATCTTTAATGGCTGAAAATGCTGAGTCGTGACAAAGGGAAAAACAGCACAGCTTTCAGTTTCGTTTGGCCTGAGTGCAGTGCTTACCAGAGCAGCCTGTGGCTTTTTATTAGCACATGGCGCCCACCTGTGTAAGGCTCCACCCACAACAGGAAGTCAAAAATAAGATTCAACAGTCTTCCTCGTGCTCTGGTGCTTTTAGTTGTACTGAGGAAGCCGTGTGTCCAACTAGAACAATCAGAACTCTCTAAATCTTTTCCTGATTTTTTGGTTTGCTACAAACAGCAGAGATGTGATTATGATGTCACTCATAAGAAATACATTTTACCTTTTATCTTTAATAAAGAGACAAGTTTGATCGTTTAAATGAATTTCTCTCCTGAGCCTTCTGTACACCAACAACAATCATTTCTTCATATATTTGCTGCGCATGCAGACAGTTATTCCAGGTTGTTCCAGTACCTGCCTGCTACTGGGGCAGAGCCTCAGAACCTTGGAAAAAGAACCGTTCTGCACGGAGAAAACGGTGGTTCTCAATCCTTCAGAACCGCTCATATAATGTCTGGTTCCTGGTGCCGCAGCAATATGGCCAGAGTTCTGGCTCTTAACAAGCCCAGTACCATCTGAGCTCGGTGTCCAGCAGTGCCAGCGGGGCTGCAGCGCCACCTGTTGATCATTCCGCTCACATCGCATTCAATCCACGCCTGCTGCCTGCAGACTGTTGCACCTTAACGTTCCTGCACTGCAAAAACAGAACTAAAAATAAGTCCAATATTCTTGAAATTATTGTATTTGTACTCTATTTGAACAGATAAATATAATTATCTGCCAGTGGAATAAGATTTATGCACTTAAAAAAGGACCAACTCATCTCCGTGGTCTTATTTAAAGTGAATATATCTAATTATCTTATTTTAGGGGTAAAAATACTCCTTCCATAGGCAGACCATCTTATTTACCTGCTCAGATCAAGGACAAATACACTAAATTAAAGAAAATATGACTTATTTTTAGTTCAGTTTTTGCAGTGTTGGGCCTCAGATCGTCGGCCGGTGAAAGGTGTGAGCAGACCTGCAGTCAGGAGGCATGGGGGGGGGGGGTTCTTTCCGCCGCTGGTTCTGAGTCAGCCGGTCAGCTTGAGCAGCAGCTGAACCGGTGACATCATCCATCCTCACAGCCAGAGATGCTGCGGAGGAGGAGAGGGGGCGTTGCCTTGGTGATATCTCTGCTGCTCGTGTGATTGGCCCAGGCCAGCGGTGATGTCACACATCTCCAAGCTGCTCTCCCGAGCTTTGAACTGAAGCAGAGCTGGAGGCGGACGGACGGAGGAGAAGCTGTGAGGCTCTGAGCCGCTGGTCCTGCGGTCGCAGCTTCTCAGCAGCTGGATGTGAGCCGATCAGGCGCCTCATTTCAGCCGAGAGACGCCGGAGACGGGCCAGAGGCCGGCATGGAGCGGGAGGACCGAGGCAGAGCCCAGTCGGAGCCGGTGATGGGACGAGAGAAGGTCCTGTGCTACATTAACATGCAGAGTCCAGGTAGGAGGCCGCTGTGACTCTGAGGCTCGGGTTTAATCTCAGCGGGAGTCGGATGGCAGCAGATCAGCTGTAAAGCTGAGCTCACGCAGGAAGTAGGACGGTTCTGGTAGAAAGGAGGCGCCTCGTCGTCTGCTCCTCCGTTCCCTCTGCTGCGTGTCTTCATGTTCATAAGGCAGAAATATGACAACTTTTTACTGAAAAATCACCATTTATCACCATTCCCTACATAAGACAGCGCTGGCTAAACCTGACCTTTGACCTGTGCCGGTCTTGGATGGAGGGCAGGTCAGCCTGATGATCGTCTCTGATTGGTCGATGCCGTCTGGGCCGGTTCTGCTCTGTGGATGATCGATTTATTACGTTGGCGTATTTATTAAAGTGCAGCATGTCTGAACTATTAAAATATTAACGCTGCTACGCAGTTAAAGGCTCCACCAGATGAAACATCTTTATTCCTAGACCTGGCAAATAAATCTGATTGTTATCTGAAAAGCTTTAAACATTAATTTATTTAAAGTTCAGCTTGAATGTTGACATTTTTGTCCCAGATGTTCAGCTCCAGCCTTTAAAGTAAACTTTTATTTTTAGCAGATAAATCGGGTCTACTTTAATGCTACTTTTGGTGTTTTCCAGTTTCATGTGAACCTGTTTATTTCTGCAATATTTGTCTCAAAGCCGTCTCAGTGCTGCTTCTTAAGGTTAAACGCAGTTTTTCTAGTGGTTTAAAAGATGCTTTTATCACCACAGCCCCACGTTCAGGTATCTATAGCGCTTTAGCGCAGGACATTAACCTTTTTGGTTTGGTTAACGTCCGGTTTAAGGCTTGGTTAACGTCCGGTTTAAGGCTTGAGTAAAGTCTGGTTTAAGGCTTGAGTAAAGTCTGGTTTAAGACTTGGGTAAAGTCTGGTTTAAATCTTGGGTAAAGTCCGGATTAAGGCTTGGGTAAAGTCCGGATTAAGGCTTGGGTAAAGTCCGGATTAAGGCTTGGGTAAAGTCCGGATTAAGGCTCGTTTAAAGTCCGGTTTAAGGCTCGTTTAAAGTCCGGTTTAAGGCTCGGTCAAAGTCCGGTTTAAGGCTCGGTCAAAGTCCGGTTTAAGGCTCGGTCAAAGTCCGGTTTAAGCTTCGGTCAAAGTCCGGTTTAAGCTGCCAGAGATGCAGAACAAGCTGCAGCAGCTCTGAAGTGAGGTTTAAACGATCCACTAAAGCAGACTCATATGTACCTCTGATTCAGGTTTAGAAACTTCATTTTAAGGTTTTCCTTCTTACTGGAAGTAACATCAGTGTGTTAGGGGTCCTGAAGCTAAAGATTAGGGTTATGGTCAGGAGCTCCTCCCCCCAGGAAGCTTCTCCACTGTTGGAACATTAACGTTTTTATTAAAATGTAAAGAAATAAATCATCCTGATTCCATTTTTTTATTATTCACAAACCAACATCAGGTTTAGTTCTGAACCTGCCAGGAGTTCTGGTTTAGTTTAGTGAACCAGACTTTTCCATGCAGCTCTGGTTCTGTCTGGACCAATCACAGTCAATATAAAATAAGAAGCTAGCATCGGTTTTCTGATCCAGCGGTGCAGAAAAGCCCAGAAAGTTCTCTGTTTTAAAGCCAATGAAACTCATGGAGCTCATGCTCTCAGTAGAAGGTTCTGGGCTTTCTGTTCCAGGACCAGAACATCTCGTCTAAAGGCAGGAAGTCCTGACGCTGAGCTTAGTCTGCACACCAACATCCTGTCAGCTGGTGTGAGCTTTAATTTCCAGGAACCGCTGCTGTTTTAGTGGAACCTGTTAAAGGTCTCCTGGTTTTCATGGTGACGTTTAAAACGTTTTTACCTCCTGATCTTCATGTTCTCCTCCATTAAAGATGCAGGTCCTGTGGTGAAGGGGCTTCTGCTCTTCTTCTCCTCCTCAGAGGCTCAACCGTTTCTCTCTCTCTCTCTTTCAGCTTTGCCTCCCAAACCTGCCAAGCCTGCGGCTCCTGCTGCCTTCAGGTACCTGGGCAACGTGTCTCTGCAGGACGCCGAGTGGTACTGGGGGGACATCTCCAGGTAAGACCCCGTCCCTGGGGAGGGGGGGGCAGGAGGAGGCAGCAGGAGGTCACAGCCAGCTTTGTGTCTGCAGGGAGGAGGTCAACGAGAAGCTGAGGGACACGGCCGACGGTACCTTCCTGGTGCGGGACGCCTCCACCAAGATGCACGGAGATTACACGCTGACGCTCAGGTACCGACCCGCAGCGCTGAGGACGCTTTAGAACTAGTGTGGCGCCGGTGCCATTTTTTAGCCCCGATAACGATACCATGTTTAAAATTGATGTTTGTTTGTTATGGCTGAACGGTTTTGGAAAATAATGTAATTGCAATTTTTTTTTTATTTTTTTTTTTTAATATTGCGATTTAATGCGATATTATTATTATTATTATTATTAATTTTTTTTTTTTTTTTTCAGTTTAATTTATCATGTGTTTTAAAATGTATACAAACAACAAATCAATCTGTTTCCTCGCTGTGCAGATTAGTTGCTAAAAGACCCACAGCATCTAAACTCGGAGCAGAAATGATTGCGTTCTGCCTACGATATATTTCAACCAAAATTGCAATTTTGACTTTTCTCTGCATTAACCACAAGCAACAAAAATGGCGTCTAAATAAAGATGTTTGTCAACAAGGACTATTTAAAACAAGAACTTTTAATGTTTCTATTAATCAGAATATTGTTCAAGAGAACAGCTTTTAGTTGATTTGGACATCAATCCTTGTTGAACATAAAGTGCAACCAACAAGCAAGTCTATGTATTAAACTGATTAACCTGTACTTAATGCTGTGTATGATTATATAAACTCTAAAACAAGTAATAAAATTAGATTATCTCTCTGCTGCAACTGTCTTCCCTTCCATGTGGAGGCAAACCCACTTTAAACATTTTACCATCACCTAATGGACGTGTCTAATTCACTAATTGTTACATAGCCAAAAATTGCAGACCTCTGCGATTTGGAAATTGCGTTTTTTGAAATCACGATTATATTGAAAATGCGATTAATTGTTCAGCCCTAGTGTGTATATATCAAGAACTGCATACTACTTAGGGTAATACAACTTTTTATTGCCTACCTGGAATGGGTGACAATAGTTGAATAAACTTTTGCCTCTCAAAGGCCAAAATAGTGCAACATTGGTGAAATTATAACATGTATAATAGTAGTGCAATAGTAAGACAGTAAAATTACATTAACAATTGAATATTCTCTTTTAAACCCTGAGTTTTGGTAACCTGACTCTAGCCAGATGAATTTCGCTCCGCTTAGCTCCGCCTCCCATAGAGAGTGATTTCTTCAACCAATTTTATGGTCTGGCCAATCAGGACGCAGGGCTGGAGTTTCATAGATGTGACGTAGTGGAGAAGCGACCGTGAAAAAAAACAATGGCGGCTCGCATCGAGGAAGCAAGTGTTAACATTGATGCTATTTCTTCCGTGTTGTCTAATCTACCTAATATTGTTTCATTAAAAGAACATCAGAGAACGGCTCTGAAGGCTTTTGTTGGCTGTTCTGTTTTGTTTTTTCCTGCGTCGCTCTCATCAGCGTCACGGGTTAGCTTCGGTGTGAGTGGTTGAAATAGCACGTCGATAAAGATGACAGACAAGTGGCTTATCCAATCATATGCAAGAATTTTTGATAAGGCCCAGCCTTCAAAAAAGGCAATTCCTATGGAGAGATCCCAGATGGATGAGTGGAGCTAGGCGGAGCGAAATTCATTTGGCTAGAGTCAGGTTAGAGTTTTGGCTCTCAAAAACCAAAATAGTGCAACTTTCATTAACTTATATAACATGTATAATAAAAGTCAGGATAGAGAAGGCTGCGTTCAAGTGACATACAAACATCAAAATGGTATCGGTGCCGATTTGTTGGTACTCGCCGATACCGTTACCACCATTTTAGTGCTGGATCGGGGCCCGTCCCATAAAGGTATCGGTGCAGCACTACTTAGAACCGAGTCAGAAACAACGACCCAGTCCAGCTTCATGTGTCATGGTGGCTGTTTGTTGGCCTTCATTCATAGTTTTCAGACTAAAAGACCGTATTCCTCAGTTTTAACTGTGGTGGTCTGGTTCTGATGGGCGGGCGGATCCGTTTTCCTGGGTCACATGACTGTTTCAGGGCAGACTGCGTGTTCTGCTGAACCTTTGGGTGTTTGAACCGAGAGGAGAAGCTCCGCTCTGTGTGGAGCTGCTGATGGAAACCGAGAACATAAGCTGTTGGATCAGAACCAAGGTCCGCTTTTAGTTTTCAGTGAAGCTTCAGAACCCAGAGTCAGGCGCTTCGTCTCTGATGAAGCGGATGTTGAGTTTCAGACGTTTGAAGTCGGTGGCGTTGAAAACGAGAAGCTGCCGGAAGCTTCAGAGCAAGAAAACGCTGAGATGTTTCTGAGAGGCGTGAGCCGGAACCGCGGCGCCTCAGATCTGATAAAACCGCCGCTGCTGACACCGACATCCTGACTGATACCGTCACATGGTGGAAAGTCAAGCTGCTGCTGCTGTGGTCTGAGCTTTGAGCTCAAACTGCTCCTCTCTGAGCTTCTGCTTCTCTGCCCGCAGGAAAGGAGGCAACAACAAGCTCATCAAGATCTTCCACCGTGAGGGGAAGTTCGGCTTCTCCGACCCGCTGACCTTCGGCTCGGTGGTGGAGCTCATCAACCACTACAGACACGAGTCTCTGGCTCAGTACAACCCCAAGCTGGACGTCAAGCTGCTCTACCCGGTCTCCAAGCACCAGCAGGTAGGCCGGACGAGCCGGCGCCGCCCGTCCACTTCCCCCCCAGCGCCGCGCCGCCTCCTCTGATTGGTCGCTTTGTTGTTGTCGTTGTTCAGGATCAGGTGGTGAAGGAGGACAGCGTTGAGGCCGTGGGCAAGAAGCTGCACGAGTACCACCTGCAGTACCAGGAGAAGAACCGCGAGTACGACCGGCTGTACGAGGAGTACACCAGAACCTCCCAGGTCCGACGAGACGGCAGGACGGTACGGGTCAGAGACGGCGGGACGTTAAAACTAAAATCTCCCCCTGTCCCCCCCCCCCCCCCTCCAGGAGATCCAGATGAAGCGGACGGCCATCGAGGCGTTCAACGAGACCATCAAGATCTTCGAGGAGCAGTGCCAGACCCAGGAGCGCTTCAGCAAGGAGTACGTGGAGAAGTTCCGCCGGGAGGGCAACGACAAGGAGATCCAGAGGTAGGCCGTTACCGCGGCAACGCCGGCATGCCGGGTTGCCGTGGCAGCAGAGTCGGCAGGAAGGAAAAGTTAGATCTGCTCGGCCAACCGGAGCGCCGCGTTCAGACTGAGAGGCTTCGTTAGAGAAACCCAGCGGCAGCGTCAGGGTCCGACATGGAACCGTTTATGGTTCTGGTACCGGGCCGCGCAAAAGTATTCACACCCCTAAAACTTCTCACCCGTTATAAAAAGACAGACTTCTGGTTATGTGACAGAGCAACACAAATAAACATCTCACACCCCCTTCTCTCTGGTTCCCCTAAATAAAGTCATTTACCTTCTGAAATCCCCTGATCTGTGTTCAGTCTGACTGCAGCTCTCCTGGTTCTGGACTCAGAGCTTCTCTGAAGAACCCAGGGAACCCAGCAGAGTCAGGGAAGAGGTTCTGGTCCAGTTTACAGCAGGTCAGGTTCTACAGAACCTCCCAGAGTTCTGATAATCATGTGGACCTGGAGAGAGGATGGACCACCTGCAGACCTACCAGGACATGAACGTCCACCTGGACTGACAGGCTGGACCAGGAGAGCATTGATCAGAGAAGCAGGAGGACCATGGTGGCTCTGGAGGAGCTGCAGAGACCCACAGCTCAGGTGTTGGTCCACGAGACAAATATCAGCCGTGGCCTCAACCAGTGTTGTAGTACTCGAGTCCGAGACTCGAACTCGAGTCCGAGTCATTAGCTAAATTTAGAGACTCGTGACTTGACTCGGACTCCTACATTCAGATCATTCTGACTCGGAAATTGAGAAAAAGACTCGACTTTTTTTATATCATTAGGCTATAATTTTAATATGTCATTAGAATATTATTTGGTGTATGATTTTAATATCTAAATTATTAGTGCAATGTGGTGGAGTGTGAATTTTTTTTTTTTAGTTTAAAAACATGTAGGCTATGCTTACTTTAGTGCGGAACATGGACTCAACTTGGATCAATAGTGATTCGACTCGGACTCGACTCGGATTTTTTTTTAATGACTCGGACTTGAACACTGGAGACTCGAACCTGGACTCGGACTCGAGGCATAGTGACTTGACTACAACACTGGCCTCAACAAATGTCACCTTTTATGGAAAAGAAGGTTGATGTAGAAGCAAAGGAACATGTAGAAGGAAGTGGTCTGATGTCAGAGGAGAGCAGAGAACGTTTAAGTTCTACATGTGAGAAGTTCTGGACACGGAGGAGGCAGCATCATGCTGCGGGAAGGAGCTGGACCAGGACTATCCTGGAACCTTCCAGCAGGACAACCACCCTGACCATGCAGCCAGAGATATTATGGGATAGGATGGCCTAGTCAAAGTCCTGCCAGAGCTGGAGATGTTTTAGAGAGGAGCAACTTCAGCTGGAGACGTCTGCAGGTTTTCACATTCAGCCTCGTTAAGCAGAGCGGCGTAGAAAAGTTCTGGGGTGTGAATACTTCACCAGGCGCCGTGCACGTTGGTTCTGGCTCCGCAGCAGAACCGGCTGCGAGGTTCTGACCCGTGTCCCCGTCTCTCCAGGATCATGGAGAACTACGACAAGCTGAAGTCCCGGATCAGCGAGATCGTGGACAGCAAGCGGCACCTGGAGGTGGACCTGAAGAAGCAGGCCGACGACAACCGGGAGATCGACAAGAAGATGAACAGCATCAAGCCCGACCTGATCCAGCTGCGCAAGACCCGGGACCAGTACCTGATGTAGGTCCAGCCCGGCGAGGCGGAGCGGTGCCGGCGGAGCGGGGCGTGCGGGTCTAACGGCGCCGTGTGTGTGTTCTGTGCAGGTGGCTGACCCAGAAAGGAGTCCGGCAGCGCAAACTGAACGAGTGGCTGGGCCTGAAGAACGAAACCACGGAGGAGTGAGTCTGACCGTCAGGACTAGAGCTAACCGGGTCCGGCTGCGGCGGTTCTGGAGGCAGAACCGCCGCAGCCGGACCTCCAGCCGCGTCGATGTGAAACCTGAACCTGTTTGTGTCTCAGCGAGTACAGCATGGTGGAGGATGAGGAGGACCTTCCTCACCACGACGAGCGGCTGTGGCGTCTGGGGAACATCAACCGGAACCAGGCGGAGGCCATGCTGCGCGGCAAGCGGGACGGAACCTTCCTGATCCGGGACAGCAGCAAACCGGGCTGCTACGCCTGCTCCGTGGTGTAAGCTTTTAACTTTTTGCTCTCTCTCTTTATTCTTCATAGTAGGTACACCTGGTCTGACGTTCTGTTAACTGTGACATCATCCAGAGAAGACGGCTCACCCGCTACTACCATCTAATGTAGAACAGATTACTAGATCAAAAGGCCCGTTTACACTACACTTTTTTAACCGAGCCGAGACCAGTCCGAGCTCGGTAACCGAGATAACTCTTGTGTGTAAACGGTCAGCAGACTGAACCAGACCGCGCTAAATGCAGACCAGTTCCCCACCAGGTCTCGGACTGGTTTTTTTTATCCCGGTTCCCTTAGAACGAGGAGCGCATGAGCAGACCGCGTCATGCCCTTACAGTCAGCTGACTGTCAGCGGGTTTCCCGGCGTGTCTGGCTGCACGTCCCGATTCACACTCCATTCAGACAAATTTCAGACATTCATAATAATACTAGCTTCCTTACCGTGCCACACAGTTTCCAGAGATGACTCTGCTTATGAACCTCAGCGTCTGTTGTTGTTTCCTGCGTCTGTAAATCCTTATTAGACGTTCATTTGTCTTATCCACGTCCCAAAAGCCGACTCTATGTCTAACAATAACATCCTGAATATTACGGGTGCCGCCATTTTGATTTGCTCTGTCCCGCCTTCAATCCCAAAGAGCGGTAGTACCGCAGATCGCCACTAGGGGGCGAGGAGCAACCAAGGAACAAATAACCGAGATAACTCTTGTGTGTAAACGGCTGCATTTATCTCAGTTAACTGGACCAAGCTCGGACCGGTCTCGGCATGGCTCGGTTTTTAGGTGTAGTGTAAACGGGCCTAATGTGTGCTTCTGTGCTTTTTTGTTTCTCTTGTTGTGTCTCTGTTCTGTCTTCTGTAACCCCAGTCGGTCGAGGCAGATGACCGTTCATACTGAGCCCGGTTCTGCTGGAGGTTTTTCCTTCCCGTTAATGGGTGGTTTTTCTTCCCACTGTCGCTTCATGCTTGCTCAGTATGAGGGATTGCAGCAAAGCCATGTACAATGCAGATGACTCTTCCTGTGGCTCTACGCTTCTCCAGGAGTGAATGCTGCTTGTCGGGACTTTGATGCAATCAACTGGTTTCCTTATATAGGACATTTTTGACCAATCTGTATAATCTGACCCAATCTGTATAATATGATTGAACTTGACTTTGTAAAGTGCCTTGAGATGACATGTTTCATGATTTGGCGCTATATAAATAAAATTGAATTGAATTGAATTAAGCCCCGCCCCCTGACCCGGCTTACCCGTTAGGGATCGCGGGTCCGTCGGTTCTGAACCTTTTCTCTTCTCGTTCCCAACGCAGGGTGGAAGGCGAGGTGAAGCACTGCGTCATCAACAAGACCAGCACCGGGTTCGGGTTCGCCGAGCCCTACAACCTGTACGGGTCGCTGCGGGAGCTGGTTCTGCACTACCAGCACACCTCGCTGGTCCAGCACAACGACTCGCTCAACGTCACGCTGGCCTTCCCCATCTACAGCCTGCAGCGCCGGTGACCGGGCCGCCCAGAACCGGAACCGCCTTCCCAGCTCAGCGCGTCCAAAGTGTTTTACTGTGAAAGCTTCCACTTCCTGTCTGGATGAAGGAACCAGAACCAGAGACCAGAACCTCTCTCTGCTGGCCGGATCACATGGCAACGTTGGATTTGGTGGTTCTGAGGTTCTCCTCGCCGCAGCGCCTCAAATCGGACCTTTTTACGCAGTTTGGTCCCGGTTCTACAAACAGGATGTTACCAGCCTGTCAGAACCATCAGAGGTTCTGAGAAAATAAATGTAACCAAATCTAATAAAAAAACAAACAGTAAGACTTAAAATGATCAATACACTGCTCCGGTTCTGATCCGGTTCTGTTGTGAGCAGTTACCGGGGCGCATCACTGCTAGAACCAGAACTCCTCCGGTTCCGGGTCTTCATGGGTCTCTGGTTCCTTTACTTAACCTCTGACACATGACGACACCTGCGGTTCCGACCCGAAACGCTTCACCTGACCCGCTTCCCCACGGGTTCCTGTCAGTAGAGGCGAAGCGGGTTCTAAGTCCAAACGTGTCCCATGTGATCCGGCCTGCGGAGAATCCCGGTTCTGATCCGGAAACCTTCCCCTCCGCCTCATGAATCCAGACCAGGACGTGTTGGATCAGCAGAACCTTACAGCTTAGACGATGTCAGACGAGAGGACGGGCCGTCCAGAACTTTAACAGAACACTGTGAGCGCTTCAGAACGAGGTTCTGTGGTCCGGAACCAAAGTGGGAGAAATCAGGGAACCAAGCGGCGGAACCTCTGGAACTCGTGTTCGGACTCTCAGGCCGAGTCCAGAGGATTTTCAGACTTTTCTTTTTCAGAGGAGAACCAGGTACCGAAGCCTCCGGCGGGTCGGCGCCGGCCCGTCAGAACTTCATGTTCCCAGGATGATGGCTGCAGTTCTGCCCCTCTGAGGATTAAACTGTGAACAGAACCAGCAGATCTTCAGCTTAAGGCGTTACATCCCATAATGAGCTGTAGGAACCGGGTCGGCAGCGTGTTCTGGACCGCTGGCCCACGTTTAGTGAGGCGTGGTGCCGCCGCAGGGAAACCCGACCCTCCAGAACTTCCTAACGCCGTCGTTCCGGTTCTTTTTCTGGAGTTCAGTTCACGTCTCCATGATTCCAGCAGGAGAGATCGGGCGGTTCTGTTCTGACCCGATCCGCTCAGCATCTTTTTGTTCCAGGATCAAGTCAAATCTGGCAGCTGTTTTTTTTTTTTTTTTTTTTTTTTTTTAGAGAAAATGAAAAAAAAAATGAAAAAAGAGGACGACGCTGATAATGAAGGTCCACTGGACCGGTCAGAACCAGGCAGAATCTGGACTAATAGCAAAAGATTGACATGAAAAGTCTTGTTTGCGTTTGTTCTTGTATCATGTAGCACCTCTGTCTCATATTTATTCTGTTTATGTCCAATAATCTCCTACATTTCTATTCATGTCTCCTATTTCAGTTTTTCCTTTGAGGCAAACAGAACCAGTGTTGTAACAGATGTTGGACCGGTTCTGGTTGAGTTGATCATTGTTTCAGGACGGTCCTCCTGTCAACGCTGGACTTTCTGTTTCAGAAATTCGCTTTCTTTCCTCCGTTTTCCTCGTTAACGTTCTCACCAATAAAGCAGCAGAACTCTCTGGTCTCTCTGGGTTTTCACTGAGGTTCTGATCAGAGACGTCCAACCGGGTCGGCCTGACCTCCCAGTTGGACTGAAGATCCCTGACTGGTGCTCTGTAGATTAGGGTGATGGTTAGAGTCCCTCCAGGACTTCAGCGCCGCTTTAAAACCAGAAACTGTTTCCTCCATATTCACACGTGACCTCAGACCTACAGGTGAGTGTTTACCTGGAGAAGTGACCCACATGGCAGCAGCTGCAGATTCCAGCATCCCACCTCCTCCCTGCATGAAAATGTGAACTCCCAGGGTGGCTTTCTACAACTTTGATCAGTTACTGCACTAATGTTATAGATTCTAATAAAAAGATTGCAGAAAAATAAACGTCAGGGGAAAAGAATGAATATATTTCCTCACCTGATCGGACACTTCTGGAGGATTCTGTATCTTCTGCTTAATTAACCTCCAGGTTAGTGTCTTAAAATCCAAACTGATGATTAAAACGTTTCTCCGTCAAAGCCCACCTGTATAGATGCGATAATGTGCTTCATTTACCTGCTGGGAGAGTTATAAAGTCAGACAGCAGGACAGGAACCAGGCTCTGCACCTGCATCAACAGGTAAATGAACTCTCGCTTCCATTGGCTCCTACCTGCGGACAGGTGTATGAGCGATCACTTTACAGGTGGCGGTGCTTTAAATGTTCTGGAGGCAGGAAAGGTTCTGAAGCGGAACCAACGGCGGACTGCAGATGTTTAACGCTTTGGATTTAATGTTCACAAAATCCATAATTTAGTTAATTAATCTGCCAAACAACGAGTTTTTCCAGCGGTTTTGGTAAAATAAAGGAGTTAATATCAGGAATCTGGTCATATTTTAATCAGCTGTCCAGAGGGAAGAGAAGCGTTTCACTTTTTCCAGGACAAACTGCGAACTTTTACTCTTTCTGCCGCTAATCTGACGCAGAAGCAGCGGATTTTTCACTAGTTTAGGAGGAAAAGCGGCGAAACGGTCCGGACCTCAACCCGATCATACCTCTGTCGTCACTTCCGCAATCTGCTGCAATTTAAAGCGTTAGAAATGTGGCTGTAGTCGGATTTTTCCGCCGATTGTATCCAAACTATTTCTTAATTAAAAAAAACAACAGAGACTGGACATGCGCAGGTGGATTCTAAGGTCCCGCCCACGGAGTTGGCCCGTCTTTGCGTGGGCGGGGCGGAGCCGAATGAACCCCTGTGACGTCTGTGACGTGTGAACAGACGTCACAGAGGTCAGAGGCTTTAGTTCTTTAGTTGGTTCTGTTGAAGCTCACTTTGCACTTGTTGGACTCTAGCGATGCTTCCTGAGAATCTCAGCCAGCCTGAACCAATGAGCGCAGCAGCAGCCATGACCCAAACGAGCCGTCCCCAGTCCCAGCAGAGCGACGTCGTCTCCTTAGACACCCTCAGACCAGCTGTCGACTTCTTCTTCACCAACCTCTCACGCCAGCAGTGGCTACACTTGGCCACGGGAAACCCTGACCCCGACACCAGCTGCGTCCTGGTGGAGCTCCTCGGAGACATCATGGAGCTCTTCTCGTCTGCCGTTCTGGACAAACTCCAGAACCCAGACTTCACAGGCCGGGTGGTCAAGGCGGTCGTGGGCAACATTGTGCCCGAAGCCTTCGCACGAGCCCTTGACTTGGAAGAAGACATCCGCTCCAAGAGCACGGCAAATTTAAACAAGCTGATCGTCCAACACGTGGCGGCGTGCGTCCAACGCCACTTCTACTCCGACGACGAGGATCCGGCAGCGACTTACGTCCAGCAGGTGACCGACATGTACCGGATCAACGCGGTGGTACACGAAGCCACCGTCGTGATAAAGGAGCTGATTTTCCGGGTGTTTGTGCCTCAAATGGAAACCAAGCAGGAAGCGCCGGTCAGCCCGCCGCCAGAGGACCCGGAGGAGGCGAGTGACGGGACGGCGTCCCCAGACAGCCACTCAGAGACGAGTCCTCAGGCAGACCGAGGCGATCAAAGCGCCTCCTTCCACACCGAGGAGCTTACAGACGGCGGCCAGACCGCTTCTCCATCCGCCAGGCCAGAGTCTGTGGTCAACCGTCTGAAGAGGAAGATCAGGAGGTTCTTCACCAAGTATCATCGCAGACATTCAGCCAAGGTGTTCCCTTTAAACTCACCAGAAGGCCCAGAAATCTGCGGCGCTACGGCGAACCCAGCACCGGTCCACCAGGCCAAGCCCCCGCAAAGGTCTGGAGATGTTCCTCCAGAACATTTTGCTCCTGATGGAAGATCTTCTCCTTCGGACGATGATGAAAGTGTCACGTATGTAGAGGAGTTTATAGCTGAGGAAGATTCAGAGGTCTCATCTTTACCAGATTCTGGACCAGAGAGCCCGTCAACCGAAGTCACCCAGAACTTAGAGTCTGAGCCAAAGTTCGACGAAATCACACCAGTGGAGGCCTTCGTCCCTGAAGACGAGGCTTCAGAGGTCTCATCTTTACCAGATTCTGGACCAGAGAACCCGTCAACCGAAGTCACCCAGAACTTAGAGTCTGAGCCAAAGTTTGACGAAATCACACCAGTGGAGGCCTTCGTTCCTATAGACGAGGCTTCAGAGGTCCCATCCGTAGAAGACGTTCCTGCAGACAGTCAGGCGTCCGCCGCCGTGGGGGAGGAAGAGGAGCTGACAGATTTAAGGCAGCCTGAAGTTTGTCCTGCGGTCGCTGAGCCCACCGTGCCGCGGGCCACGGCTCCATCGGCTGGAGAAGCAGAGGAACAGGCAGCAGGTGGAGAAGATGACACCAAAGCTTCAGTGAGCGTGTTGGTCCACTGGCTGATGGCTCGGGCCATTAAAGCTTCCAGCATCCGTTGCTCCCCTGAGGTCCTTCAGGGCGTCCATGGACGCCTCTTAGGGAAGATCTGGGCTGAAGTTAAGCTGCAAGGAATCCATGTTGACCTAGAAAATGTCTTGATTCATGGCCAGAAGATTTATGACGGCATCAGTAAAAAGCTGAGGTGTCCCGCTGAGGTCGCGGGGACTTTGCTGCTTTTAGAAGACCCAGTATTTGACAAAGCAGTCGTGACGTCGTTCTGCAAACATCTCAGGAAACCTGTGGAGGAACCTTCCCTGCTGGCTCGGTTCTTCTCTTTCCTGGGCAAAACCACACGTGAGCCTGAGAAACAAGCAGAGCCTCAACGTCCAACGTCCGCGGCGTCCTCGGCTGGAAGTGTGGCGTCTGAAAGGTCAGAGCTGGAGGACAACAGCAGCGGAGACTATGCAGCGGACGATGAAGCTTCATCAGACTCTGACTGTGGCTCCATGGATGCTTTTAAAAGCGACTCCTCAGCAGAAACCCCAGAGGACACGGCTGTCCAACCGGGACAGAGACAGAGACAAAGTGAGAAGGTGGACCAAAGAAAGATGGCGGTGAAAACGCTGATCAGCGACGTCATCTGGCAGCTTGTTGAAAAATCGGGACAGAGCAACGCCAAAGAACGATCTCGCGTCATCTGTGAGCGTCTCTTCCAGAAACTCTGGGCCGGGGTCAAAGGTCAACTGGACAGCATGTCCTCAGAGAAGATCAAAGGCCTGAGCAAGGCCGTCCTCAAGGACCTGTATAAGATGTGGCCCGAGAACTTCCTGGTCTACGTGGACTTTGGCCGGCCGCTATTCGACAAGACGATTGTGTCGTCAATCGAGAAGCGTCTCTTGAAATCATCGACCTTTAAGAAAATCCTCGACACGACATCATCGAACGTTAAGAAAATCTTTGACGCGATCCAAGAAACCCTGAAAGACAGCGCGCCGCGGTTTTACATGGTGCTGTAGATGAACTACAGCCGTTTTCCTTTGTCCCTTAAAACACGAGAGACACACAAACACACAAACACACACACACACACACACACACACACAAACGGGTTTTCTCCGGGCGCTCCGGTTTCCCCATAAAAAAAAAACCTACAGATAAATAAAAGTCCATTTGTGCCGGGTTCATCGCTGCTGGTCGCATCAGCGCCAACACACGGAGGTGGAGGTACGATTGAAGCAGCGTGAATCTGAGCACTAACAACCACCCTGAATATAAATATTTGCAACATCTTCTCAGTGTTTTAAACAACCGATAAAATACCGTCGTCGCTAACATACGGTGGCGGCGTGGTTCCCGCCATCTTTAACGTTCTCTGATGTCAGGCCTCATTCGCTCTGGGCACCGTTAGACAATCCAGTTTCAACGTGGTGGAACAGCCAAGTGTGAGTGCTGCCCCGCTTTTAGAGTAGAGCCTCAGATACGATTTCCTGCTGTGCTCAGAAACAGTCCGTGCCCTATCTTTGACATTTGACCTCAGGAAATAAACACTTGTAACTCAAAACGTTTAGCGTCCAGAGACGTTTCAGGAAGTTATTGCTTTTTATTCAAAATAAAAGCTTGTTAGAAGTGGAAGCAGGATTTATTAGTATTATTAGTATTACTGTTGTTTATTATTCATTATTTATTATTACTACTATTATTATTGTTGTTGTTGCTGTTGTTTTGTTGTTATTTATTATAGCTATTTATTATTATTATTATTATTATTATTATTATTATTATTATTATTATTATTATTGTTGTTGTTGTTTTGTTATTTATTATTATTATTATTATTTATTTGGGCCGTTTTAGGCACTGTTTACACAAAGCTATTCCTAATAGCAGAAAAAGTGTGAACTGTGCTAAATTTCTGCATTTAAAAACAGACTTTATCGGTTTTCTGCACAGATTCTCAGTTCAATGTGCAGAGCTTCAGATTTCTAAATATCTTATGAAACTTTTTATATAAATGCCAAAATTCTGAAATTTTAAGAGCTACGGTGGTTAGTCTGTAATATCGGCACCGTAATGCAGCCTCAAAGCAGGCACAGAGTTCTGTGACCCGTTTGGGCCGGTCCCAAGCCCGGATAAATGCAGAGGGTCGTGTCAGGAAGGCCGTCCGGGGAAACTCTTCCACATTTATTCACACGACTCAGATCGGTCCCAGCCCAGGTTAACGACGACGGGCTGCCGCTGACCGACAGGTACCAGGGAACTGGACCACCGTCGGTCAGTAAAGAGGAAGAGGAGGAGTAGGAAGACGGGTCCGTAGGCAGAAGGAGGAGGAAGGGCAGGAGTCTAGGACTGACGGTGACAGGAAAGGAAATATTGGATCCTGGAGCCAGCGATGAAACAACTCTTAAAGCTGACGGAAAAGGTGCTTCAGCTTGTTCTCATAACAAATTGTGTATTTTAATCAGGCATTCCCACTATCTAAAAACTCCCCTGGATGTTATGGCGAGATGGCCCAGAACTACTCCCCCCGCTCCCTCCTCCCCCGCGAACACCTGTGGATGCGTTAATCTGTGGCACGAGTGATAGAAACTTTCCAACGTATCAAGGACACTGCCTGCTGGACAGCGTTCATCGACACAAACCTCCAAACAACAACACACACTACTGATGCTCACTTATCTCATGAACTTACACGCGACTAGTCTCAAATGTTAACCTCTGCTTATATGTGTCTCGTCATATTTGTGCTTTTTGTGCGGAGGTTTTTGATATCTCAAACTGTATCCTTTTAATGGGATAAAGTGTGATATATGTGTTTTTCCCTCCCCCTTCCTAGTGTGGCTCCTATCTTTCCACAGAGTAATGGCAGCGCCCTGTGGGCACCATGTAAGCGGTGTCCTTGTCAGCATGGCCTCAGTAAATCGTCTCCCCCTGAAATGTTTGTGATGTATGTGATGGTGGTTGTACTGAAACAGTAATTTTCCTTGTGATTATTAAAGTATTTCTGATTCTGATTCTGAAAGGCTGGAGAGATGGCTGCCATGATGCAGAGGAGTAAGGTGGAGATTGTGGGTGTTATGGAGGTGAAGAGGCAGCGAGGCTGAAAATAAACAATAAAGAATTGTTTATTTTCTGATCTTAGTTTGTATGGATCAATGTGTGCTTCTGTGCTTTTTGTCTCTCTTATTGTGTCTCTGCTCTGTCTTCTGTAACCCCCAGTCGGTCGAGGCAGATGACCGTTCATACTGAGCCTGGTTCTGGTTCTGCTGGAGGTTTTTCCTTCCCGCTAATGGGTGGTTTTTCTTTCCACTGTCACTTCATGCTTGCTCAGTATGAGGGATTGGGCAAAGCCATCAACAATGCAGACGACTCTCCCTGTAGCTCTACGCTTCTCCAGGAGTGAATGCTGCTTGTCGGGACTTTGAAGCAATCAACTGGTTGCCTTATAGGAAATTTTTGACCAATCTGTATAATATGATTGATTTTTACTTTGTAAAGTGCCTTGAGATGACATGTTTCATGAATTGGCGCTATACAAATCAAATTTAATTGTATAAGTGTTGGTCAAAAGGTTTATTTTCCATTTCATATGGAATCCCAAAATTAAAACCCAAAAACATAAATTGGTAAAATGACCAATATTAATATTTCCATAAGCAATACTAAATAAAACTTTCCATTATGCCCATCTAATCTCTGTGCAGATTAAAAGTTAACAATTTAGGTGTCTTTAAAAAAAACCTCATCCATAGAATAGAAATCCCTCCAAGACCACAGGAAAAATATGCATATTTCACCGTATTCATAATCCTTTAAAGACTTAAAAATCTGCCTGACGTCCCAGTCCTCTCCATATTAACATTAAACCTTCCATATTTGGACGGTTCTTCTTCGTTGAAACCTTTCGTCTCTTCTCCAGGAGACATCTTCAGTGTGAGGAGGTCCAGGTAAACTCAGCCTTCCCAGCAGAACCTTCAGTGGATCAACAAGTTAAACGGTGACAATCAGAACCGGTTTTCACGTGTCTTTACAGCAGTGTGAGGAGCTCATTTAATTTGATGTGTTCATCTTAAAAAGAAACAAGTTTTTGCTTAAAGACAACTCCAGACTTCATCTGTGCCTGCTGGCTTCAAAGCTGCAACCCATCAGCAGGGTGAGTTGGATCTTGTATCATTAATACAGGACCTGCCGTTGTGAGAATAATGAAGGTGAATTATTTACCTGACAAATGTGTGCCACATACAATAAATCTGAATTACTTCACTGTACTTTCCATTAATCTATGAACCACCTGGAAAAGTTGATCATGTTCAGGATTTGGACCGAAACAACCTCAACACGTGTTCCGGTTCTGACCCGGTTGAGCAGACAGTTTCCTTTCATTGTAAAGTTACAGAGATATCCAGCAGAAAATGAGAATATTCATAATTTCCGATCATAACAACCGCGGCCAATGTGAACGACTCTCCCTGCGGTCCGTGAACGCCGCGCGTTGCCGTGGCGACGGAGAAACGCTCTTAGCCGTTAAACGGAACCGGACCGACAGACGGAACCGACACCGAGACGCCGGTTAGCAGCTTACCTTCCGCGCGGTGCTGACCCGGCGCCGGGATGGGGGAAAGCAGAACGGTTCCCAGCGGGGACGTTTACCGGCAGCTGTTCGACGCGCAGGTGAGTCGAACCGGATCAGAACTACAGGTGATCTGAGTCAGTAGTTCACTGCTGCTCACTGGTTCTGGGTTCAGTTCGGATGTTTTAGGCCCAGCAGAAATCCGCCTGTGAAGGAAGCTGTGAAGGTAACTTTGAGGGACAAATGTGACTTTTTTTATTATTATGAATTAGTTTATTATCTTATCGGCAACACTTTAAATCTTCATCTATTCGGTCTTTAAGAAAAGAAACTTTAAATACGCGACACGTTTATTTATTTGATCATGCATTTGTTACATTTTACAGTTGCATACATTTAGGCTATACATGAACAGACGGAGCAGAAGGAAGATAATTCTGTTTTTAAAAAGTATCATGTAATCTAAAACAAATATAAAACATTGAATCCATCACTAACATGTAACTGGAGGAGGTTGGTTGTCACAGACTCCAAATGGAGAAATTTTTACCACAGTAACACGCAGACAATAATGAATGTTTGAAATCTCGCCCCTAGAGGGCGCTGCTGCAGCGTGACTGCTGCACGTTTCTTAATAGTTTCACAGATTGGCTAAATTAATTTCAGCAGTTTGATGGCATCCAGATGAGAGAATTTAGTGTTTTTTTTAAACAAAAACACAACTTTAAAAAAAAAAATGTTTTATTTTCTCACAATGGATTTATAATTCAACCCTTATTACCGTTTAAAGTACAAAAAGAGAGCTATTATAAGAATATGATTCCCTTTAATGTCCCACAATGGGGATATTTGGATGTGACCGTGGCAAACAAACATAATTATTAGTGATCACAAAAAGAAAAAAAAAAGGAATACAACAAAAGTAAACTGTCTAAAGTTAGCTCTAAAGGAAAACACCAAGAAAATAATTTAATGGTTAATATCAGAGTAAATATTGACCAAAGGTAAAAAGTTATTTGATAGTGGAAAAAATAACTCCAGCCTACTTATCTAAAACTTAATAGAATATGCAATATTTCCATTCATACAATAACACACCAAGCTTATACAACATGCACTATGTATCATAGTCCAGCAGCAGCACAGCTAAGGTGTGTGCAGGTTAGCTTAGCATGTGGCTACGGTGTAAACAGTTATCTTAGTGTCTGAGAACAGTAGAAACAATTATTGGTTGAATCATGACCTGTGCAACAATTTGTATGATTTAACAGATATTATGTCTGTTGGGAACAGCAGCCAGGAAGAACGATCAACAGAAACGCTACTTAGAGCATCTGGGATGCAGTAGTCTGTCACTAAAAGGGCTCTCCAGTTGGGATAGTTTATTGTTATTTCTGCTGTAAAAAAGTAGTCTAACTGCTTGAAAAAATCTATCTATCTCTTATAGCAGTGCCTTGGTCTCATTGGTTCTAGTAATAGTAATATCATCTTTATTGTCATTGAAACATACATTACAGCGAAATTTGTTTTCTGCTTTTAACCCATCCCCTTGGGGAGCAGTGGGCTGCCATGTGCGGTGCCCAGGGAGCAATCTGGGGTTAAGGGTCTTGCTCAGGGACCCAGAGTGCAGGCGCTGGGGATCGAACCAGGTACTTGCATCCTTCTCTGAGTGCAAGCGCACTGCTCTAACCACTAGGCCACAACCCCCATCTGTGACGTAGCTGAAATATACTGACAAACCATTATTCCAGCGCAATGTAACACTGTACTGCAAAAAACTGGTTTTAGAGTAGCTACAGTTTAACATACAGCATTTAAACTGGAGAAGATACTGACGGAGGTGGAGCAGAAGGGTTGAACTAAATATATCGCATTCAGATTTTTGCCCTCTCCATGTTTTCTTCACTTCCATCTGCAGGAGTCTTCAAAGAAAACCTGTCCAATTTAATCTGCTGCATCCTTCCTTTCAGAGATTCTCTGAAATGATTTGGGGTGACTGTTGTCAAAAAGGTGCTCAGTTGCAACTTCCACTAGGGTTTTATCCTCCCTATGTTGTGCAATTGCACACTGTATTAAAGTTATTTAATGTTTAATAAATAACTCTCTGTCTGTTAGCTATTGTCCCGATATCAGTTTAAGAACTGATATCAGGACAATAGTTGAAAGGGATGAATTCAAGTACTGGCAATCTGTTATCAGCAAAACCTGCACACACAGAATAAAGGAGTGACAATGACTTTTCAAGTTCAAGAATTTATTACAGGAATAAAATGAACATCCAGAGAACATCACTGTATAATGTTGTGTATCTGAATTAGAACAATATTTCAATCAACAAATCCTCTATAAAAGGCTAGGAAAACTTAACTACTAAGCAAAATTAAGATACAAAGAAGCTAAGCTAAAGAACTATGTACATGCAAAAAGAAACAAAAGACAAAACAAAGTGGTTGATCATCATCATCATCATAATGATTCAGTGAATCCTGGTTCACTGCAGATATGAGTTAAAGAACCAAAGTTCATCTTAAATAATGTCAATTAAGGTTAAATCAGCTTAACTATCTCAGAACAACATTTTGTATGTGTTTCAACCCATTCACAATGCAAATCCTGAGTTAAAAAAAACATTATTTGATAAAATAACATTTTAAAGAAGGATTTTTTTCAGTAAACATCAGTAACTTCTAGAACCCTTGATTTTATTAATGCGATTATACCTCCGAGAGGCTAGGGGTCGCTGTAGCGATCGGTCGCTAAAATCGGGCTAATCTAAAGTTATACAAAACACCTTTAAATCAACATTAATATTCCATGTTAATTATTGAATTAGTTATACCCAATGGTTTCTGGAGATTTGATTTGCTTATTGTTTAGTATTAGCAATGGCGGGCATTGAAGTATAAAACATTAGCAATACTTTAGCGAGGGCAGATCAAGACAGTCGGTGTCTCTCATATTTCAGGCTCGGCTTTCCAGATCTCTGCTGGCAGGACCCAGAGTCCTGAGGACAGCCTCTCTGTCCCTGGTGGACAGCAGGACACCCGACAGCAGCAGGTGGACACACAGAAGCACCATGTCCTCAGAGACACACCCTGTCTCCTCATAACTGACCTGTCCAGGTGTCTCTCAGGGTCTGTTCCTCCACCAGCAGGGGGCAGCAGAGGGATGATGAAGATGCTGAAGAGGACGGCTCTGCTGACGTCATCAGGCTTCCTGACTCAGTGGGTCGGTATCAGCGGCTAATGGGACGATACTTAGTCAGATAACCAGAATAAATCCAGTTCATTTAAGTTTTTATTAACAGGGAACATGTCAGAGATGAAGGAACGAAAAAAAAGAAAACCACGATATTTAAGATTTTATCACTTTGTTACAGATTTGTGAGCTATTCTTTTAGAGTTTTTAGTCTTCACATAAGTTCATAGTTTTAGATTATATTAATAAAACACCAACATCAAGGTTTTTGGAGTCTTTGTGGATCCTGATTGTTCCCAAAATGACAAGTGACAAGATTGGGTTTTACCGGGCTGCTGTTACATGTCTATTAAAAACCCATTTTTCCCAGTTCTGGATTTGGCTGCAAGTGAAAAGACATTAATCGAGAGGTAGAACAGTTTAAATGCATAGTTAATTCATAGAAATTAAATATGGAGACAGAGTATACATTACCATACAAGATGATTTTTCACCACGCGGTGGAGAAGTCTGTCTGAATTAAGTTTGGAAGAACATCCTTTTTACTACAGTGTCTGCCCTCCTCTAAGTTAGGGAGGAAGGGGTAATCTGGTCCGAACAAAGAAACTCTTCTGGCCTGACCACCTCCCTCGGGGCCCATAAAACTCTATGTTTATCTTATGCTGGAGCAGGGGGAGACAGACACCACTCTGCTTTCCTCAGTAACCCCAACTAAGATATAACTTATTTTTTAATTCTTAACAACCCCCTCTGTTTTGATCATCAGATCAAGCCAATAACTAGGCTAAACTAAGGTTATGTCTTGAAACCCTTAAACAAAATGTAAATGGTAATATGTAATATTGTAACCCACTGACCCCTCTGTTGGCGACTTATGAAATCAAATTAAGTTCAAATGTTCCCCTTAAATGTAAAGTAACCCAAGTATAAGCTAAAAAGCTACTAAACCTATCTGAATCTCTAACCTACTAGAATTAGGAAAAGTAAGCAACTTTATCCGAGAGGTGCAAGGCTAAGATAAATGTGCAACTACCAGAAACTATTATATGATCTAAATATGACTTTAAGAGCCCTAACCTAGATTAACAGGATGTCTTTTTAGAAATTAAGATAACCTGTGAAACCACTACACTCAGATCAAACCACAGAATAAAAAAACAAATTTTCATGCAATGCAAAACCAAGATTCTAACGATACTAATATTGAACACCTTATGAATATGGAACTTATAAGACATATGCAGTGATTACAAACTTCTTTTTTCTTTTTTTTTTTACACAATGCATTCAATTGTTGTCATGATGTCTTGCGTCTCAGAGATGTCTTCTCATTGCCCTTAAAGAAGATGGTTTAAAGAGTCAGTGTTCCAACTGCGGTCTCCATACAACTGTATGTTAATCTTTATTAAAAATAAAAACAAAATAAACTTCCAGCTGCCCCTCCGTGGGTGGCTCTGCGCGTCAAATTGTTCCGGTGATCTTTCCTTGAACCCTCTGTTTGGCTGGTACACACGGCTCTGGAATCAGATGGGCCCCTGACCTCTGGCCCACCACATCTGTCTGTTGATGACCTTAGCGCGCATCCTTCGAGGTTGGGGGTCTGTGGACTCCCTTCACATTTCTCCTAATTTTATGTCTCCAATACAACCTGAAACTTACACAACAATCTTTTAGATATCAAATGTCGTGTGCTACCTGTAATTCCGGAGGTTGATTTCGGTCCCGAAAAGCTCCTTTCAGTCATATGGAATCATATCCTGTAATGAAATTAACTCAACATTCCCACAAGAAACACACTTCACAGCTGTTTCACCCCATTTCCAATTTAGTCTGTGCACAGAATTTTAGCCAATTGTGTTTAGAATTCTCCCCATAAAGCCTTACCACCTGTCCATTGTTCCATCTCCAGCCTATGGGAAACCTATTTTATAAATGTAATAGTAAATGAGACATTTTATCGCAATTTCACTTTCCCCGTCCTTACGCTGTCCTGTAAGAAAATACAGCGATCACACAAATACGTTAATCTCTGGTGAAGATCCCCCTGTCTGTAAAATCAAAGATTCGGTAATGCAGTTTTGACAACAGATACTACAACAGATATATGTGGCTTTGAATCCTATTTTAACAGGGTGTTTAATAAAATTAATTTAGTTATACATCAAGTTACCCTCTGTTTTTCTTTGTTTGTCTATTTTATCCAGTTTTTCTTAATATATACATTTGTTTATTTCATTTAACATACACTTTATTGTTCTGCTAAAACTGTGGGCCTAAAACCTCCTCGTAAAATCCTTCTAGAATCTTCCTTCAGCAGAGCAACAGGCTTTTCCGACACCTTAAATCTAATTTACGGTCCTGGGCTGTTTTGGGAGTCACTTGAACCAACATTGGAGAGCCATGGGAGAGTTCCTTTGTGGGGGGTTTTCTTTTTGTTTAAACAACCGTTATCTGATTTACAACGCAGTTACATACCTCCGTGGGGTCCTGCACAAGAACCCTTCATCCAAATTACTTGTGCCAAGGGTTGATATAAAGTTTAAGATCTATATAACTTTACGATACAGTGTTATCATATAAATGTTTATGTCATATCCCTCTGCTTGGAACAAAATTAATTTTGTTACAAAACATTAACAAAGAATAGTATTAGTCATCACAGGGAATCAATTAACTGCAAATAATTATCTGAATTGAAGTATGAAAAACACTGCCCTATATCCTGGATTCAGATCAAAACATAATGCAATTTCATAATCCCACAGATCTACAAGAAGTCCATCAAAAGTTGTGATCAGTGTACCCATTGAAATGATGACTGTTAAACTAATTTGTTCACAGCAAGTTGATGTTATGTGAATGCTGAATGTTCCAAGGTACTTACATACTGATAAAATATTGGCTTTTTCCTGAATAAAACACCTGGTAACAGCAAATTCTGGTGAAAATCTGGTATAGTGTAGCAGGCAACTGTGAGATGTACAAATAGAAAAATCTCAATACTTGTGAGCTATTAAGAAATAACCTAACACAGCCGTGTAACCTAACATGTGTCCCTGGTATCTTGTGTAAACACAGGATGTAGACACCAGGGCCCCCACTCTGCATTCCAGAAAAACACTATAAACCTGTTTCCTCAGGACGTTCGCATACCCCCTTGCAGAAATTTATGACATGCAGTTGTTAACCAGAATTCACAGAAACCTAAATGTGAACATATCACCTAAAAATATTCGTACCCCAGTGAATTTGCTGCCCATAATTGTGATCGTAAAGTACACCAGCTGCTGTTTAATGGTGATCTACACGGTTAAAACTCATGTTTAAAAGGACCTATCAGTTATATAACAGAAAAGTAAATAGATAGCACTATATTTTCAAAACCGCAAACCTGTGTGCTGGGGTATGCTCAAGCGGCTGCCTTTAGAAAGTGTTAACCAGCTCCAGATCGTTTGCCTAGGAGCTCAAACATAAAAAATATGAGAACACATGTCATCCAACATCACATGCCATTAAAATTGTTCAGTAGTATATGGGTAAAAATAATTGTCTGAATTACCTTAGAAAATGTTTGATACCAGGCTGCGGCACCTGAGATGGACTCGGATTGATATGCAACAGATCAGGCTAACATGAGATCGGAGTCAAGACTTCATATTCAAAGGCTTCCATGCGTGGAACTGTACATCTCTTCCCCCAGTGTGGCAGTAGGTCGCTGCAATGTCTCTGCAAGCACCTCAGTGACAAAGTCTCAGTCCACGACTCAGAAACTTGATGAAGTATGCAGCTTCAAGGTGTGCAGAAAGTCCATACAGTCATGTTTCTTGACAGCTTGTGATCAGCACTGTTCATGGGCATTGGCCATTTTTCCATGGTGTTTAAACATAGTTCATGGGAGCGTTATCCCCATGTTGGGGTACTGACCTTCTGGATGTGAGCCCATGCCAGAATTTCATGCCAGGCCGACTTGTTGGTGATGTGAAACAGTCTCTGGCCCAGGGTCCAACGTAAGCAGCTGTAGGTATTCAAAAAGTTCTGACATGTCCACCTTGTCCTTTCGGTCCCTTGCCCCTACCCCCATGTCTGCACTGATCCGACACAATGCGATCCGCGTCCATGCTGCAGAATCCACAGACCTGCAACAAAATGAATGACACAAAGAAAAACGGGGGAGACTGCTCCCCCTCCTTTAATTAGATTATAGACATTGCTTGGTGCAATCTGCCGCTTATTGTTACTCCCTTCCTACTATGTTTTCCAATAACTGTAATTTTAACAACTTTTAGTAATTTACAAACTCAAGCGTTGTGGGTCACCCTTTCTTTGAGTCACAGGCAAATGGTGTATCAAATATTGTCTCAGCGAGCGTATCAAGATTTAAATTCATCAGCTGAGATATTGAAGAGGACACATTTTTTTTTGTAACACTATTCCTTTAAATAATTCCCCTAAATTGGACTGATTTATTTAGGATCCACACCTGTGTGTTTGATCCATCCTACTGATTTTATTCAGAAGATATCGAGAGTCCCAGTCAAACTCAGGAACCTTCTGCTAAAGTGTATAAAGAAGATGCTATGTAACTACATCTATCAAGGAAGAAAGTATAAAAACACCAAAGTTACATTTTAAAACAGCTCCAAAATCAATTATGTGCCTTTGTTTGGTAAATTTTTAAGTCAAATTCTGCCGGCCACGAACAATCACCAGCAACTGATGTTGAAATGTTTATTCATCAGAATTTGCACATGAACAAAGACATGAACAAAGAAAAAAGATTCCTCGGCGTCTAAATTACTGTGTAACAAGGACATCTGCATTTTGTGGGACCATGAAAATGAGATTACATATAATGAATAATTTGGGGACCGTCCTGCGATGATCCCGTAATATTTTCCATTTCTACTAGGTTTTGGCCTACTGCAATATCAGTATGTATAAGAAAATTATGCAAGCCATTAACATGTGTCATAGATTCCTCAATTCCAGCTGCTTCATATGAGGATAACTTCAAGACTGACTCATGACTAAATGCAGGGTAACAAAATCTGTCAAATCAACCGCAATATCCGTTTGAACACACTATTAAGGTACAGTTTAACCCAACTTTTAACTCTGTTTAGTTCTGCTTACTGTGGTTTCCCCAGGCCTGCAAATGAGCAAAAGCTGATAGGATTTACTACTCTCTATTAAACAGCTAGATTGAAGTCTGATGGATTATATCTTATTTATTTATTTATTATAACTAAGGCTATCAAACAATGAAAACCTTTTAATCACTATTTAATCGCAAATTATATATTATGTCTGAAAGTATATACATTCATTAGGCATTTTAAAATGCTATTTTGCAATAGATAATGCTAGTTAAAATTACGCTCTAACAGAAGGCATATTCCCTTTTTTGTTTTTTCCCAATTTATAATGCCTCAACCACTTACTAACTTTTAGGCTACGGTTTAAAATAAAATCTTGCTCCAAAACTCACCAAGATGCAGCCGGCTGTGTGCTTTCCAATGCAACTCACCCAATTAGCTTGCAACCAATACCTCAAATCGCTTGTCTGCATTGAAACTTGTCCTGCACTTCAACAAACATCATTAATGCATCAACCTTTTTTCCAATGATTTCCAAATTCCCCTTTAGTTTTTTACCCATATTTTTACCCATCACTTTTTACTTAACAAAATTAAATCTGCTCCACAGTCACTGCTCTTATCTTGAGGCCCACGCACGTGGAGAAATTCACACCATCCTGGAGACACACACACACACAGAAATACACACACAGACACTCACACTATGCAGAGCTGCAGGGCCCAACCAATCTCTTCTTTGCTCAAACCATGGATCCCATTCAGAACCGAGACATTCAAAATATTAGACAAAATGTAAAAAACATAACATTTAAGACAGACAGCCTGGCACGTCACAGAGAGACCCTTGTCCCTTCCGTAGTCGACGGAACGTACCCTTATTTTAAAATCTCCTCGTTTGACCGTTGTGTATCAGAACCCAGTTCTGATACTAGAAAACAATTTAATTGTTCTCCTGGGGCCCCTTTTTAATCTCTTTTCTTTCTTTCTCTATTACAAACCTATCCCCTGGTTCTTTATGAGCGTCCCAAGTTCTCAAGAGGTAACGCAACACATCAGCCCTAAAATTATCAGTTTGTCAGTCTGGTTTTCGTTTGGCCAATTCTTCCGAACATATCTTTTTTTGTCTATGTTTTTATCTTTTTTATTTCGTTTTATTTTATTTTTCGCTTCACCATTTCAAGGCTTCTTGGCATTTAAGTTAGTATCCAATTTTACGTTTTTCTGACGTGAACAAACACATAAATTCAATCATTTCTTGGTTTCAACATAAATTCCATTCAACCCTCTCACACTAGTTGCTCTGTTCACCCTCTGATATGTTGAGAAGAGAGAAACTTAAACCACAGCACCACAGAAATTTGGCCTAAACAGCTAACATTCTGCCAATGGAGAAAAATCTCCTTACATTTTTCCGGTCGACCGGTGATGCTGCAGAATTAGTCCTCTTTTCGTGTCCAATTTTCAAACAGACTCTCACTCACAGCCAAAATCCGAGGGTTTCGGCACCATGACAAGATTGGGTTTTACCGGGCTGCTGTTACATGTCTATTATAAACCCATCTTTCCCAGTTCCGGAATTGGCCGCAAGTGAAAAGACATTAATCGAGAGGTAGAACAGTTTAAATGCATATTTAATTCATAGAAATTAAATATGGAGACAGAGTATACATTACCATACAAGATGATTTTTCACCGCACGGTGGAGAAGTCTGTCTGAATTAAGTTTGGAAGAACATCCTTTTTACTACAGTGTCTGCCCTCCTCTAAGTTAGGGAGGGAGGGGTAATCTGGTTGGAACAAAGAAACTCTTCTGGCCTGACCACCTCCCTCGGGAGCCATAAAACTCTATGATATATTTTTTAATTCTTAACACAAGTTAGCATATATTAGACTTAGACAACTTTATTTGTCATTTTGTATGCACAGAGTGCGTACAGAACGAAATGTCATTGCATACAGCTTGTAAATTGCAGTAAAAATTAAATTACAGTATAAGGTGCAGCAGTGATTTAAAAGTAAACAATTTAAAAGGAAGACAATGCATTAGAAGTCACAGTGTACAGGTGAGTATTTTAAAATACATTTGTATGTACAGAATTTGATTGTGCAAGAATGCATTTAAAAACTAAGAGTTCGGCAGCATTTGTAATGCTAGATGGAGATGCAATGATGCAAAATAATGGTGATGCAAAATAAAATAATAATATCTCAGCTGTTTATTCTGATTAAAATTATTTAGCTTATATGTCCTCCTCCTGCTCCTCAGTGGTCCATCATCCGGGTTCTGGGATCATTGAGAAACTGAGGAAGAGGAGAGGTCAGAGACACGATGAAGCTGTACGGCAGCTGGAGTCTGAGATGATCCACCTGTCGCAGGTATCATCCTCCTGAAGAGCAGAAACAAGGCGGCTCTGTGTGTCTCTGGCTGCGTTATTTAACACACAGGGGGGGGGGGGGGGGTCAGAACATGTCCAACCATGTAGGAGCACCTGGGTTCAGGCCCCTGGCCCCAGGGTCCTCCCACATGGAGGTTACATGGTTTCCCTGTGGATGTGTGGGCTCTCTCTGGGTACTCCCTTCTACAAAACAGGAGGACTCCTGTGGATGGAGCCCTCAGACAGAAGATCCATGATGGATGGATGGATGGATGATGGATGGTTGATGGATGATAGATGTTGAATGGATGATGGATGGATGGATGATGGTATCTCCCTGTCAGGTGTGTGAGGTGGAGGTGAGGACCATCTGTGAGGAGGTGCTGTCCTCTCTGAGGGAGGTGGACCTTAGACTGGAGGTCCTGAAGGCCAGAAGTGGACAGCAGGAGCCCATCAGTCTGCAGGTCCACACTAACACTCTGAGTCTGGAGTTTTCCTCCTGGCTTAAAACATCTCGGCTGTTATTTCTCTCTGTTTCACCTTTAAGTGTCTGAAGATTCTCTGCATACTGTGGTGTGATCAGAGCACAGGAGCAGGTAACGATCTGCTCCTATGGTGTGTTTCAGGCCTTTCAGGGTCTCTGGCAGGAGGTGGAAGAGGAGGGCAGGCAGAAGAAGATCCGGATCTCAGAACTGGACAAGAAGCTGAGCGACTGTGAAAAGCGCAGAAGCCTGCAGGTGAGAGTTTGTTTTTGACTGCAAGTGAGGTCACCTCCACCTGGGAAACACGCCAGGATACGGAATCAGACCGATGGTCTTGGATGGAAGAAGTCTTTGAGTCGGTGAAGCAGGTTTGAAACGAATGAACCGTCTGAACGTTCTGACCCAGATCAAAGCGGCTCTGAGGAAACACTGCCACCTGCTGGAGCAGATCAGCTTCCTGTCTCCACCTGATGTCCACAGACTGCTCCATCATCAGGCCATGGTAACTCCTGTCCCTTTCCACTCCTCCAACACCTCTCACTCCTGTCCTGGTCTCACTCCTCCTCCTCCTCCTGGTCCAGATGCTGAATCAGTCCCTGCTGGCCAACCGGCGCAGCATCGCCCGCCTGGTTCTGCTCCTGCAGGAGGAGAACCTGCAGCAGGAGGCCCTCCTGCGTCTGCACTGGGAGGACCGCCTGGACAGATGGAGGAGCAGCAGGGTGGAGGAGGTGGTGGAGCGGCTGAGGTGGGTGGAGAACCCAGGATGGCCAGAACCAGAGCTGGGGAGGTTCTGATCACCTGGTTTGTGGACACTGGTTAGAACAGGCGTAGGTTCTGGTTCTGGTTCTGGTCTGTGTCCAGCTGATGGAGACACAGGTCATAGGTCAGTCATGAAGCGAGTCTTTGTTTCTGCAAACTGGTTCTGGATCAGCAGTCTGTGTTCCAGGAGTCTCTGCAGCAGCCGGGATGAGGAACCGGAACTGATGTTGGATCAGAACCTGAAACAAACCCAAGAAGACCTGAAAAAACAGCGCTGTGACGTCATCTATAAGATCTGGTAGCAAAACCCCAGCTTCCCCTGGCAGTCCATAGGCTCCGCCCCTTGTCCTGTCTGTCCAATCACCTTCTCCTCTCTGTGTTTCAGCTCTCTGGCCCCGCCCACCGGCTCCTTGGACCTGGTTTCTGATTGGTTCGAGGAGCTGACAGCAGTCAATCAGCAGATCGGTAACTGTAACACTGGGGTGTCCAAAGTTTTCGGTACAGGGGCCAAAACTGTCAAAGGAACTTGAGGGCCAAAAAATTAACACTATTTATTTTTTAAACTAAAAAATTATGTCTACAAGATGTGATCATTTTAAATAAATGAAATTAGTCAAATTGTTTTGTATGAAATTAATGTGTAAAATCATTGTAGTTTCGCACATTTGTCGTATTAAAAGATGGTCATCCAGTTTGCAAATTAATTTGAATAATTTAATTTGACTCTGTAACAATAATAAACTGAACTTTTTGGTCCAGCCATATAAGAACAGTGTTTGGGTCGGTTGCTGTAATTAGCCAACTTTAACCACTGAATCAAAGCAGATTTTAATGCATCAAATTCTGAATTTCAGTAATTAAAAGTCACCGGATAGATGGATATGAAATTAAAGAGAATGTCAAAAGTGCGTTTATTAAAAGATGAATACTTTGTGTTGTGCTTAACGTTTTCAATTGTAGGATTTTAAGTTTTCTGTAATAATTTTGCCCTAATTAAAAACTAAAAGCTTCCACCAGCATCAGCCACCTGTGCTGCTGGACCTTTCTTGAAATGCAGTTGGGGGGGGGGGGGGGGGCACAAATGGCCTCGGGCCTCACTTTGGACACGCATGGTCCAACAGAAAGGTAACGCTGAGGCTGGGGCTGATCCAGGGTCAGCTAATCTGGTGTCTGGAACGTCTCAGTGATGGATCTGGATCACAGGAAGTCATCAGATCCTGAATCTGTGGGACCGCCATGTCTGTCCTCAGTCCTCCATAAGATAGGAACGTCTCTGTGTGTCTCTGTGTCTTCAGATGCTCTTCATGCCGACCTCCTCCAGCAGCTGCGAGGTTTCTACGAACACACCTGGCAGCGTCACCTGACTGAGGTGGAGAGCTGTAAGGTAAGCCCTGACTGCAGATCAGTGCAGATGCTAAATGAACATCTGGACCCAGAGCTGAACTTGTTTAAGGGACTTAGAGGTACCGTCCCAGAACCTTTGAGACGTTCCCCAGTAGCAAAGACCAGCTGGAATCTTTGGACCGAGCCGCTAAACCTGTGTCTGTCTTCCTGAAGGAGGCGCTCTCAGCCCTGCAGCTAACGGACCAGCAGGTGGAGGAGATCGTCGCCTCTCAGCTCCTCCCTCTGATTGGACAACGGCAGGGACAGGACGAAGAGCGATTGGCTGCTTTAGATGTCCGCCACGCACACCTCGCTGAGAGTTTCTCAGTCCTGTTAACCTGTCGGCTCACCTGTCGGCTCACCTGTCTCTCTGTCCGCAGGTGTGCAGCGACTCTCTGGGCTGCCACGCCCTCCAGGTCAGTGGGAGCGTGTTTGAGGTGATGCGGGCCTCAGCGTTGCTGTGGGAGACGCACTGCTGCAGGTCAGAGAGGAGAGAAGAAGAACTGAAGAGACAGCTGGAGGTCCCCAGAAAGTCTCACCAGCAACACGTCCAGGTGACATGCTCTGACCAGGGAGGGCGGGGCGGCTCCAGCAGCAGGTGGTGCCCTGATACTTACCTGTGTTCTGCAGAAGATGATGCTGCAGGTGGATGTCCTGATGGGGGCGCTCCGCCAGGAGAGCAGCGAGGACGCTTTGAAGGCGTGTCTGGATAAAACAGTGGGGCAGCTGCAGAAAATGGAGGACAGGTAGGACATGGAGGACAGGTAAGACAGGTCAGGGTAACGTCCAGTTCTCATCTCAAACTGTTTGCATGTGCAGCTGCCGGCAGAGCGTCCGTGCTCAGTGGGAGCTCCTGGATCAGCTCCCTGCTCTCCTCATGGAGGACCTCCTCTCCTACAGCAGCAGCATCGCCTCCTTCTTCAGACTAAGCCCCGCCTACAGACCGGTAACCATGGAGACACGCCTCTTTGGCCTCTGGTAGCTTTTCCACACTGAAACTGTTCCGTTTCCATGTCTCCTCAGAGCCCAGCAGACCAGCAGGACCTCCCAGCGTCGTCGATCAGAACCTCCAGACTGGTCCTGGGTCAGTTTAGCTGATTCTGAGGGGGAGACTTTAACTGGACCGGTTCCGTCTGATCTGCTCGTCTGTCTCCCTGCAGAAGCGCCTTCCAGGACAGAAACACTACAGCCAGAGCAAAACAGGCCAATAAGCAGCCAGAGCAGAACAGCCCACACCCAGAAATGGCTGACAGAGGTGAAGCTGCTCAGTGATTGGTTATCTGAGTAACACCTGGTTCACCTGGTTCACACCTGTAAGGTGTTTGTGTTGCAGGGGGCGTCCTCTCTGCTGCGGCTCTGCGACATCAGCAGCAGCGTCGCCTTCACGTCGACAGGGGGCGTGGCTTACACAGGCCCCGCCTTCAGCAGGTGCCCCGCCCCCGACCTGCCAGACTCCGTGCAGCCGGAGACTCACCTGAGCCTGTTTCCTGCAGAGCTGCTCATGCACACCCTGAGCAGGTGAGCGTCCACCTCCGTCTGCCCGCAGCTCCTCACAGGTACAGCCGTCTCACACCTGCACGTCTGTCCAGGACCCGGGTTCTGGTTCTGGACCACGTCGAGCAGAGCTTCAAACAGCTTCTGGGCTCGGCTGCTGCCATGGTGACGGAGAGGAAGAAGGCGGTGAGACTGGAGCAGGAGCTGCAGCTGAAGCCAGAACACATCCGGACCCACGTATACGAGCCCCGGCTCGGTAAAACACACACACACACACACACACACACACACACACACACACGCACACACACACACACACACACACACACACACACACCTAATATTAAAGCATGAGGAAGTGGGATAGACACAGTGAGGAAGTTCAGGTGTGGCAGTGCCTAAAATCAAAACCACACACAAGAAGATTAAATAACATGAAAAGAACAAAAAGTGTAAACGTTAAGTTGTAAAGCAGAGAAATCAGAACGGAAAATAAAAGCTTTGCAATAATAAGATTAAAATGTTGAAGGTAAACAGAAAAGACAAACAGCAGCTGATGATAAAAACACGCAGGTTTGCAGAAACAATCGGTGAGCGAACAGCAGAACCAACCAGAACCCCATGACTGAGGGAACGTTCCTCTTGCTGCTTTAAAGCAGACTGCAGTGACTGAACCGGTTCTGACCGTCACAGGTCCAGTTATACACCTTTACAGGTTCTGTGCTGGTTCTGACTCTGGAAACAGACTTTAGTCAAACAGAACAAGTCAGATGTCAGAGGTTCTGCTGCAGCCTGAAGAGAACCTTCAGGGAGAAATGTCCTCATCCTGTAATGAACCCAAACACAATGCTGAGGAACCGACGTCTCCTCAGCTGGAAGACCCAGAGGAACCAGAGGAACCAGAGGATGGAGATAAACCCGAGCTGGAGATGATGAGCTTCTGACAGCTCTAAGTTGGAGGGTTGAACTATGGAGGTGACTCCAGATCCTTCAGGGGAGTTACCATCTATGTCCTGCGTCTCTCTGTGTGTCCCTGTGTGTAGCTGAGCTGCAGCGCCACCAGCAGGTGGTGGACAACCACTGTCAGGACCTGTCGGACGTTGTGACCTCCTGCAGGAAAGAGTTTCAGGATCTTCAGACCTCCGTCCAGAGGAAGAACCTGCAGCTGTTTGATGTTCTGAGCTCCTGCAGGACGGAGCTGATGGAGCTGCAGACCTCCATCCAGAAGAACCAGGACGGCCTCCAGGTGGCGCTGAGCAGCAGCAGACGGTGAGAAAGGACCAATGATCAGCTGACCTTCTGCAGCTTCATGAGTCTGAGGCGTCTCTGACCTCCTCTGTGTCAGTCTGGAGACGTTTGGCTCCAGCCTGCAGGAGCGCCTGGACCAGCACGACAGAGACACCCGGAGCTGCCTGTCCAGCTTCAAACGGGCGGTGAGGAGCAGGCTGGAGGAGGCCAGGAGGAGAACATCAGAGCTCCTGAAGTCCTTCAGGTATCTCCACCTACAGCTCGGGCAGCAGGAGATAAAAAGATCTTCGTCCTCAGATGTTTCTTCCTCCTCCTGCAGGATGTTCAGCGAAGGAGGAGACTTTGCTCCTCAGGAGGTGAAGATGTTCCAGAGGAGACTGACGGAGGAGACCCAGCGGATCAGCGCCACCGAGGAGTCCATCTACTCTGAGCTGGAGTTGTTTGAGTCCAAGAGTTTGCAGCAGGTGTGCTGATCATCTGGAGGATGGAGACACGTCTCTCAGCATGGAGTAACATGTCCACATGTCCCTCCTGCTGCAGGTGAGGAAGGCGGCGGCTCCCCTGAAGGAGAAGCTCTCCTCTCTGCAGGCTGAGGTGAAATTCACTGATGAGGTCCAGAAAATCCTCAGCAGAACACAGATCCAGATCAAGGCTGAGGTACCGTTCCCCCCCGTCCTCCTGTCCTCCTGTCCTCCTGTCAGAAGGTCTCTGGCCTCCTCTAATGCTTCCACTCCTGCAGGCGGCCAGCAGCAACCAGCAGCAGTCTGAGCTCAGCAGCAGGCTGGAGGACCTGAGGAGGACCACGGAGAACCTGCAGGTCTGCAGAACCTGACCAGACGACAGGACAAAGGTTCTGTCCAGTTCACAGATCTGTTCCTGGTTCTGATTCTGACCAACTGTCTCCCTCCAGGTGGCACCAGATCAGATTTGTTCGTTCTTTTCATCGACTAACGAGGAACTGAAGACGCGCTGCCGCTACCTGGACTGTGATCTGGTAACTCCCTTCCTGTTGCTTCCCCTACTCTAGCTTCCCCAGGGACCTGAAACATGACGTTGCTTCTCAGACGCTCAGATCTTTTGTTTTCCTCCGCCGTCAGCGTCTAGTCCGTCTCTGAGGACCGACGGGACGAAAGGATAGCTTCTGGAAGGTGTGCGTCCCAAAACATCTGGAGACAAACTAGCAACTTTCCTTCCTTCAGTCCACCACGGCGGTGGCGGTGTGAAGGTCTGAAGCTGCTGCAGGACCTGGACGACTCGCTGGGATCGATGCAACTACGAGTTCTGGTCTCCCTCCTTTAAAAGATTGAAAAAAACGTTTCAAGTGGCCTAGTCAAAGTCTCGATTTGATCGGATTGACATGGTGTTAATCTGCTTAATCTGGGAAACTCTCCATCGTGGCTGAACTGAGATATTTCAGCCAAGCAGAGTGGGTCCACATTTCAACCCCGGTGACGTCAGAGACTCAGAACCAGTTTGGATCCAGAAGGCGGGAGATCCAGGAGGGAACACGGGTCCATCCAGAACCTGCTAGACCAATGATCTGAAACGTTAAAGTCCAGGAAGAACCAAACCATCAGCAGCAGTGTTCTGTAGCTAAAACCCTTCTAGCTGCCCTGAGCGATGCCTGTATACAGTCCTGCACCACGTTGGAGCTTCAGGAACCTCGCTCTTAGATCCTGAGATGGAGAAGAACCTTCATCTCTTCCATCTGGACAACATCTTAACTTGTGTCCAGTCAGAAGAAGCTGCAGGGCTTCCAGTGAACACAGCAAGGATTACGACCATTTGGTCTCCTTCCACCTCTCGTCCTCTCGTTTTAGAGCTAAGATGGTTCCATCAGATGGTTCTGGTGGAACCCAGCAGGCAGATGTTTTACAGCTGTGGTATCCAGGTTCTTGGAAATGTTGCCTCCTTTGGTTCTGTTGGTTCTTGCAGATAAAGGCTTTTATTTAACGTGTTAAATCTCTGGGTTCTGTCTAAATTGATTTATTCATCGGGTTCTTCCCCTTCTTTCACCCAACGGTTCTTTCCACATTTAGCTTCTGTGAAGCTGAGAAGCTCCTCAGGAACAAAGCTTCCTGTGTTGTTGTGTTCAGGGCTCTGTGGTGCAGGAGATTCTCGCCCTGTCGGCTCCTCCTGGATCCAGGACGCAGCTGAGGAGGACCGGCGTGGACCTCCATGAGGAGCCAGCTGTTGGTGCCGTCAGGTCTGTGGAGCAGCTACAGCATAATTTCTGCAGTCATGTTAGCAGACACAGGTTACAGCTGCTTCTTTATCTCGATGACCCAAACCCGGCAGGTTCTCTTCAGTCCTGGATTCAAAAAACCAGAACCGAGGAAGAAAAGCTGCAGGTTAGTAACAAACGTTCCACCTGATGGATCTCCCAGCTTTCACTCCGAGGTTTGTGGCGCGTTTAGATGTTAAAAGTCTGGATTTATTGTTCATACTAAGTTTTTTATTCACTGTAAAGCTGTTAAATGTCCATTTTGATGATTTAAATAAGTTTATTTTAGCCATAACAGCAACTAAATGTTGAAATGTGCCCTAAATTAAGAGTTTGGGTTTCATTGTGGCGGTTCTCTGGTTGATGAACATTCATTGTCTGGGTTGTTGCAGAAGACGAATAAACATGTGTGTCCGTTCTTAAAGTGACAGGAACGTCCCGGTGATTCCACCAGAAACACGGTGCTGAAAACACGGAGACAATTAGCATCAAAATACAAACTCATAACCTAGATGTTACTTTACGCTTTTTCTAAAATAAAAAGTGGTGAGCTTCAAAGGAGCCAAAGAAGGAGAAAATGTCATCCGCAGTGGATTAGAAGAGTAAAACCAACAAAACAGAAGACAAAACTTTTACTTCTACTCTTCTGAGTTTAATAAGAAAATATCACAGCTGACAGTTTATCATCATTCTACCGTTTTTTGTATCGGTGATGATGCTTCCCCCGGTCCTCTGAGATAATAATGATAATACTGTTTAATTTCTGGGTGGTGCAGCAGGTTAATTTTAAGGCTTGTTTTTTAGTTTTATGGAGCAGAACTAAACCCCAGAGAGATGAAGCATGCAGCCCGACTGCTGTTCCCGCCCAACCAAAGGATGAAATACTTTGAGGTTCTTAGTCTTGAATCAGAAATCCCGCAAAGTGTTTTCAGATTGTTGCAGAAGGAATTTAAGATGAAATTTTGATTCTAAAACAGTCCAATGGTGTTTAAAACCAGATTACCTCTCAGAGGGAACCTTTGTGGTTCTTCATCCTGCTGCTGGTGCCTCAGTTCAGTCCAACATGGGACGTTGGTACCAGTTCAGAATCAGCTTCTATCACCAAGTCTAGACTCAAACAACGAGGAATTTGATCGTCCACTTTACTCTCCAAGAAGACCTTTGGTACAGTTATACAAAAAAGGAAAATATACAAATTTTTGTAAATAGTCATTAATACATGACTCAACAAAAACGGAAGACCTGCTTGGTTTAGTTCCAGTAAGCCCGGTACCGACCTGGTCCAAGGAACCAGGTCGGCACTGTCTGCTGTTGGTTACAGTTTGGACCGGTCCAGGACAGACTGAATGAGTAAAGGATGACCAGCAGCTCCGGTCGTCTCTGTCTGGCTCCTAGGAACCAGAAGGACTCTGCAGCAGACAGTGTTGTTGAGGACGGTGAGGGAAGGTAGCAGGTTGCATTGAGTCCTTCTATTGGGAGGAATATGCCACAGAACCAGAACCAGGCTCTGATCCTGCAGAACCGGACCTGGGATGGAGAGAACAGAGCAGACACAGGAAATAGAATCTGACCAGGAGTACTTTCTACATAAATAAATCACAGCGTTAGTGGCGCTAGAGCCACACCCTCCTGACTGAAGAGTCTGAGTCCAACCCGACCTCAGAGACCTAAACCGGGTTTCTGTGTCTGTCTGCAGATCCGAGCTCCACCCAACGTCAGCAGAGAAGTGCCGACTCCATCAGCACATCGAGGTACGCAGACCCAACAGCGACCAGCTGCTCCAGGGCCGGGTTGAAGTGGACCGGGTCGATGTTTGTACTGCTTAGAACCAGCTTAGGCAACCAGAACCACCACACTGGCTGTCTAAGCTGCAGGGACAGAGGACGGGAAAGAAGGGAACCAGAACCAGAACCAGAGTTTAGAACAGCTATAACAATGAAGATTTATTTAGACTCCAGCCTCACAAACCTTAACATCAGCAGCAGAGAAACGTGATGGTACCAGTCAGAAAGTTCTGTCTGCTTCAGACTGATGTTCTTCTTTGTGTCTCAGTCTGCGGAGGAGCTCCAGGTCCATCAGAGCAGAAAACAACACCGACATCACGACCAAGAGGAAGTTCCAGATTTTTGGACCCAAGCAGGAAGTGGAGCTGAGCTCACAGTAGGTCCAGTTTCCAGGATTCTGGCGGTCCAAACGCCTCCTATCTCCTCCTCTGTCTGCTTCTCTGTTTGAACCCTTCAGTCAGAAACTGAGAACTCCCACTTCCATTAAACGCCACATGTAGCAGGCCCCATTAAAGCCTTCCAGCCGGCTGATTTCTGCCTCCTGCAGCCAACAGCGCCATAACGACCCAGTAGAACCCCGGCACAGAAACACTAAATGGTTCTGAATGTTCTCATGTTGTTGACCTTCTCAGCTCCTTGGGCTCCTGCCTGACTTCCATCCTGTGGAGAACCAACAACGTCCTCCTGCAGCTCGCCGAGGTAAGTCCTGCAGAACATCCCACCAGCGGCTCGGTGTGGACCGTCGGGCTAACGGTTCTCCTGTGGTCCATCAGAACTTCTACTGCAGCAAACATCTCTGCAGCATCAACCTGCTCCCAGAATCGGCGGACCAATGGGCTGTGAGCATGCAGCAAAGGCTGCTGGGATACCAGGAGCAGGGGAAGAGTTTCCTGAGCGCGAGCAAAGATGGTAGATGATGTTGACTTCTGTAGTCGGTCAGCCCCGCCCTGTCCGGGTCTCACCTAGCCTCGTGAGACCATCCTGATCTCGCGAGCTTTCAAGGTTTCACTCGCAGATCAGTCTGGATACTCTCCGTTAAAGAAAATTTGGAGCCGTTCACCAAACGAACGTCCAATCAGCGTTGGCTTTGAGGCGGGTTGAGGTGTGACGCAACGGGAAGCGCGACAGTTCAGTCTAAAGAACATGGCGGTTTCAGCCGATGAAACTAGCGTTAGCGTGGCTATCGAGCAAGTTTTATCGGCATTACAGAGTATTTCTTTGCTGAGCTAACGAGCCTTTACCTGCAGCAGCAAGAGTAGCTTGGCTTGTGGTTGTGTTTTCGTCGTCGCTCGTAACAGAGCGACGAGGAATCTGATTGGTTTATTTGGCCCGTCTATCACCAACATAGGCCAATCAGCTAACCAGTATTTTCACCCCTTCCCAAAATTACTTCAACGGAAGGTTTCCAGATGGATATGCGGAGCAAATCTATCTGGCGGCGTCAGGTTAGGTCTCACCTGTCCTCCTGTGTCCTCCTGTCTCAGAGCTGCTGAAGCAGGTGTCTGTGTTCAGGGAGCTGCTCGGCCGCTTACCTGATGTTTCAGTCCAAAACCACGAGGGACGGCACAGGCTGCAGCTCACACAGGAAGTGGCCACGGTCCGCAGGAAGCTGGAGGAGGAGCTGGCGGCCAGCGAGGAGGAGAAGGTGTGAAGCTGAGAATCAGAGTCTCTGATGGACGCAGAGGACGCTGAAGCTGAGGCTGCTTTCTGTTCTCAGAGCGCCAACGTCCGCCAGCTGCGGGTGTCCCTCACAGAGGACGAGCTGCAGGCGCTGAACAGCAGGGAGGAGCTCCGGCAGCAGCGGGCGCACAGCGCCATCCTCAGCGCACACCTGGAGCTGCAGGTAGGAAGGGGCGGGGCCAGGTTCTGTTGCACCTGCAGCCTCTCGCTGACCCTGTGTGTGTGATGCAGGCGTGCGTCAGAGGGAGAGCGCAGGAGTTTGTGACGTCGCTGTCCTCCCTGACGGAGAAGCTGCTGCGTCTGCTGGACCAGCTGCTGACCGCTGCAGGTAAACTCACCTGGAGGAGCCCGGTTCTGGTCCAGGCGGCATTACAGGCGTTTCGTGGTTCTCTTCCTGCAGAAACTGAGCCGGCCGAACCGCCCAGAGCTGTTACCATGAAGACAGGAGCTGAAACAGGAAGTAGGCTGAGCAGAGGAAGTAGGCTCAACAGAGGAAGCAGGTAACGCTACAGGTAACGCTCCTGTTCAGAGTACGCTCAGACAGAACGGCGCTTCTACTGACGCTCTCTGTGTCCGTGTGTGTTTTAGGACATGGCCCGGCATCACTTACCTGTTCCCGCCCACCGATGACTCAGCAGACTCACCTGTCCTCATGACGTCACCATCAATGACCACAGCCAGGAGCAGCCTGAGACACGAGGCGGTGATCGAGCACAGGGACGCTGCGTTGAAGGTTCTGTCTCTGTCTGTCTGTCTCTCTGTCTGTCTGTCTGTCTGTCTGTCTGTCTGTCTGTCTGTCTGTCTGTCTGTCTCTCTCTCTCTCATGTGTGAACACCGTGCGCTTCATGTGTCTCAGGGACTGGACCAGCTGATCCGGTCCGAGGCGTCCCGTTCTGACTTGGACAAGCGGAACCAGCTGAGCGAACAGCAGAGCTGGAGCTCCCACTGGAGGCAACAGATCGTCGCTCTGAGACGCATACGGAGGACGGAGGACGTCACCCTGAGCGGCAGCAGCTGATTGGCTGTTCGGCTCCTGCTGTTACACGTTTCATCCAGCAGGTGGAGGACGACGCTGAGAACTCTGTTAGGCTCAGAGGAGCCGCTTGTTTGGTTGCTCTGACGTCCATCTGCTGTAATTAAACATTTAATGCTTCAGCTTCACTGGTTGTTTCCTTCGTTACGAGTTCAGTTTGTTTGCACTTTAAGAAACACGGTCTTTTTACAACTTTAACTGATGGAACTGTTTATTTCTTATTAACTGGCTTTAGCATCATTTTCTGTTACAGTCAACTTGTACATTTCCCTAAACATGTCATTTAAACCCCCAGAGAAGGTTCTGATCTGCTAGTTTAATGAAGAGGTTCAGTTTTTTCTTAGGAAAAAAAACTTTATTTATCTGATAGAAAGGAAATGAAACATTGTTCAAACAGAAAAAGAATCAGCAGCAGTAAACGAAGCAGAAATCTAAAAAAAATTCAGAGCAGAAAACAGAAGATGCGTGTTTAGGGAACCGTCTGATCAAACCAAATCTGCTGCTAAACCTGAGGTTCTCTATATCTGAACCGGAGCAAAGACTTCTGGGACGTTGGCCACTGGAGCTCCGGTTCCCTCGGCGGAGCTCAGAACCTGCAGCTAAAACATTCTCTCAGTCTGATTCGGTGATCTCGCTGCAGCTGCTGTCCTCCAGGTTACAGGCTGCTGACTCTCCGTTGGTGAACTTTGACCTCAGGGCTCGTTTCCTGTTGTCGTGGAAACAACACAAGTCTGAGGAAGGCGGTCCCTGCAGGTTTGTGAAATGAGAACAAGGTGATGCTCACCTGCGGTAGAAGAAGTTTGGACGACTTAAAGAGGCGAGAAAGCCGTCGGTCCCCTCGTCCTGCAGAGAGAAGAGACGGAGAATCTCCTTTATTTGAGTTTAAATGCATTTAAACTCCATTTACTCACTGAAAGCAATGCAGTAGAGTAAAACTGCACCTCACTTCTGAACCTCCTGATCGGTTCTGTTCCTAAACCTCCTCGGGTCACCTTGGCGTCTCTTTCTACCAACATTTGGTCCGACTGTCTGCTGTTTTTCTAAATGCATGTGTGGTACTGGTGTGGAACATTACCCATGATGCAGCATTGTTAGCTCTATGCTCCATCTCTCTGGCGCCTCCTACAGGAGAACCTTGCTCCTGCGGCTGAGCTGGCACCTCCTCGTTCTCCCCTGAAGTCCCGCTGGGAACCTCCTCACTGCTCGCTGAAGGACAGCAGAACAGAACGCGTCACAGAGAGCAACTCAACGTCAGGTCCTCTAGATGATTAGAGGTCCTTCAAGGAGGAATAAATACACAAATATGACTTTATAACCATCACTGCTTCCCTGCTGTTATTGCACAGGTTTTTATTTTATTCTGTAATGATTTATGCATAAATATTCATAAACATCTATTCTAGCCTCCAGCAACTTTTATTAACCAAATACAAACAGGGTCTTCATCCTTGGTCCTGGTCTCTAATCATTGGACTCTGCACTTCCAACTGCTCATGAAGAAGGCCACCAAACATCTCTGGGTTCCTGAAGACGTTTTTACCTCTCATCCAAAAAGCCTCTTCCGTTTAGAACCGAGCTGAGAACCGATACCAGCGTGTCTCCAGTTTTGTACGAATCTCTGAGTTGCTACTTGTTGCTTTGACTCCTCACAACCACTATGGAGCATTTTTCACATGGATAAACCTCACAGACACCAGTTCACTCTCACCAACACCTACAGGTGGATCCAGGAACTTCTATCCATAAACCTGTTATTATCTTCAGCTGTCACTTTCTACATGTCATATTAATTAATCCTGTATATTCTTCAGTGATGGTATCAAGGTGTTGGTTGTTTGTACCTGTAATACTTTATCAGTTGGTTCTGCTGTTCTTTATATATCTCTTTGCAGGAGTAGAAGCAGACTCAGAGGATGTTATATTGCTCTCTCCATTTCCTCTCTATTTTTGTCACCTTTTCTACCTTTTTGCATTTAGTCTCATGTGTTACTCTCCTAACTTCTCGTTTCTGTTTCCATTGGACTTGAAATAATATCTTATTTTTGCATATAGGCATGAGGCTCCACTTGTGAAAGTAAAATCTGTTGGGCATTAAGACAGTTCTGAAAGACACACTGCTGGACAGGACACAAAAAATTAAGATTAATTGTAATTCTACAATTATGAGACGTGTGTAAATCGTTGGAGTTAGACCAGCAATGGGCCAGGTGTTACTGTTTTGTGAGGCGAGTAGCAGGTAGCCCAGCTAACACCGTTAGCGTAGTTTAATGCAGCACGGCGGGCTCTGAGCTGCCCACCCTGATCCTCACGTACGTTCAGGGCATTCTCTTTTTGACAAAAAACGTAAACTGAAGCGGATAATTAGATCTTGGAGTTAGAGAGAGACTTGTCACATGTCGTTTTGGTCTGCAGACGGTGCTCAACAGCTAGTGGTGAAATGTCACGTATTGCTTCTTTAAAGTCCTTCCACTGGCTCCCTGTTGCTCAGAGAATAGACTTTAAAATATTTCTGTTAGTTTATAAATCACTGAATGGCTTAGCACCAAAATAAAGACCTGTTATTGTTGTTGTATCAACCCTCCAGACCACTTGTTCTGTTTCTGATCTACTCTGCAGAACCAGAACCAGACATGGAGAAGCAGCATTTAGTTCCTATGCTTCACTGATCTGGAACAAACTTCCAGAAAACTGCAAATCACCAGAAACTCTGAGTTCCTTTAATTCAGACTGAAAACCTCCAGTTCAGCGCTGCTTTCAGTCGTAATAACAGGAACACTGACTGACATATTGATGTTTATTGAAGTTTTCACCGGATATAATGTTTAATGTTTATTACTGGCCTCACAACCAGGGCCTGTTTCCATGTGCTTTTTTTTTTTTACGTTTATTCAAGATGTAATTCACTTTGATCTGCCTTGCTGCTGAAAAAAGGTGCCATACAAATAAACTTAACTTGATGTTAATTAAGTTCTCCCTGTCGGCTCCACACTGCCCCCAGTGGCTGCCTATCTTCTCAACATCTAAACTTCACAGTGATTGTCAGAACCAGCCGTAGAGTTATGACCCATCATCTCCATCCCACAAACACGCGTCATGTAAATAATTGGTCTCTGACCTTTAGCGGCGCTGTTGTTGGGCTCCTCTTCCTCCTCCTCTTCCTCGCTGCTCACACTCCTCTGAAACTGCTGAGGAAACGTTTTCATCAGGACATCATCATTACCAGAGCTACGCTGCTTTTCGCCTCCTCACCTGTTGAGAGTTGAAGGTCATCCTGCGGAGGCGTGTCCTCAGCTGGAGCTCCTCCCCCTGCGACCTCAGCAGCAGGAGCTCCAGCTTGTCGGACTTCTCTGTGAGCTGCCTGACGCGCTCCCTGTACTGATCCTTCTCCTGAAGGTGCATTCGTGCCTCGTCCTGCTGCTGCGTCTGTGACAGCAGGGCCTGAACCAGCAACCCCAGTTAGTCACATCCTCCTCCTCCACCTCCTCCTCCACTCCCCTTCATCCTGCTCCTCCTCCTCCTCACCTTGTCCCGCTCTCTCATCACCTCCTCCAGCTGCCGCACAGTTTGCTTGTTCTGCTGCCGGTACATCTTGACGTCTCCTTTCAGCTGAGAGCAGCGCAGAGTCAGCTCCTCCTTCTCCTCCACGCTCTGAAAACAAACAAACGGACTCGTCTGTCTGAATGCATCACAAATGGAGAAAAAAACGACATTTGCATGTGTCCCTGAATGCACCAGCCACCAAAATATTGAAAATCTGCGCTTGCCTCAAGTTCACACCTGCCAAACATTTTAACATTACACCTGGATATAAATGCAACAAAAAGTCCAGATGTACCTGAAAGCATCCCAACGGTTCCCTGAACGCATCTTGCTTACAAGGTTGTACAATTAAATTTGCCCCTGGGCTGATTTATTGTGAAGAAGGCTAAAATTCATTAAATTTAAGTTGCATTACAATAGAAAGCTTTGAAAGTAGAGCTGGACAATAATTCAATAACGATATTTATCGATCGATAGAAAAAAGGTAATTAAAAAGTTCAACAGAATAAGAGTTTTCCTTTCTTTTTGCATTTTAACCATGTAAGTTAATATTACATCATTACACCTTCCCAGCCAATCACAACACAGACCCAGGAACTAAGCTCCGCCCCCTTCACTGAGTTCAAAGAGCACACGTTCTTTTTTCTTTTTTTAAAACTTGCAGTTTTGGTAAAAAGTTGGTTGAACAAAATTTCAATTCAGTGTTTTTGTGATATTTATTTAAATATAGGTCGCTAAGCAACAGAATAAAATGGTCAGGGCTGCAAGTAAAATATATGTTTTGAATTTGTTGTTAATTATCGATATCAATCAATATGATTTCTATTTCATCGATACGCCTTTTTTTCTATACCGCCCAGCCCTATTTGAAAGTAACTGAGACCTGAATGCATCACCAGTCAAACTTCCTGAAACTGAAAATGTGCCTGAACACAACGTGTTGCTGCTGAAAAATCCAGCTTTTCTGCAGGTTTTAGCAGAAACAGCCCGGAGAGGCACAGAGAATCCAGCTCCTGTGGACCTCCTCCACGCTGACCTCCTCCTGCTCCTCACCTTGGCTCTCTGCTCCTCAGCTTTGTGGAGCTCCCTCCTCAGTCTGAACACCGTTGTGAGGAGGTTCATCTGCGGAGTAGCTCGACAGCCAAGCCGCTGCTGCCCCTCCTTCTGGGTTTCCTCCTTCTTCTCCGGCTTTTTCTCCTCCTGCGCCTCCTCCTGCTTCTCCTGTGTCAGCTTCTCCTTCTGCTCCTCCTGGACGTTGGGTTGGAGGAAGGCGTCTGAGGGCAGAGTCAGGTTCCGGCTCTGAAAGATGTGCTCGCATGTTAATATGAGCTGCAGTTTTAGGATGTAAATCAACAGCAAATAAGACTTTAAATTATTGTTTTTTTTTTAGAAGAAAACTCTTAAATGTCAGAAATTAAATTAACCATTTTAGCAATAAAATAAATTAAAAATAAATAAAAGAAATTACCCAATATTTTATAATATAAAAAACTGATTAACAGTTTCCTATCTCAATAAACAGCCATGCTGTGAGTAACTGGAGGAGCTGCACAGGTGCACAGCTCAGGTGGAAGAATCTGTCCTTTATCCTGTAGGTACATTCACCCTGTCACGCTCACAAATACACATTCAGTCATCAGTTAGCAGGTCAGTAGGCAACCTGGGATTAGGTGCCTTGCCCAGGGGCACAGTGACTTGTGGTGCGGGGAAGCTGGAATTGAACCTTCAACTTTTTGATTGTGAGGCATCCACAGATCATCACAGAAGGTGAGCTGCCCTGATCGGACCAAAAACTGAACATTTCGTTTTATGTTGTAAAAACTACGTGTGTCAAAAATCTGACGTTGTTCATGAGCCTGAACACATCGTCCGTGTGGTGAAACATGGTGGTAGCAGCATCATGCTACTTCTCACGAGAAGATGGAGGGAGATAAATCCAGGACAGGAAAACCTGCTAGAGGCTGCAAAAGACCCGAGGTGTGTTTATTTAAATCAGGCAGCAGGGAAACACCTAAAAACATACAGAACAGTGGGCCTCTAGAACCAGGGCTGAGATAACCTGGCCTCCATCTGGATACCTTTATAGAGACAGGACTCTTTAGCCAAAGTGGAAGCGTGTCAGCGGTCACCTGTCGCTGTCTGAATAGTGCAGCCAGTGAGGAAGGAAGGAGGAAGAAAAGCCTGAATGCTTCCTCCCACCGCTAGTTTAGCCTAGGAACCTCACAACGTCCCTTACCGGCGCTAAGAAGTCTTTAGGTATCCCACAATCCTTTGAGGGAGATGACGGATAAGCACAGCCCACCTCATGGAAACCTTCCTATAAATACCTGCTCCTCGGAGTCAGGAGCTGCCAGACTGTCTTTAAGCCTCAGTGTGAGTTACTGTCGAGTGTTTAGTGTGGATCAACGGTTCTGATCAAGTTTCTGGATTCCCTGTTAGCCTGGTCATCGCTGGACACGATCTTGGACTGATCTCGACCGTGATTCCTGCCCTGCCCTCTAGATCCATGTAGCCTCCAGCCAGAGTTCATTTCTCCTGCTGTCTGGACTAAGGCGAGTCAGACAACGGTAGTCTCTTAACGCCATTAAATATTGCCATTCTGTGTTCAAACATGGGCTGCGCAGTGGATGAGTGAGTAGCACTGTTGCGTTGAAGCAAGAAGGTCCTGGGTCTTGTTATGGAAATATAATCATGTATATATATATATATATATATATATATATATATATATATATATATATATATATATATATATATATATATATATATATATATAATAGTGTAGCTTAAAGTAATACAGATGTTAACTTTAACCCAGTAACATAAATAAATGGATGTGTTTAAAAAGAAAGGGTGCATTCAAACTTCAGTAAGCCTGTACCAGGAACAGGATGCACCAAGGCCATATGACAGTCTTGTGAGCAGATAACGCTGTTAAAAAATGGTTGCATGAGGGTGTATATTGTTTTAGCCAACTCCCAGGAACCAAGCTAGGAGATAGATTACATTTAAAGGTCAAAGGTTAGGAAACAGATGTTTTCAGCAGTCTGAATGTCTCAAGTTGGTCCAGCCCCCGCTTGGACTATGTAAGATTTAAAAAGGGAGGAACGACGTGTAAGTTTTGAGACATGCTTCAGACACAGGCAAAGAACTTAAGGTATCCGATCCTGTGATAAATTTGTAAGAGTCTCCCACTTTGGAATTCCAAATTGTAATAAATATATGTTTAACTGTTGTTTTTGCCTCTGAATTCACTGCCTTTTTCTCTTTGTGCCAAATCCTCGACCGGGTGAAACGAGACGGGCCGTTAGGTGAACGGGCCCCACATGAGTCTCGTCAGTCTGCATGTTCTCCCTGTTCATGCTTTAGCTCCCTCCAGGTTCTCCCGCTTCCTCCCACAGACCAAAGATGTGACTGTCAGGTTAACTGGTCTCTCTAAATCAGGTGTGAGTGTGTGCATAGCTGTTTGTCCCGTGTGTCTATGGTGGACCTCACCTCTGGAAACAGGGACCCAGGACCCTGCATGGATTAGCAGGTATAAATGATGGATGTGTTCAAACATCTGAAACTTGGTCCCAGGAACAACTTCAGTTTTTTGGAGAAATATTTGATGGATTTCATCCAGAACTCACCATTTTTTTTCCACAGACGGTCCCAGAACATGTACCAGTTTACTCTGGTCATGCCATGGGAAACCATCCCAGCAGACGTTAGCTGCAGTTTGGTAAGACATGATGCTTTGCTTTGTTGTTCTTGCACAAGGAGCCGTGTTTTAATGCTAAACCTGTGAAACTACAGTGAATTGTTTAGCTCTCCATCATCCCTCAGCTAAGCTGCATTAGATGCATCGGTACCTGCTGCAGTGGCCTCATGGTCCGTCGTCTCAGCAGTCGAGTCTCGCTCTCAGCTCGCAAGACCGTGTGCTTCAGACGCTCCACCTGCACACAGAGGTCAGAGGTCAGCTGTGGGTTTAGCTGCGTCTGGGCTAAGATCAGGGGTCAGCTGACCTCTATCTGCAGGTCCCTGTTGGCCAGCAGGGCGTTGCTCTTCTCCTGGTTCAAGGTGTTGATGTCGGCCATCAGGCTGTAGTTGTGGTCTCGCAGCTGCTTCAGCTCCTCGTTCAGCTTCTCCCGCTCCTCCCGCAGCTTCTGCACGCGCTCCGTCAGCTTCTTCAGCTCCCGGTCCTTCAGCTTCTGCTGGCGGGTCCACGCCTCCTGAGGAGCGCACAGAAAGCGTGTTTAATGCCCCACAGACATCACATACGTAGACGCGTCAGAGGGCGCAGGTTCGCACGTAAACGTCACCGCCATATTGTATGTGTCAGAAAAAAGTTGAGTTCTGTTATTGTGAACGTGGATCAGAGAAGATGCCTCATTCCTGTGCTGCAATAAATACACACACACACACACACACACACATATATATATATATATATATATATATATATATATATATATATATATATATATATATATATATATATATATATATATATATATATTTGTGTGTGTGTGTGTGTGTGTTATGAATATAAGGATCAATTTGTTAAATCTAAACATTGTGGTCTTCATTATTTCATAAAACCGTGTCACATGTGAACCTTTAGGAACAGACTTTTTGGGGGAGTATTAAAGACCTAAAATGACTAATATGAGAAAAGAAAGTCCTAGGTCAATAAAGTAAAAATAAACAAACAAACACAAAAGTGATAATGTTATGATAAAAACGTCATATTATGAGAATTAAGGGGGAACATTTCCAGAATAATCACAGTTTGCAGAATTATTTCACTCCTGGAGTAATAGGGCCAGGTTAGATTATTTTAGAATAATCTAAATTCAGGAGAATGAAGCTAAAGGAAACGAAAATAAACTTGTAATATTACAAAAAATAAATACTACGAATACAAAGTATATTCAGAGATTAAAGTCCCTCTGATACTGTTTAAGTGACTGAGTAACTGCAGATTTGCCACATTTAAGATGGCGGACGCTCTGACGCATCGCAGCATAGGCAGAACCCGCCCAATGACGCGTCTACTCTTATATTATGTCTATGTAATGCCCCCAATCTTCGGTTGGTTCTTAGCGAGCCGGTTGCCACGCCGACCTGTTCCTTGGCGACGGAGCAGGCCTGCTGGCGTCTCCTCCTCTCGTCCTGCAGCACCCTCTGCAGACGGCTCAGCTCGGACATCAGGAACTGGGTCAGACCCGATTCCCCCGCTGTGTCTGAACAAGACAGAACGGAGGCGTCAGGGAGCGGACCCGATCCGGCCTGACGAACACATTCTGAACATATGACCAACCGATGAGGATGCTGAAGGTCTTGTTGGGCTCCTTCCCTGTGATGCGGCTGTACAGCTGAGGGTAGTCCAGCTCCAGGCTCTCCAGGAAGGCGGTGTAGCCTTTCATGCCGGTCCTCTGCAGCATGTCCAGCAGAGCTCCTGCAACACAGACCAAAGCTGACTGAATAGTTTGGAGTCTTTGAAACCTCAGAAATGTGATTTCATGTAGTCCGCCTGTTGTCTCTGGGCCAGGAGACATCGATTTACAGCAAAGGGCTTCAGCTCAACCAACATTTTACACGGACCATCTTCTGCCAAGTCACCGACACCGCAGTTCTGCTTTGAGCAGAGCACGCTTCACTGGACCTGGACCCGGAGCTCGTTCCAGTTTTCACTTCCTGTTACTGTAACCTCCAGATCTACTGAAAAAGGTCGCGCCAAACAAGCCAATGCCGTGAATTATATCATATATCCGACCTAAAGGCTCGCCCTGTCGGAATCAGTGGGTCCAACTCTTAGAGTGGTTTGGTTGGATGTCGGCTTTTAGAACAAGACCTTCTTTTTATTGCCTTCGAATGTTCAAGTTAAACTGTTTTACTGTTTTTAAATATTCTTTTTTTGTTTCTACATTCTATCCCTACTTACTTTTATTCCTATATTTTAATCATGTAAAGCACTTTGCATTGTCTCTGTACTGAATTGTGCTATATAAATAAATTTGCCTTGCCTTGCCTTGCCTAATTCGTAATATGGATTAAAACATTGATTTCATGTTTTTAACAGCACCTTGGTTTAACATGAATGGACCTGCTGCTCTTATTGAAGCTTCATCCCTAGATCTTGACGTATTTATTGACTCCAGACAACGAATTGAGGATAATTTTTCTTAGCGACGAGCCCAAACACGGCCAAAAATAAAACCTTAAAAAGGGATCTCCTTTAACTTCTGTCATCTGTAGTTTTTATTGCTTCCATGTTGTGGTTTTACGGTACCCATGAAATCTATGTGAATATCTAAGCTTCAAGATTAGATATTAGATATAAGCTTAACACACGATAAAGGCGGATTAATTTAAACACAATAAAGGCAGATTAATTTAAACACAATAAAGGCGGGTTAATAGAAGTCTGGCTTGTTTTCTGTAATATCCTTGAAATGAGGAAAGTTCCCTTTTCTCCGACTCGGTGGTGCAACACCGTCGTGTCTGACTCTTGAGCTCGCTGCACAACACCGGCGGTCCCCTCAACGGCATTCAGAGGAAGAAACAGCGCCAGACCAGCTCCTGAAACCCTGTCGCTACGTCACACAGTGGAAAGCTCCAGGATCCACAGGTCCTGCTGGTGAGCCGGGTTTAATGTCCAGGAGACGGAGAAGAAGTGAAAGTAAACCAGGAAGCGGCTTCTGCCGTGCGAGTGGAGTTACATAAGAGCGGTGAGTTATACTTTCACAACTTCCACATTCATCCCCTCATGACAATGAAACAAATTAGTGAAGTAACCGGGATCATCTGGTTGGTGTACGATCATCTGACATTTACTGACGATGGTCGAACATGTGGCGTTACATAAGGTTCTGGACCCGTCAGCCTGCTCTCAGCATCCTCACGCTCTGTGACCCAATCAGGTTTAGGTTTAGAACAAAAGATGCTTTAAAAGGTTCTGCAACAGGAGCTGCATCAGGAGTTTGTTTCACACATACCAACTTTTCTCCTCCGGAGGACCAGGTTGGGGTCACTGAAGAGCTGCTCCTCATCCTCGGCGCTGATCACCTGTCAGCAACGACAGAAAAACGTCCATCATCGCCTGGCAGAGCCGCCGAAGATGAAGAACCCAAAGCAGACGAGACAGAGCGCAGGCACAGGTTGGGGGGGGGGGGGGGGGGGTTCCGAGAGGAGATCAGGAGGAGTACCTGACACTGGCGGAGGTAAGGAGTGATTCTGGACGCGTCGATGTTCTTAATCAGCAACATCCTGAAGTCATCGAGCTGCAGCCAGCAGAGGTCATCCTCACTCACCCCCTCCATCCTGCTGTCCTAGTCAAAGTACCACCACCACAGAGTACCAGCATTAGACACAGAGTACTAGCATTATACACAGAGTACTAGCATTATACACAGTGTACTAGTATTATACACAGAATACTATCATTATACACAGAGTACTAGTATTATACACAGAATACTATCATTATACACAGAGTACTAGCACTATACACAGAGTACTAGCATTATGCACAGAGTACAAGCATTAGACACAGAGTACTAGTATTATACACAGAATACTATCATTATACACAGAGTACAAGCATTAGACACAGAATACTAGATTGATACAAAGAGTACTAGCATTATACACAGAATACTATCATTATACACAGAGTACTAGCATTAGACACAGAGTACTAGCATTAGACACAGAGTACTAGCATTATACACAGAGTACTAGCATTATACACAGAGTACTATCATTATACACAGAGTACTAGCATTAGACATAGAGTATTAGCATTATACACAGAATACTAGCATTATACACAGAGTACTAGCATTTTATACACAGAATACTATCATTATACACAGAGTACTAGCATTATACACAGAGTACTAGCATTTTATACACAGAATACTATCATTATACACAGAGTACTATCACTATACACAGAGTACTATCATTATACACAGAGTACTAGCATTAGAGACAGAGTACTAGCATTAGACACAGAGTACTATCATTAGACACAGAGTACTAGCATTATACACAGAGTACTAGCATTATACACAGAATACTATCATTATACACAGAGTACTATCACTATACACAGAGTACTATCATTATACACAGAGTACTAGCATTAGAGACAGAGTACTAGCATTAGACACAGAGTACTATCATTAGACACAGAGTACTAGCATTATACACAGAGTACTAGCATTATACACAGAATACTATCATTATACACAGAACACTATCATACATGGTACACCCAGATTACACCCTAAGTACGCATAGAGTACCCCCAGATTATACATAAAGTACACCCAGATTACACCTTAAGTATGCATAGAGTAAACCCAGAGTATACATAGAGTACACCCAGAGTGTACTCTATGTATACTCTGAAGTAGGCTCAGACGGTCCATCAGTTACCTGCTGAGGTGCAGCACAGCTCTCCGTCTCTGTGACTCTTGGCTTCTGACAGAGATCATGTTGCTGTTACTTTTCTCTGTGAGGCTCCGCCCATCTCTGCCTGAGAGCAACGTGATTGGTTTAAATTCACAGAATCCTCCAATCACAGCACACGGAAGCTTGAGGCCTTTGGAAAGAGTTTATTATAATACTTACATCACAGGTGTCAAACTCAAGGCCCGCGGGCCGAGTCCGGCCCGTCAAGGTAAATTATCCGGCCCTCAAGAGCCAAAAAAAAGGCATATCATGTCATAAAGTAGAGGCATATATCCTTTTAAAGTGTATAAAGTGGCTAAAACTGTGCCTCCTGTAAGTGTAACTCACCCCAATATCAACTTTTTTTGCAGATAAAGTGTATAAACTTGGCCTGAGGTTGCTACTTTTATGTTACTGTGCATTTTTTATACTTCTATGTGAACTAGAATGAAATTATGAAATGAAAAGTATCGTCTATATACGTGCAACCGGCCCTTTTAATGACTTCATGATGCCAAAGTGGCCCCATATAGAAATGAGTTTGACACCCCTGACTTACATGATGACTTTCTTTTTTACTATTTATTCAAATTCTCACTTAGATATTCTACTTACTCTAAAATAAATAAATTTAACTGTTTATTTGTGTTTGACTGGAAACAGAAAAACTGTAAGTTTGATCTGAGTTTATTCTAATAGAAAGAGACCGATAGAGGAAGACGTGATGGATTAGAGAAGTCATAAAAGGAATCCGCTGTGGCCAACAGGAAGTGCTGTCAGACAGATTCAGGAAGTCATTTCACGGCTCAGTCCTGAATGTTATGACAACAGAAATCACAAAAATCACCGCGTCTCTGCAACAACGTTTCCTGGAAGAAACTACAGGCTTTGTGGTAAACAGCAAGCAGCGACATGCAGTCAGAGGAAGCCCCACCTCACCTGATGATGAAAAACCTAGGATTTGTTAAATCATACGTTGTTTATAAATCTAAGAAACAGTTAAATTTGATAAAACAACAACAAGTTGCTAAAACTACTGATCAAAATAAACTGTTACACTTGATTGCCCAATTTTTTTATTTTATTTCTGTGTCATTTCAAAATTGTTATGGTCAAAATCCATGAATTTATTCATCACCTGTTCAAATACACGGAAGAAGAGTGTGGGGAGATGTTTATAATTTTATTATTGACAACATTAACAAGGATTTAGTTTTACATTGTAAGAATTTGGTTCTTGTTTTGTTTTTCACAATTACCTAAAAAAAGAAGAAAACCTGTCTTTTTTAATCAATCCGATTTTATTCTTTGTCAAATATGACATTCATAAATATAGATTCAGCAAGAAAGCTCCTTGGTTAATCTTGATATCCTGTATGCTGATCACTGAATACTTGTTCTGTCTTAATTTATCCCAATAAAAACAAAGACACTCATTTTATTTTGTTCCTAAATGGAAGATATTGGTATCACTAAAAACTTTTGGAGCTGCAGGATTGGCACTGACTGACGCATCGGCGTCCGCGATGCAAAGCTGAGGAAGATTTTAAAACTTGATTAATGAAACCTGTTTCCATGGCCTTTGTATAACAATAAGAGTGAAATCAGAAATGACTGCAAATTTTAATAAAAAAAGATAACATTTAAATAAAGAAATAAAACTGTAATTTAACTTTATAAGAAATTCTGTTTTATTTTTCTTGCTATCACATTTCAGAACATTATGAATTTTTTTTAAAAGCACAATTAAAAGCTTTTGAAAAAACTGTTACTTTAGAATCAAAGTTCAAAACCAAGCGCATTTTAAAGTTCATACTGTGTAGATCCGGCTCCAGAGGCGCCTCACCTTTCTGCACCTCATTGATGGCAAGCCAACTGAGCCACTATTGACACTACAATACTTTTCATTTTTGTGTGATGAAATGTGCATTTTTCCCTCGGTAATAATTACCAGTTGGAGCAGGAAAAACAACACGAAAAGCATTTTTTTAATCCAAGAGGAGAAGTTCTACTCAGAGCTTCCCTTGGATCAAGGAGCTGCTCACCTTATTTCTAATGTTAAACTGCTTTATTTTTAATTTATCAGAAAGGTCATTAACTGTTTTATAGGTTTAATAGGATGTGAAGAACCTCAAAGTTCAGTTTAATTATTTTCTTTTCAATTGGACATAATTTAATGCTTTTATTGTGAGCTATTTTGCAAAGAAACTGCATGTTATTATGTGTTTGGTGTCCTGAAGATGCATCTTGAACAGTCTGTAAATTGTTGCTTCATTTGTTTTTGGAGTATTTGCACTTTTGGGCTAATGAACTCAGTTTGTTTAATGTAATTAATGTCATTGGCATTAATTACTGATTTTAGGTCAACCAAAGAACTTTAAAAAAGGTCAAATTTAAAGTCTGAAGAAAATTTAATTCTGTTGGTTCAGATAATGCCATTGTATAAATAAGAGTATCATCTGCATAATGGTGAATCACAGCTGTATCTGAACCCAAGTTAATTTAGTTTAATACAAATTAAAACTAAATTTATACAAACAGAATAAAAGGATTTGTTGCCAGATTGATTCTAATTCCTGTTTGTGCCTCTAAAGCTTCTGTGTTTTTCCTTTTTTCTCAACACAGAGACACACAGTCAATAGTTTCAGACTTTGTCAGAAAACTTATTCTACATCGATCTACCAAATGATCAGCACTGATTTTATCTGTTGCAGGTATTCATCATCACAGCGGTGGCTTCCCCTAAAGCTTGACCATGTGTAGCTTAATATGTCAGTTATACATAAAATTTTAATATAACGTTTATATAAGGTATGTTTAAAGAGCATTTTTATTTAAAACATTGCCCCCTAAAGGACCATCGGACAGAACTTGGCCATCCGTATCAGAGCTGGAGCTTCCCTTTTGTATTCATTCTGTTTTTTTGTGATACCTGGACGGAGCAGATGATGAATGGAAATCAGCAACATTTTAGAAAGGTCAGTGGCTGTTAAAAGTGACACTACTTTAAAGTTTTAGAGGAAGCACGAGAAGCAGGAATGCAGCACAGTTAGCTTCTGCTTCGCTTTACTTTACTGCTGTTTAATGAAATGCCGCTGGGTTAAAATTGTTTTGGATTATTTATGCATTTCAATGATTATCAGTTTACTCAATCTTCTATAAACAGATGAAATAACAGATGCAACATCCAGATAAACTATTCAGAGCAACCAACGTTCAGTCAGGATAGAGGTTGCTGTGCATAGATAGATCTGGAAGCTTCCACCACTAAATATCAGCCTTGAAGGGAGAGCAGAACTTCGCGTTTCTCAGAGAAACATGTCTTATAGAAACGTTATGCTGCTGCTCACCCTGTAGCCGGTTGACGTTAAAAGTGGCTCCACCTGATGCCGCTTTTAACGACTTAGTCTGCTTGTAGAGGTGTTCAGTAAATGAATAGTAATAAATCTGATTGGTATAATGCTCTGTTTTATTGCTTTTCAGGGATCAACAGAAACTCAACCAGTTCCCATATATTAAGACCAGACTAACCCCCCATCCCCCAACATGTAGATTTCATTGGTGAGGAATGATGAGAGGACCGACTGGAGCTTTGTCTGCTGTACTGAAGGTGTGGCTCTGCTCTGTGGTGGTGAAGAAGGAGCTGAGATGGAGGTCTGGATTTTCTGCTCTGTCTGCGTTCTAACTCTACGGTTCTGAGATGTGGATCTTCACTGATAGAACCGGATCATGGATGCAAGCAGCTGAATGAGTCTCCACCGTTGTGGGCTGGGCTCTGGGTGAGGAAGTAACATTTTATTTCTTTCACAGACGTAAACTTCCCAAAGTGTTGGACAAAGAACAAAGTATTTAAAGCAGCAAAGACATCAAGCAGAGGCCTGTGTGAATAAAAGTGGCAGGTTAAACAATGAATGTAACAATCCTATGGCTACTTTTAGCTTTCGGAGTTTCTAACATCATAATATAATATTAAGATGTTGTCAGAACAAACCAGATTTATAATGAAGATAATAAAATCACGATAAACAATACGATAAATATCCATCTCTACCTATGACTTACACATATTCTACTGAAAACGAGTAGCTTGTGATATTTACATAAATATCAAATATTGTTTATTATTAACATTAATTAATACAGTGATATTAGGAATAAGTGACGTTAATTACAGTAAGTCAGCTAAAAGCCAAACCAAAAATAAGCTTTGCTGATAAAAACATCGGAACAGCTGAAGACCACAGTAAGGAGAGATTCCTGCTGGTTAAGAAAAGAAAACTGAGGCTATTATTCTGGAAAAAAACCCCCGCCTGGTTCTATGAGTCTGGGCTGTGGCATATTTTCCTGGCCTACATGTTATTGTTGAGTATTGTTGTTAATGACCATCTCCATCCCTTAAAGACCTTAGTGGACCATCTTCTGATGGCTGCCTCCGCATGATGATGATCCATGTTAGCAAGTTCATCTCCAACTGGTTGCTTGACCACGAGTTCCAGAGCTGCTGTGGTCTCCTTGGCCAGCAGTCTCAGTCAGACAGAGCAGCTTTGGGATGTGGAGAAGCAGATGATTCTCACCATGGATGTTCAGTCAACAAAACTGTAGCAGCTGAACGATGCTAACAACTACAGACCTACATCTCTGAGGGTCACTGTTCAGTGTCTGTCATGAACAATGAAGTGATTCTGAAGGGAATAAGGGGTCCAACCCAGTTCTTTTATGGACACATTTTAATGGAATTAAAAGAAAATGTATTCAGAGACCAAAACTATTCAACTTTAATCACTCCCATTATTACACCCAGTAATTCAGTCACAAGGCTTTCTCACATTACCAGGAGCTGACCACAAGAGGGCTCTACTGACCAACAATCCCTGCAGAAAATGCTCTAAGAGACATTATTGACCATATCAACACATCTCCATTTAAGACTGTTTGCTCAGCTAGACAAGAATCACTTAATTAATATAAATCAAAACAAAAATGTGTTTAATGAGATGTGATCAAAGGATGATCAAGTATCTGATATTATCATGGTCTTACCCTCTGGTTCTGATCAATCACAGATTCATTACAATCTTAACAGACTCAAACTTAAACACACTAGACTGGTACATTTATTGTATTTTTTTACGTTTTTGTTATCGTGAAGCATTTTGTGATTTTAATGTCTGTGAAAAGTGTTATACAGATATATTTTACTTATTTAAAACGTTTCTGTTCATTTCATGTAATAATGTAAGAGTCAGAGACACTATTACCTAGCATCACTCTGAGGCAACAGCACTACCTGCCAGGATAATTAAATTAAATAAAAAATAAAATCAATTAAATTGTATTCATATAGCACCAATTCACAACACACGTCATCTCAAAGTTCTTTCCAAAGTCAGACTCCATTAAATCGTCCAGGTTGGTCAGAAAGTTTCCTCTCTAAGGAAACCCAGCAGGTTGCATCAAGTCTCTCCAAGCAGCATTCACCATTGTAAGTGGCCACTTTTGAATTTAATTGAAATAATGTAAAATAATGAATTTCAAAAGAATCACGTGAAAACTATGTATATGATGCATAAGTAAATCATATGCTAACATGTTTATTCAATTCATTTTGTAAATCTTTTTCAGATTTTTTTTTTACTATGTCCGTTTAAAATACTTATACTTTACATAGTTTAACATATACTATAAGTTTGCCGTATGTAAAGTGAATATTTTTAGAAGAAAATGTCTTGATATGAATTATATATTTGATTCTAAATGTCATCTACTGAAAGTCCGTATTAAGATCAGATATGAATATGTATCATTAGATGTAGGTTTTGTTGGATTTGTGAAGTCTCTGCAGGACATTCAGTCTTCATTCCTTGTTTGATCTGAATAAAAGTGTTGTCCACCGGGATTCTCTGTGGGCTCACTCAACCTCCATGTTTAAAGATTAAAAGGTAAACCTTCTGAAACAAGCTAAAAATAGTAAAGGTGTGCCACTACAAACATGCTTTTCCTCGACTACCAGAGCTGTAAATATTGCTGTGCTTCATGATCTCACATACAGTGAAACAAAACAAACACCTCTGTTGTGCTTCTAAAAGATGGAAAATGTTTTAATTGTCACACTTTGTTAAGACAAGTGATCAGTGTTGATATGCCATAGAAAAATATGGTAATTGCACTGTGCAGAAGTTGTCCAGAGGTTGTCTAATCAGAACTGAACTGAGCTTTATGTCAACCATCCACCTTCTCACAGGCTTTCACAAAGCTAGAAATGCAGCAGACGGTCAGAGCATGTATGAACATAACGTCCACTGTCCAGTTCAACTGTCTGTCGGCTACTGAACACGCATTGCTGTAAATGATTGAAAAAAGGAGCTCATGTTGGGTTTCTGAGCTGATAAAACATTCTAAACACATTAATGTAGCGATTGTGCAATAACTGTATCAACATTTATGTATTTTGATGAAAACTACAGAACAGTTGTTTAGTGGTTCAAGCATCACTATAGTGAACTGGGGTTATGAGAAAAGACAACCAAGCATTGACATTTATTCTAAAAGATAATGTGCAATTTATGTAACGTGTCGATCATGTGCCAAATTGAAAGTATTTCTCCAACAATGGAATGAATCGGCTTTCATGAAATCCTTAAAGGGTTGGTTGTGCTAATGATGTGCAGCTCTACCTAATTGACTTTGCTCTGATTGGCTACACCCTGATTGGCTACACCCCACCACCACCACTACTTCTCCCCTCTATCCAAACCTCCCTTCTCGGTGCAACACCAAGTTACAAATCACTGTTATGGTTTTATGGCTGGTGATGTGTTTGTGTTGCAGGATGTTGGATGGTTAAAAGCCTTTGGTCAAAAACCAAGATGGCTGCAAAAGTTGCTAAAATAAACCATTTATGTGCACATTTAATAATCGCTGACCTGAGCTTCTGAGTCAGCATGTTCCTGGAGTGCTTGACTACATCGTTATCAGGTTAACTGATGGTTCAAACAAAGGACTGATAGCAGTCTACTTTTTAATCACTGCTGCACTTTATACTGTAATTCACACGCTGTATGCAACAAAATTTTGTTCTGTATGCACTCTGTACACCAAATGACAAATAAAGTTGTCTACGTTTTTTTTTTTTTTACCTGAACCTAGAACAGGTAAGCTTCATCATCATTTACAGATCTGAGATAAGCGTTTGGCTGCAGATCGATCACTGCAGTGACCTCTACTTATATCTATGTTACACAGATCTATGACACAGTGTGGTTGAGTCAAGTTATGACGGGCTGGTCATGAACTTTGACCTTTAACCTGCTAACTGAGGCCTGTAGAGTCTGAGGTGGAGCTCCTGGGTTTCTGGACATTTCCCTCAGTTTTCAGTTCTGACATTGTGCTGAACTGAGACGTTCTCCTCCTGGGAATCACCTTCCTCTCTGCAGGATGATGGACTTCAGATAAATAAAGAAATGGCTCTTCAGACAAAGAAGGGCCACTGCTGATGACACTGTGACAAAACCTGCGGTATGTAGAGGCAGGCTGAGGAGTGTCCTGCTCTAATACAGGATGAACTTGTTGCTTTTTATAAAAATCAAAAAATCAAAATAGATCCAGGAATGCAGAATATCACATGTTTATTTAGTTTAGAAGAAAATTACAACAGTTTTTTTTTAGTAATTTCTAACAGTATATTTCAGTGTTTTCCATCCAGAAGAGTTATAGAAAGACAGAGGTTAATTTTATCAGAACTGTTGCAGAAGAGTTGAAGCTTTATGTCAAAGTACTTTATTGTATCTGTTATTTTATATCTGTTGGTTGTGCTGTTCTTTATACATCTCTCTTTGCAGGTGATGAAGCAGACTGAAGACGTTTTATCATTCTCTCCTTTTATCTCCTCTTTCTCTCACCTCTTTTCTTTCTTTCTTTTTCTCTTCTTGTTCTTCCTTTACTCTCCTACTTTCCCATTATAGTGTCCACATAATTTGAAATAACCCCCGCAAGAATCACAATAAAACTATTTACATGCATAAATCAAGCAGAGCACTATGGCGAAAGCTGATTGCTCCACTTGTGACAGCAAAATCTGTCTAGCTCTATTTGGCATTAAGAAAACAATTCTTATTGCCACATTGCTAGACAGGACACTGGAAAAAACAAAGATAAAATGTAATTTAATAATATTTTATTTATTAAATAAATAAGATAAAAAAACACTTCAAAAAGCATTTTTGGAAAGACGATGGATGATGCGCTGCATGGGTGTAAACGGTAAGCAAACTGTGCTCTAGTGATTGGAGAGCACCTGGGAGATGTAGGACACCAATCCTGTAAGCCTCTGAAATGGCAATGATAACGTGTTGTGCATTGGTGCTATATAAATAAAATTTTATTGAAATGGAATTGAATTCAAAGACACCATAGCAAAAGCGTTTTCTACATTTGTAACCCTTTTATCTTATCTCCTTTATCATTTTTTAAATCCAATAATAATCTACAGGTTTGTAAATCCATACTTGCATTATTTCATAATTTAACACCAACAGCAGAAATATATCCCCTTTTAATGTAAATTCACAAACATGTCTCAGATCGTGTCCGGATGTACAGCTTCACTCACTTTTCAAGTCTTTTCTCATCAGCTCCATCTGTTTCTTTCCGTTATTGGAAACGGCCCTTCTACGCACTGGATCCGCGTTAAACACTTCACTTTTGATTTTGATCTTCACGTTTTGTTTTTTCTCAAATGCTTCTTCAAGCTGGAGATTGGTGTGGATGTCAAAAGACACCATGGATCCATTGTGGTGCTGGAACATCCATTCCACCAGTCCACTCACTAAAATAGCTTTGTTCCTCAAATTCTCATTTCTCTCCACCCTGCGGATGATGTTCCTAAGGAGAACCAATAACATGCAAAAACACTAAATAATAAAGAATAATTAAACATGTGTACACCTTTAAAAACATAGTGTCTGTCTACGGACCTGATGTCGGGGTCGGCTGTCAGGACGTCTCGGGTCAGACCCTCCAGTTGAATCTTGGGCTCCTGGTCTTCCTGTCCTCTGTCCAGACGGATGCTCACTGTCAGATTCCTCTGCAGGTCCTTCAGCTCGTTCATGTCATCCCGGGTTAAGTGGTTCAGGTACGGGTCCTTGATGGTTCTCTGGGCCTGCTCCATCAGAACAAGCTCGTTGAGCCTCTTCTTAGCCACGTTCAAATTCTGTGGAGGAAAGAAAATGTTGACCACAGAAGATCTAGAGCCCTGGTTTGGTTTTTGTCTCCTGCAAACTTCAAGGTTTCTGGTTAAGACCAGTTTGAAAAAGAGTGAATGAAGTCAAAGTTTGTTGAGTTTTTTCCTGCAGAAGCTGTGATCAGGGCAAAATCTTAATCAGCAAGTTTCCAGTTTAGTTCTAAGTTTAGTTTTTAATGTCATAAGTTTCTGCTAACCATCATAAAGTGTTAAAAAGTTTAAAACTTTCTGTTAGTCACACAGGTTCTCATACGGACCCTTTGGTTGTCAGCACACAGTTGAAACACTGCAGGATCAAACTCAGGCCTCTCCAGAACAAAATCGGCACCGCGCTGCTGCTCCGACACCAATCCAAAATGTGAAGTAACTGAATCTGAAATAAAATTTAAAAAAACACTTCAGTCATGTAAACTTACCAAACTTCATTTTGACAGTTTCTACTTTACAGCCAACTGTACAAAACTGAAGTGGTTAAAAATTTGTTTCATAATTAGAGCATTTTATTTCTGCAGATTTATGATCTAATGATCTATGCTTTCTTGAGAGCAGGGCCTCCTTGTCATGTGTTTTATTAGAATTATAAAACATACAGTAAGATTAAGAGACATTTTGTGCTGGGATGATCCAGTGTAATTCATTGTCCACAAAAGCAAAACTATTTTCCTCACATGATGATCAAATATGTAGTAATTTAATTAATTGGATAGAAGCAATAAAATGACAGCCTGTCTTTAAGTTTCCAGATGTAACAAAGCAGAATAATACCTTTAATTCTGTTGAAGATGCTCTTCTCCTCCACCTCTTCTCCCTGCCTCTTCTTCATACTGTTGTGAAATTCAGTGATCATGGCTGCCTCGAAGATTAGGATCTTCACCCGGCAAACAAACCGTGAGTGCTTCTTCCTCACAAAGTCCACCACTGCACCAACCATTACGTCGGCCACTGCCGACGGGCTGAGACCGCCCTGACCTGGACGTGACGTGAGAACCAACAGAACTGATGATGGTAATGAAAACTGAAAGGTGTCTGGTGAAAAATGTAGTAGGAAGCACCAAGTCTGCTGAAACCCTTGGACTGACTATGAAGTGGAAAGAGCTAATGGCCAAAAACTTCAGGAGAATTTTACATTTTCAAAACCAATTATTAAACTTGATTATTATGATGCATCTAAAAATAGCTTACTTCACAAATGTGTAATTTCCTTATCTGGGGAGCCTGTCCAGATTGCTTTTTAGGAGACAACCACATGTGTTTGCCTTCTTGCTTTATATCCACACAGCTGCTGCCATCTTAGAATAGTGAAATCCATGTGACCCTTTACCTAAAGTGAGGTATAATCTCACAACACCAATATTAGCTGTAGTCCTTGGGGGCTCGTCCGGGATAACAGCATTATAGTTTATTTATGAGTCGTGTGGATACGTCTGATGGTGAACTGGTTTTGCTGTTTCTGATGGTTCAAGAAGACTGCAGAAAAAAGGAGTGTGTGCTAAAAAGCTCTGTTTTGTTAAGACTCAACAATTCAATGTGTTTAAAGCACAAATGCAGTTTTAAGTTCATGCCATGATGGGATTTAGTATAATGTTATAAATGACGATGTTTTAATGCAGCTAAAATAAGAAAATGCCAACAAAATAATCAGAATCTGATAAGGATCTGTGATGAAAGGTCACAAATAATCTGATAAGAAAAAGATAATTGTGTTTAAATTTTTTTTAAATATATACACGGAAATGTTCACTTTGGTCGTATTTTCAGTATGAAGTAGAGGAAAGAACTTTGTTTGCACGGACCTGTTCCTAGAGCTGGGAAGGCGACTGAGCTAAACTTGTTGTCCTCGCAGACCTTCAGGACCCCCTGAACTATGTCCTTAACCCTTGAAGCATCATTCTGACCAACAACGTGGATGATGTTTGTGGAGGGAAGCCGGCCGCCTGAGGTCAGGATCATTGCACGAGGCTGGTAACCCGGAGAACTCACTGCAGAAAGGAAACACATTTATTCAGTGTGGGCATAACACTATATTCAAGATTTAAAAGACTGTCATCAAAGCTCAAGTGTTTCACCAGCAAATTTTTTTTCACTCAACGTTTCTTAAATTAACTTAACAAAAACATAAAGGACAGTTTTATGGAAAACTGATGTGAAGTCCCTTTTTCTTCAAGGTGAACCGAGATTAGATGCATTTATAAAATAATTTATCTACAAATTTTATGTAAACATGAAACATAAGTATATAAATACCTAAATGAAGGCCAGATGTTTTTTTGTGTTTTAGAAAAATCTTAATAAGTTTTATTTAGTTTACATTTTGAATCTCAACATTCTGGCCTCCAGTTGTAGAAACAACCATTCTGTTTCTGTCTCGAGTATCTACAAGTCTGTTACATTTAAATGCAGTGAATGAAGAAAAATAAATAAGCCTCTGAAATGGCAAATAAAAGCTCAAACTGTCGATTTTCCCATTGGACAACCATGCAAATTAAAAGGTGTCTTTTTAAAGCCTAGTTTTAGTTGCAGTGGTTGAACTTCAAACAGCACAGAACAATAAAATGTTGTTAAAATAACTTAGAACAATGTTACATGTCGTTAAATAAAGATTTAAGTGCAGAAACAAACCAATCTGTGCACACTCCATCACCACTGCTGGCCCAGCGCTGTCCAAGATCGCCTTGGAAACTCCTGAGAAATAAGAAATAAACACAGATCAGCTGAACAGAATCAGGAAAACGTTTCTACGTCAGCATGGAGGTGTAAAATCCTGCTTATATCCATTACCAGTTTTCCCCATCTGATGCCTGACATTATAGCTGCCAGTTTTTTTTTTTTATAATTTTATGAGTGGAGGCTGTGCAACATTAATAAATGCTGCTGGTTAGGACTGATCACACCTCAACCTAACTAGGCCATAACTATCTGAGCTCTCCAGGCATATTAAGATAATTATTAAGCTCAGGTTGTTTTAACACTTCAGAGGAAAAAGAAACAGACTCAGAGGATCTAACAGAGAAACTAAAAACAGGGTCCACAAATTTTACAGATCTTCAGAAAATGTTTATCATTGACAGACTGGATGGAAACGGCTAAGCCAGGACATTAAAGATAATCTAAACTCTGAGCAGATAAGAGGATGAAGACAGAAAGTTTATTAGATCCAGGAAACGGAAACTGACATGAAGAGAGAGAGATTTAAACAGAAAAGAAACCAGAATCTCTGCACCACTAAACCTGCTCCACCTTTTGTGCTCAGAGACGTTAAGCTTCATAAGAACTGGTTCAGTCCACAGTTTACCACCTAAAACCTCTGAACTAAACCCCCCAAACATGAACTAGCTCTGGTTCAAAGATTCATTTTGAACAGCTCAAAGCTGTTCTCTGGTCCTGTTTTCAGAAAGATCTGGATTCTCATTCATAAAGCTTGTAAACGTCACTTTGTACACAAAAATTGGGATCTATTAAAAAACGCTTGACTGGAAAATGTGCGTTCCTCACGGTGTACGTTCATTCTGGAGATGTAGATGATGAAGTGGTGAACTGCAGCCAGACTGCATGATCATTCCTCTTAGACGAACAATTTCTCTCCATATCAGACTTTATTCATAGATCGACTTCATTATAAGCATTCAGAACCACAGTGTTATGCATGTTGGCGCTTGGTGACACATAACTATACAAAACAAACTTTTAATAGCATAAAAAATGCCCATTAGCCATCTTAAATCATAAATAAACTCCACACAACATTATATCTGGGTTTTCTACCATAACAGTCCTCTGCCCGACGATCACCAGGTGTGAGGCGATTACTTTAATTGCTGTAAATGGCCAAATAAATCTGCACGTTGGATACATTGGCACTGTTGGGAGACCTTGTAGATGAGAGAATTAGGAGGAAATGGGGTTTCAGGGATCAAACATTTCCAGGCCAATAAGCTGCTTCAGACTCTGAGCGTTGCGTTCTGCTATGACCTGCAGGAGAAAGAGGCTACATCTCCCAGGTGCTCTCCAATCACTAGAGCACAGTTTGCTTACCGTTTACACCCATGCAGCGCATCATCCATCGTCTTTCCAAAAATGCTTTTTGAAGTGTTTTTTTATCTTATTTATTTAATAAATAAAATATTATTAAATTACATTTTATCTTTGTTTTTTCCAGTGTCCTGTCTAGCAATGTGGCAATAAGAATTGTTTTCTTAATGCCAAATAGAGCTAGACAGATTTTGCTGTCACAAGTGGAGCAATCAGCTTTCGCCATAGTGCTCTGCTTGATTTATGCATGTCAATAGTTTTATTGTGATTCTTGCGGGGGTTATTTCAAATTATGTGGACACTATAATGGGAAAGTAGGAGAGTAAAGGAAGAACAAGAAGAGAAAAAGAAAGAAAGAAAAGAGGTGAGAGAAAGAGGAGATAAAAGGAGAGAATGATAAAACGTCTTCAGTCTGCTTCATCACCTGCAAAGAGAGATGTATAAAGAACAGCACAACCAACAGATATAAAATAACAAATACAATAAAGTAACACCTTGATACTATTGCTGAATTATATATATTATTTAATCTGACATGTATAATGTGATAGTTGAGAGAAAAATAAATAAATAAATAAATAAATGATGGGCTTTCTGTATAGAAGTGAACACTTAGTACCTAGAACCCAGCACCAGTGGGTGTTTGTGAGAGTGCACTTGTATGTGTGAAATTTATCCAGAAGAAAAATGCTCAATAGTGGTTGTGAAGAACCAAAGATCCGCCTCCCCTAGGCACCGAGGCAGGCGCCGGGGGACCCATAACCCCAGACCCCCAAAGGGGTCCAACAAAGCAGGGCGCCCATGAGGGGCCAACACAGAAAATCTGCCTCTCCCCCACCAAGGGAAGAGGAGAAACAACCCTGAGGAAATCCCCCAGCCGCCGCAATGCCAAGCCTGTGGGCTCCGCTGGCAGCCAGCTACGCTGCAGTGAAACCAGCCATGGGCCCCAGGACCCCGAAGTCCCAGGGGCGCCCCTCCCCCCGACGGGAGCCCCGACCGAGCCCCGGGGGGCCAGGCACCACAAAGCAGCCGCCAGGAATGAGCCGGCACCCACCCGGGAATCCGCCCCGAATCCGAGGGCCGTCAATGCACCAGCGGGCCAAGACACCAGCCAACGGAGGGGGGCAGGATGGGGGGGATGGGCTCCGCACCTAGCGGAGACTGGAGATGTTCTTGGGAGAGGTAGCGGTTCGGACCCGAACATGTTCAAGAGAAAAAAAATACAATCTCATTCACACCTTCTCACCCTAGTGCCCCACTCACAACAAACAGACTATATATATAAAAAAAAGTATGACGCTGTACACACATTTGCACATAACACTCACATCCAGTAATCCCAAGTGTGGAGGGGGGACCACAATACTCCCCACTCCACCATACAATGGCCTACATGTATGTGCATTGTGAAAATGTTGTGAGTGAAAGTGTCTAAAATGCATTATAAAATTAGGGTAAGAGACGTCATCAGAAAGTGGCAACCTCCAGTAACGCCCCCCTCCCCAAGGTCCTACATGTGTGGCAGCGTGATGGAGCAGGCAGAGGGAGGTGTCCAGGGATGGGGAGAAAAGGACTGGGGAGCCTACTGCACTCCCAGGGAGCCAGCTCCCCTACTGACTCCAATAGGCACCCTCGCTCCCCAAAAGCCCACCCGGAGAAGGGGGCCCGGCCAGCCGCACCACCGTAGCTCGGGGGCCAGGAATAGGCGGTAGAGCCCACGAGCCAACCACCCACCAGGACCAACCCCCCCAACCCCCCCCCCCCCACCCACCCAATTCCATCCACCAAACCTCCTGGCTTCCCGGAGGTAAATTGGAAAAAAAGGGGGGGGGGGGGGTGGACCTTGGCTAGCTAGCCAGCACGAACCATCCAGGACCCCTCCCCCCCAGATGAACCCGCACCAGGAGATGGCATGAACCAGGACTGAGACAGGGACACAGACACGGAGCCCTTCAAACGTCCACACCCACCCCCCCTCCACACTAACATTCAAACAACTCACCATACATACAACAATAGACATCTAGGCTGGATTAGTCCCCACTCCCTCTCCCTCCCCCCACTAGCAGAGTGTCAACCCAGAAAGGGGGAGAGCATCTGCCATGACATGTTAATGTCCATGCCCCCCTACCAGCTCAACAAGCCCCAAAGCACACCAGAGGCCCCGTGAAGGGGCAGACACCCGGGTACACACCGGCCAAGATCCCAAGCGGCATACCCCACGGAACCTGAACCCCCGAGGCCCCGCTAGGGCCCCCATCCAAGGGCGACACACCCGGACCCACCCGGGTCCACCCAGCGGCAGCACAGCTACCAGGTCAGTAACCAAATAACACTTTATCTTTATTATTGCGGGGAACCTCTAATTCATCCCTTCTCTGCATGTTGATCTGAATGCACAGCCTCAGAGGAATACGGTTGTCTTCCCACATTTAAAACATCAATCAGGTTTCTTTTTTAACGGGTTCTTTAAATATGGACAACATCTGTGCTTTTATCTCTGATTTACAAACGTATTAAAGCCTCTCTGGGAAATTTTCCCAAAGCTTCTTGGCTTTTTCTCTGTGGACGCCACGTGACCATGATGAAAAAGATGATCATCTGATTTTAATCCATGTTAACATTTATAAGGTGCTTTGCATCGACTATTTATGGTTGATTATGGGCAAGTAGAGGGCAGAACCTGAACATCCAGGTAGAGCTGGGATCTATAGAGGAAAAATGCAGCTTAAGCGAAAATTCAGACTGAAGAAACTCTATTGCCTACCTCCATCAATCAGGGACTCATCCGCCTCCGACACAAGCCAATCAGCTTTGAACTGCTTCTCCTCGAAGCCAATCAGCATCCTGGGTTCATCTTAAAAAGAACTCCACATCCTCGTCTCGGCCTTCTCCTCAGCGAGCAAGCGGTGGCTGCGCCGTGTCTGGTTCGGACTCTGTTGACCGGTTTCAAGAGATAATAACTTATCCTGAAATCCTCCTGCCATAGGAATACCGTCTAGCCGCACATCTTCCTTTCCGACCTCTGTTTTCGTCAGCTCCGATTCCTGGCGCAATGAACTCGCAAGCGACGCAGACGCGTCCCAACTCTGCCTAAGTTCCGGTCAGCTTCGCTTCATAGCGCTGGGGTCTTTCTCAAACTGATCCTGTGGGGCTGGCTCTTGGTTCGCGGATCCGCCGACTCATCCGGGACCTCCTCTGGTTTTCATCGGCTCTGCGGCGCCACCTTGCCGCTCGTCCCGGCCGCAACTTTTCAGACTTAGACTTAGACTTAGACTTAGACTTTCTTTATTGTCATTTTGTATACACAGAGTGCATACAGAACGAAATTTCGTTTTCAGCCGGTTCTACTCTCTCATTCACTCGCTAATGTGTTCGGAGCCAGCTCAGGTAATATGTATTCACCCATGTTCGTCCTCTATTCAGGCAAACGTATTTCATTTTACTGTTTGTTTTCGTTTTCTTCTTCTTCTGGTGTTGCCGGTAGCCACCGGGCTTGTGGTGGCATTGCTGCCACCTACTGGTTGGAGTATGAAGTGCATTTTAAATTCAGCAATTTATACCAATCGTTATTAAACCGCTGCAACTCTGGTGCAATTTGGCATCCGCTTGGACTGGTCTGTATTGGGTTCAGACTTCTCATTTATGCTGACCAGGCCACTTCTGTCACTCTTGTCATTTCAATGTTTTGCCAATCAATTCTTCAGGTGTTGTGAAATTATACATGTTAAAGTTATTTAAGGTTTTTGTTCGTAGGTATTGTCTGAATGTCAGCTGGGACCCAACGTCGGGATGGCTGTGGGGATGGCTTGAGTATTGGGCGATCTTTATCAGCAACTTGCTCATGTATTTAGGGATTGTCTATTTCTTCTTTTAGGTTCAAGAATTCATTCAAGATGAATATCCGGAGAGCATCACTGAAGGTGCTGTTGTCTGGTTGATACTATATTCAATTACGGATCCTCTCTGCAGGCGTGAGGCAAACTAAAGCTACTAAGCAATGAGATCATCAGTTAGCAGGATGCAGTGCAGAATCTGAATTAAATTATTAAATTCACCCAAACAACATGGAATAAGCTAATCGATTCATTACAGCATTTGGTATGTGTTTGGCATTCTACGTATTTATGAGCTAAGCAAACATTATCGATTATGTCTTAAGAAGTGTTACCCGTGTTTAATGGTCCTTCATTTTCTGGTTGTTTTGTTCTTATAGATATTCTTTTCACTATTCCCAGTTGTTTTTTCTTAAACTAAACCTGTCAGCCTGCAATTGAGTTCTACCTATTGATCTTAACCTAGTTCCATGATGGCTTTTTGCCTGCAGACAAGCTCTCGAATTCTCGAGATATCAGTTTCATATCAGTTATTTCTGATCGTCGGCTGCTCTCCTCGCTCGGTCACCTCAATCTCGCAGGTGCATCATTTCAAGAGTCACGTTTTTATTTCCAGGCAGCTTGAGCTCACAAATTCTGTTTCCTTCCCTCCTAGAACAGGATACTCTGGTTAAGAGTTGCTGTTCTGAACTTTCCTTCTGGTCTGGCATGCTTCCCGTCCGGATTTGAAGTATACTTTCTATAATGATGTCTTTTGTCTGTAGATGCGTTTAATTTTACGGATGTGCATCCGTAAGTTTTGGAGGATTCTAAAAACAGTTGGTTTGCAGATTCGTGAAATTGTCAAAGAAATCGTTAATCTTGTGGCCTTTCATCTAGAGTTATTTCAGCATTCAGGATGTGAGCTGCGCAACAGCAGACGCTCGTGGAGCCCAATCGTTGGGCGATGGCTATCATCAGCATGCCTCACATATCTGCTCTTACTTTTCATTCATCTTAGCCGCCTAATGCTCATCTTCAAGGTAATCTCACTACGAATACTGGTGGTGGATTCAAATTTCATTCAAGTCTCATTAAGCCAGCGTCCTGTCCTGTTCATTCCCTCTTGGTCACTCATTAATTTATGTGCATCATCCCTAAGCATCCTCTGTTATTTATCCTGTCATCCAGGCATCCCGCCATGCAGGCGTCCTGTTATTCTGTTCATTCTTTTATGGTCATTCATTTATTCATGTTCCCTGCCATGTTCCCCACTACGTTCCCTGCATACTCCTTGCATGCTTCCTGCATGCTCCCTGTGTGTTCCCTGCCATGCTCCCTGCCATGCGGCCTTCCCTGCCATACTCTTTGCCATGTTTCCTTCTATGCTCCTTGCCATGTGTTTCCTTCTATACTCTTTGCCGTGTTTCCTTCAATGCTCCTTGCCGTGTTTCCTTCAATGCTCCTTGCCGTGTTTCCTTCTATGCTCCTTGCCGTGTTTCCGTCTATGCTCCTTGCCGTGTTTCCGTCTATGCTCCTTGCCGTGTTTCCTTCTATGCTCCTTGCCGTGTTTCCTTCTACGCTCCCTGCAACGCCCTCCTCCCTGCCATGCGGCCTGCCCTGCCATGTGTTTCCTTCTATGCTCCTTGCCATGTGTTTCCTTCTATGCTCCTTGCCATGTGTTTCCTTCTATGCTCCTTGCCATGTGTTTCCTTCTATGCTCCTTGCCACGTGTTTCCTTCTATGCTCCCTGCAACGCCCTCTTCCCTGCCATGCTCCATGGCATGCTCCCTGCGTGTTCCCTGCCATGCCCCCTGCGTTCTCTGCCATGCTCCCTGCATATTCTATGACATGCTCCCTGTGGTTCCCTGCCATATTTCCGGCCATGCTCCGTGTGTTCCCTCCCATGTCCCCTGCATGCTGCCCGCCTTGCTCCCTGCCATGATTATTCATTCATCACGTGCAACAGCCCGAAACTGACCATTCACCTCACCTTCCACCTCTCCATCAACCTCACCTCATCTTTCCATTCATCTTGTTTAAATTTTGGTAGCCTTTGCGGCAATGGCCCTCTTTGCTAAGCTTTCACATCTTTTCTCCTTCATTACTCATCCTTCTCCTTCTCTCTGCCATCTGAACTTGCTGACGCTCTGGCCTGGACCTCGGCATTTTTTGGGGGATAATTTCCCTATTCTCATACATCTGCTTATCTACGTTAAAGTATAAATCACTGTTTATGTTCCTGCCAAGGTCCGAGCGCCAAAGTTTAAACTATTGTATCAATAAATTTGTCTAATCGCTTTTCTCTTTGTGAGTCTTTAGTTTGAATGATGCTAAAGGCGGAAATACAACCGAAGAACTCTTGCTTACTTCCATTCAATCAGAGGCTTGTTCGCCTCCAATGGAGCAATCGCTTCGAGCCACACCTCCTCGAAGCCAATCATCATCCAGTGTTCACCTTAAACAGCAACTCCAAATCATCTCTCAGCCTGCTTTTTGGCAAGCGCAAGAACCATTGCACTAATGTCGTATTTCGATTCAGATGTTCCCCTTTGCAAGCCTTTTAGTTCCAAGTATCATCCTCAGACTCACCATCTCTATTCATGCACCTTACCATACACCTCCCATTCATCTCACTCAATTTTGGTAGGCCTTCGCGGCAACCGGCCCTGTTTGACGCACCGGCCTCGACCTCGGCAATTTTTGGGGGGAAATGTCCCTACTCTCATACGCCTGCTTATGCATATTGAAGTATAATTCAGCGTGAATTTTCCCTGCCGAGGTCTGAGCGCCAAACTCTTAAAATATTGTATCAATAAAATTCTTCTAATTGCCTTTTCTTTCTGTGTGAGTTTTTCAGATTGAAATGCAGCTTAAGCGAAAATTCAGACTGAAGAAACTCTATTGCCTACCTCCATCAATCAGGGACTCATCCGCCTCCGACACAAGCCAATCAGCTTTGAACTGCTTCTCCTCGAAGCCAATCAGCATCCTGGGTTCATCTTAAAAAGAACTCCACATCCTCGTCTCGGCCTTCTCCTCAGCGAGCAAGCGGTGGCTGGGCCGTGTCCGATTCGGACTCTGTTGACCGGTTTCAACCCACCTCCATCCCCTTCTCCACCATCGTAGCAAGCTCCGCCTGGCTTTCCTACGGTCCTCCTTCAACCTCGTCCCTATCAGAGTGTAATTCCTCCTGGACTCTCATGGAATTCCCTGTCACTCCTTAAAACGGTCCGGCAGAAGACCGCCATGCTGAGCCTGGTTCTGCCAGAGGTTTCTTCCCAAAGGGGAGTTTTTCCTCTCCACAGTCGCTTCATGCTTGCTCATCATGGACAGTTCATGCAAACCTGTGTTTATCAAGTTGGACATCTAGCTCAAACAGTTCAGCATACGGACTGAACAAACTTTATTTATCTCCACTCCACCACCAGTTTCAGACCTGGGGGGAAATGTCCCTATTCTCATACGCCTGCTTATGCATATTGAAGTATAATTCAGCGTGAATTTTTCCTGCCGAGGTCTGAGCGCCAAACTCTTAAAATATTGTATCAATAAAATTCTTCTAATTGCCTTTTCTTTCTGTGTGAGTTTTTCAGATTGAATTCCTTGCTGGTGTGTGTCTGCATGGTGTTATAAATCTGAATATTTTTTCCCACACTGTATTTTCTTTTTCTTGCCATAAATCCACATTTAGAACGTATTCTACTCAATTTTATGAATGAGACCCCTGGACCTTTCAGTTCCCACAGTGACCTTCTGTTTCTACAGTTTAAAGGAGAGAAATACGGAGAGGAAGGCGTGTAGAAGCGTTTCTGCATCACAACCAGACACCCCGACCCAGTAAAGGAAGAGTTTCCAGCAGAAGTGTGCGCAGTTTGTCCTGAAGGGATTTCCTTTAGCATCAGCAGCAGTTCTGCTCTGAGCAGGAGAAACACGAGTTATTTAAATGTGATCATCTGCCTGCATGCATCCTGTCAGTGATTCAAACAAATCAGCATCCTTGCATCCCGCAGCGACCACCAATCACCTGCTTGAAGACTGAAGTTCTGATTGGACGAGTTGACGATGACATCACAGGCCTCCTTGGTGATGTCACCTGACGACACCTCCAGGGTGAGCTGACCCATCTGCATCTGGTAGACGCCGAGCGACGGAGACGAGACCGTGCTGAAGGACGCTGACGATGCAAACAGAGACCAGAGTTTTGGCAAGAAAATGGGAATTTTCCTGAATAAATGTGCAATTTCACAAAAAGAATGTAAAACTTTTACAGCAGACCTTACATAAATGCATAAGTTATAGACTGAGCAATCATTGTTCTACGGTACTGTAACATGGTACCAGTATGCAGAATTACTTCTGAAAGGATCAGGAGCAGATCTGTTGGGTTTTCAGCTTGCTTAAGACTGAACCGGTGGAGAAATTTCTTTTTTTTTACCGGAGCTCTGTTGTGATCGACCAAGGTGCTGCTGAGCTGCAGACCCGCTCCTGGTAGAACCCTCTGCTTCATGCTGGATGCTCCTCGGCGCCGTTTCACCGCTGAACTCTCTGGTGAAGCACTGAAAAAACAGCAAAGGTTGATTCTTTCTACTGATCTGAGCCGCTGCTACGGTCCTCTGACTCCAGAAGGTTCCTCTCACATCCACAGTTCTGCTGTCGCTGGGGTGGACCACGATCAGAACCTCCCTCAGATGGCGCGGGGAGCTCCTGCGGCTGAACAAGTGGATCTCCTTCAGCAGAACTCTGGACACCACATCTCTGGGGAAGCCCAGGTTTCCAGTTCCGATGGCCGGGAAGGACAGAGAGGTCATCTGACGCTTCTCAGCCTCCTTCAGACAGTCAGTGATGATGTCTGTTAACTCCTGACAGAAGCAGCCGACACACAGAGAGTAGGTGAGACCAAGACACAAGCAGCTGGACAGGTGAAACCCATCCAGATCCATTTTAAATCGAAAACTCTTGAATGGATCAAAGTTCTTGGTGCTTCTGTCAGAAGTGCTTCTGTGAAATCATTCCTGCAGCGTCTTGGTCTGCCAGCCGCTCACCTTCTCCGCCCGGCCGCCTCCGTTGTCCCAGAATGGGCAGGCGGCATGGAAGACCTTCTGACACTGCAGGTTGTATCCGTCGGTGACGACCACGTCTCCGAAGCGCAGCGTGTTCACACCGGCCTCGGTGAGGATGGCCATCTGCAGGTTTTCTCCGGCCGCCTCAGAGATGGCTTTGGCGACGCCGCCCTGGTTCAGGTTCATGTTCTCGGCCACCGTGTTCACGATGACGTCGGTCTGTGGACCGAGATCAGGACAGGTCAGGTCACCTTCCTGACAGCAACGCTGTTCTGATTCTGTTCTAATGATACGCCAGCTGCCTTTACAAGCTGAATATTCAGAACTATTCATTAATGATAGCAGACAGTTTAGCAGGCTGTTCTCTCTGCTACTTGACGTCAGCAGACGGCTTCACACCCACAATGCATCGCGCTGCATTTAATGAAGAGCAGCCGAAATAATTCATCAACAAAAAGTCACTAAAGAACGGTTGTTGTCGTCATTATTTAACAAGGTGGATCTCTGCATATTATGGGATGAAATCAGACCGCCTTGCTTTTAAGATGAAATGTGAAGCAGTGAAAAGAAGATTTGGCTTTTAAGGAAGACCTAATGGATTTTAAATGTACAGTAATGGACAGTAAAGACTTTAAATGTTAATGTTGGAGCTGCAGGGGTTACTGTTGCTCAGAAACAGATACACAGTGAAAGAAGATGGAGGGGAAATAAAACCTGATCACTGAAAGGATTCGCCAGGATAGATCAGCTGAGAGGTTACTCTTCCTTCTGCTCTCAGCGAAGACACTTTTCTTTCTCCTCTCCCTCCCCCTATCGGCCCTTCTTCTGCTTCTATCTATACTTTTGGACCCTCTCTTTGCATATCTTCCGAAGTATAAATTATGGACCAGCTCAGCTGGTTTCTCAATGCAATTGATCAAATTTTGTCAAGGAGAAAACTGGGCGAAGAAGAGTGTTCATCCTATCACGTTGGATCTGAAACAAAAAGAACCTTTTTTTCCTTAAAGTGAAGCAGCAAAATTAGCATCTCCTCCTGGATGTCTCTAATGCTGCACAACATCGATAAGGTGAACCAGTGAAGCATTTATTAGTAAACCAACAAGTTTAAATGAAGTCTTCATATCTGCTAAATATCAGGTTTTGCTTGTACGAGCCACAGCGATCAGCTTCAGCTGATCCTTTGCTTTGGTCCTCCTGGAAGACGAGGTCTCCACAGACCCTCTGAAGATCTGAACACCAAGTCTGACCTTCCTGCACGTTACAACAAAGAAATGATGGACGCAGCTCTACAGCAGCAAATACTCTGAAGATTGATGGTCTATGGGGTCATGTTTAAGTCGTTGGATCCTGCTGCTCATTAACTGGTGGAGCATCTGTCCACGACTGCAGCGTTGATTCTGTTGGTTCTGTTGGAACCTGACGTTTCAACACGGAGTTTAAACAGTAAACACATTCATCCAATCAGTCTAAACATAAATATGCTCTGCAGAGGTCAGGGTTTCTGGACTCTGGCTAGCTGATGGTGCAGCATGTTCTTTCATCCTAACCAGCTACACCGGGCTGAGATGTTCCTAGATCTACTCACAGTCTGGTCCTGGATGTTTCCTATGCAGAGAACCATCTTCAGACCACCGGGTGTGATCTGCTCCAGCCGTCTTGACCTGAAGTCAGCACAAAAAGCATCACAGTAATACTTTTAATATCTTCCACACGTCTCCCTTTCATAACATATTAGGCGTAACCGGGTCTCAAGTTTTCAGCAGACAGGAAAATATAGAAAATGCATAAAGAGACGTAAAGCCTTACCCTCCATGGTCTCCATTTCTGTTCTGTGACCTGGAGTTCTGACCTCCCCAGTTAGCCTGATCATTTTCCTGATAACCTCCATCTCCTCCGCCTCCTCTTCCTCCACGAGCCTGCGCACATTTCCCTCGTCCCCTCTGATATCTGCTGGGTGGTAAAAAACAGAGGTCAATCCTCCTGAAAACTACTTCACTCACAGATGTGTGGCGTTCCTACAGCTGGTAGAAGTAGAAGCTGCTTTTATTTTAATCTGTGGGCTCGTATATCGAAGGAGGACTCTTTTGTAAGCTGAATAGCTGATTAGCAGCAGTTACCGTGGGACGGAGTCTGTGTTGTGTGCACTTGCCTGTTGCATTAATTCAATAAATGTCCCCGTCGTGGGATAAATGAAGGATTAGCTAATGTTATCTTATCTTAAATAACACTTTTCAATGGAATAAATGTACTGGGTTCTTTCAAGGTCTTAATTACACTTTCTGTTGGGGCAATTAGAGAAGTTTCGTCTCCTCTCTCCGTTTCTGTCGCTCGACGTTTTCTTGCTCATGATTTTTCATGTATGTTGTGGAAAATATTATTAGTTGTTCTATTAATCAGGCATTTTTATGGAAAATAATATGAGGTACTACTGGTCTTTAAACAGTGTTTTCCCATTGAGGGAAAGGAACATACACAGCTTCACAGGGTGTTTGCTTTAAGGTCTGAAAGCTATTTTATGGTTCTTGAGGTCATCTGGTTTGACCTCTGATAGGACATTTAGGTACTAAATCAGCCGTACTGCATAAATACCCTTGAGAGAATAGTATCCTTGTTTTGGAAGCAAATAGGACCTGAGCCATGGTGTCTGGGCCCAAAACCCTCAAACTAATCGGGAGAGGCTAGTCGCTCTGATAAAATGATGGGTTTACGAAAAGGACAGTAGACAAAGAAGCTTACCTGCCTGGATAGGACATGGGTATCATACTGAAATTGAGCTGGTAAGTTTTTCTTTGTCTCTTTGAAATTCCAAATGAAATAAATCTGCATATTTTAAATACTTGCCACTGATAAATTGTTTCTCCTTTACTAAAATATCTTAAAGGTATACTATGCAACCGGGGTTGATTTTCCAGCGAGGCTCCCCCCAGAGGGCGAAAGTAAAAGTGCACTGTCATAAAGATGCTCAGCTGTTCTGGTTTCTCTGTCAAGCCAGGCGCGGTTGTTTTGAGCTTAGCAGACAGACGAACGCAACGAGTGAAAGTATGAACAGGGTTTCCCGCAGCGCTATCTTGGCGAGGTGGCCGCCTCGCCAAACTCACGCTACCGCCTCGCCAACATTAAAAAAATAAATAAAATAAAAATACATAAATAAATAAATAAATAAATAACAATAATAATAATAATAATAATAATAATAATAATAATAATTAAAAACTCGATATGCTTGCGTGTTTATTTGACGTTAACACGCGATTCTTTGTTGTTGCTTTCGCGCGTGCATATAGTGAATTGGCAGGGCAAAAACACATGGAGTTCTCGCGGTAAAGCAAGACCGACTCTCACGATGCACCAGACTTCTGAGCCTGTGGGTGCAGGCCGAGGGCTCCTGCAATTGCAAGTACGGTATTTCCCCCACAGACCACCAGGGCAGCCGAGAAAACCTTTGTTCGACCTGAAATGACTCATTTAATCATCCAAAACGGTATGGAACACATTAATTAACTGAAAAATTTTGCATAGTATGCCTTTAAACCAGTGTAAGACAGGCCATCAGAAACAAGCAGGAGTAGGGCCATATTAATTAATGTAGGGCCATATTAATTAATTTCAACATTATACAAATTTGTTGTGTTTCCGCTGCATTTAACCGGCTTTTTACAAACCATACAGCTTGCTTTCGCTTGCGCTATTAAAATATAGCCAAACAGCGCTTCTTTCCCTCTTCATGTTTTTCCGCTCCAGCGGTCTCTCTCTCTCTCTCCGAGGCTAAGCAGCATGAATGTTTTTGTGAAGTGGAGAGAGAGAGCTGAGTGGGCGGGCCAGGTTGAGCCTGAGTGCTGATTGGCTGCCGCCGCTGAGCCATGTGACGATACGAGAGGGGAGGGGGAGCAGCAAAGTGCTGCGACACAGACGGGGAGACTTGTGAATCTGTTTAGAAGTGGAGGTACGCAATGCTGACTGAAAAATAGGTGGGTGTACCCACATATACGCTGGACTACACCTCTGGATATGGGGATAAACAGTTAACTAGTCTGAGAAATGCTCAGTTCCCACAAAAGCTAGAAATCAATAATGACATTAACATTTGTTTAAAGTCGGGCTTTCTAGCAAAATCAAGAACCCAACATGTTTTACACAAGAGTCACATTTTAGATTTAGTGCCTTGCCCATGGCCACGGCACCAAAACAACTGCCCACTAAGACACGATGACCCTACAAGAATCTCCTGAGCATGGCGGAAGCAGCGCTGGACTAAAGATTGGCCCAGAACTACTTAGTTTTTCCTCCGTTTTTAACTTTTTCTGCTCAGTTTTGAAGGTTAACAGAAGACAACATTACTAGTCAGCTCAAAGGTATGGTGCCCACCATGCTTGGCCATTTTCTCCATTCTTTCAGAGTTAGAAGGAGGTCCTCAGGGCTCCATATTAGGACCCCTGCTCTTCACTCATTATTTTATCCTGTGTATATAAATAATCCTTGCAATAATTAATGAAATGCTGTATTTCATTTAAGGCTGTAAGATTTTGCCAAAAATCTAAATTGCACTAAATTTCAACAATAACTGTGATTTAATTTTTAGTTTTTTCTACATTAACCACAATCAACAAAAATTGCCTATAGATAAAGATAAACAAGTACTATTAAATACAAGAAATCAAACTGTTTTTATTAAACAGAATATTCTTATTCAATATAATAACTTTTAATGGCGTTGGAAATCAATCCTTGTTGAACATGAAGTGCAACCAACAGACAATATGTATGTATTAAACAGTTTAACTGGTAATGAATGCTATGGTGAGATTCCTGAAAGTTTCTGGTAAAAAGTATGATTATATAAACTCTAAAACAAATAATAAAATTAGATTATCTCACTGCTGCAACTCTCTTGCCTTCCATGTGGAGCAAACCCACTTTAAACATTTTATCGACACCTAAAGGACGGCCATCCATCCATCCATCCTTCCATTTTCTGACTCGCTCATGAGGTTGTGAGGGGTGCTGGTGCTTATCTCCAGCTGTCAATGGGCGAGAGGTGTGGTTCACCTGGACAGGCTGCCAGTCTATCGCAGTGCACCTACAGGATGTCTGATCCATTAATTGTTACGTAGCCAAAAATTGCAGACCTATGATTAGGAAATTGCGTTTTTTAAAAGTGCACTTATATTGTAGGCGACTGTAGCTTGATAGGTTGAGTAGTTGAGTAATTGGAAGGTTTTGGGTTCAATTCCAGCTTCCCCTTTTCACATGTCAATGTGGTCCTGGGCAAAGTCCCAAATTGCCTACAGAGCTGTGTATCGGTGTATGAATACGTGTACGTTAGTGAGAGATTGGGTGAATGTGGCTCTAGTGTACGGCACTTTGAATGGTCACCATGACTGGAAAAGCGCTATATAAGTTCAGTCCATTGCAAATGTGATTAATTGTCCAGCCCTACTTTCATTTATCATTTTAATGGCCTCAGATAATGGACTAGTGTTTGTACTTGTCCTGTTAGATCTCAGGGCTGCATTTGATACAGTTGATCACAATATTCTCCTACAAAGACTTGAGCATACTGTAGGGATTAAGGGGAAAGCATTCGGCAGGTTTAAATCTTATCAGTCGGACAGATTCCAGTTTGTTGATGTTAATAATAAATCTTCTTCAAACTCTAGGGTCACTTGTGGAGTACCACAGGGTTCAGTCCTTGGATCAATTATCTTTACTATATATATGCTTCTGATCGGCAAAATTATCAGACAGCATGGGATTAATTTCCACTGTTATGCTGATGACACTCAGCTATATTTATCCATAAATCCTGATGAATCCAATCAATTACTTCCACTGCAGTCATGTCTTGATGAAATCAAATGCTGGATGACTTTAAATCTCCTGCATTTAAATTCTGACAAGGCAGAAGTTGTAATCTTTGAATCTTCTTGTGTCTCTGCTCTGTCTTCTCTAAGCCCCAGTGGGTCGAGGCAGATGAGCGTTCACACTGAGCCTGGTTCTGGTTCTGCTGGAGGTTCTCCTCCCTGTTAAAAGGGGAGTTTTCCTCTCCACTGTCGCTTCATGCATGCTCAGTTTGAGGGATTGCTGCAAAGCCATCAACAATGCAGACGACTGTCCACTGTGGCTCTACGCTCTTTCAGGAGGAGTGAATGCTGCTTGGAGAGACTTGATGCAACCTGCTGGGTTTCCTTAGAGAGGAAACTTTCTCACCAACCTGGAGAATCTGATGGACTCTGACTTTGGAAAGATCCTTGAGATGACATATATCATTAATTGGTGCTATATAAATAAAACTGAATTGAATTTTTTAACTAATTTTTACTCACAAAAAAGAATCTCCATCTTACAAATATATCTGTTAATACTGACAGGGCCTAAACCAACACATACCTCGGGACTTCCTGGCAAATAATAACTTATTTTTAAACTTACCCTGCAGCTCCTTTGTTCTTCCCTCCTGTCTGCTGTGGAACTGTCATGGTGGGTCCCAGATCGGAGAACTCCCTGTTTATAGCAGCTGCCATCACTCTGACAGTGGCATCATTGTTGTCCACCAGCTGAACCTCGGTTAAAGTCCCTGGACGGTTAGGATTGTCACAGTATTCCCGCACAGCCTTGGCGATGGTCTCGGTGAAGAGGTCCACAGGAAAACCAAAGACACCAGAGCTGATTGCTGGCATGGCTACGGTGGAGCATTTAACCATCTCAGCTTGTTTCAGGCTCTCTTTAACTGCACCTTTGAGACGAAATATTGCTGTCTTCTTGTCAAATTCAGAGTACCGCGGACCAACCGCATGAACGACGTACTTGCAGGGCAGACTGCATGCCTCTGTTACAATTGCATCTCCTGCGCGTAGCTTCCCGTTTTTAGACACATAGTCATCGCTGATCATCTGCAGCTTTGGTCCAGCAGCTTTCAGCAGCGCCAAAGCCAAACCACCGATGTGCTGCAGGTCCTCGTTAGCTGCGTTGACCACCGCGTCCACATTAAGGCCGCAGATATCCGCCCTGCTGACAGAAATAAGAACTCCACCGGCTGTTTGCACCTTGCAGTAACAACAGCCAGTCTCTCCTTCAAGGCTCCCTTCCTCCTCCTCCTCTTCATCATCCTGAACATCAGACTGAAGCATCACCACACAGCTGAAGTCTGCCATTAACGAAACGAGGAACATGCTTCCTTGGGACTGGAAATACTTCTTGGCTCCAGGTTTGTCCACGGTTAAGGTGTCAGCAAAGAGAGTAGTGGCCAGTTCCTGAAAATGAGATTTAGCCTTTTGGGCATATATGCGAGCTCCACTGATGGTGATCTTTGGTCTTACTGGATCAAATATCACTAACACCTTGTTGTCGCTGGCGATTCTTGACCAAATGTCCTGTTTATTCTTCTGTATGAACTGAGCAACAGCGCAGGACTCGACGCGGACTGTCTCGCGAACCTGTGAGTAGTCTTCAATGAACTGCCTGAGAGTGACGCTGACTTCTTTGACAGGATTGCTGAAGCCAACCACCGTTACTTTGTCCCTTCTCTCCGGGTGGATCCATATAAACACAGTCTTCTTGTTGGAGAAGTTGTAGGTGTCTAGGAGGTCTCTGTTCAGGTCCATCCATTTTTGCTGGCTCAGAACTCCCTGGTCCGGCACATCCAAAGTCTGCACCAACAGATCTTTCTTCATCTTACTCTCAGCATCGGCCAGGGCTCTGTCAGAGCTTCCCACTAAAGAAACGCCTTTGGAGTCGATGCAGTAGACGGCACTGATGCCTTGTGAAGTGAACAGGTTCATCGACATGTCCGTGGAGTCCACACTCCGGAGGTAATCCAGAAGACTCGGAGGGAGATTTAGCTGTTTTCTTCTCATGCTCATATTTCTCTCCAAGATCCAGGACTTGGTTTTGTAGACTTCTTCAGGAAGTCCTGTAAGGCTCAGCTTCCCGGTGCCTTCATTGAACAAGACCTTCAACTCTGGGGAGATGTCAGAGGCAGCTTTCTGCAGCCCTTCTTTCTTCAGGATGGCAAAATAAGCCGGGGAAAATTCAAGTAGCTCAGTTATGCTTTTTGTCTGTCGTTGAACATGACTCATCAATTTCCGGATGATGTTTTCTACAGGAGCTCGGATCTTCTTGATGTCATCGGCTCTGCCGGCGATGGTCACAACATCTCTGGATGGATCAAAGTCTACTAAGGCGTCTTCCCTCACAACCGACCGCACCTCCTTCTCAGCAGCTTTCCATGCTTCTGTGTTCACGTCGCTTTCAAAGGCGGTGTACTCGGACATGATTCTGCAGAAGGCGGCGTGAGCCATCCTCGCCCAGTTGTCTACGTCCTTAGCAGTCAGACCCTTCTGCTTTAGGAAACTGGGCAGTGGGCTGAGCTTCACCTCGGGGTGGTCCAAATCCACGCTGCAGAAATGTGGATGCATCTGATTGTTGATGCTTTTCGGCATTTTCTTCTGCAGGAGGAATTTCCAGATCACGCGCTGAACCTTCTCAGTGACCGGCTCGGGCATCTTCCATGCAGGCCGCTCTTTGCCGTACAGAGCAGTTCCCAGCGACTCGTAGTACGGATACAGCTTGACAGCGATGGACCGCATCACGTGGTCTTCTTTAACGCAGACGCTTGTCACAACTGCAGGGAGACACAGAGAACATGGAGGTGAAAGGCTGCTCTTAGAGTTTAACCCTTAAAGCTGTTGCTAACTGATCAACAGGCCAGGGGTTCGTTACTCAGCATCACACAGAAAGCGCTTTAAATCAAGACGCTTTCTGTGTGATGCTGTGATCTTTCAGATGCTGCGCTGCTCTGCTGCTTTAAATGATTACTCTCTTCACAGCGAGTTTTAGCTTCTTAGTCCCTAAATACTGGACCAGATGTTTAAAAGCAGCTTTGCTCTGAATGCTATGACTGAACTGAACAAGCTGGAAGGATTCGGCCGCATTCAGAGAAATTAAATAGCCACCATATTTGGCTTTTTTATTTTTAATTCAATTAAATTTTATTTAAATAGCGCCAATTCATGAAACATGTCATCTCAAGGCATCAAATTCAATCAGATTATACAAATTGGTCAAACATTTCCTATATAAGGAACCCAGTTGATTGCATCAAAGTCCCGAGAAGCAGCATTCACTCCTGGAGAAGTGTAGAGCCACAGGGAGAGTCGTCTGCATTGTCCATGGCTTTGCAGCAATCCCTCATACTGAGCATGCATGAAACGACAGTGGAGAAGAAAAACTCCCCATTAACAGGAAGGAGAACCTCCTGCAGAACCAGAACCAGGTTCAGTGTGAACGCTCATCTGCCTCCACCCACTGGGGCTTAGAGAAGACAGAGCAGAGACACAGAAAGCACAGAAGCTCACATTGACCCAGGAGTACTTTCTATGTTATATGGTAATAGAGGATGATCTGCCTCCCTTGGACGATGTCACAGCTAACAGAAATATTTATATTTCAGTAGTTCACTCTGGTTGCATACAAAGTTTTTTATTAAAGATTATCACGTCCTGCTGGTGTATTAGTTGTTATTTTGGTGTTTTATGCTTTGATTGTGCTCAGTTTGTTAGTAATTAAAGCCTTTAGTGTTCATTTACGATTTTAAGAGAAGTACATACTGCACATGCACAACAGGGGTTAAATTAAGGAAGTAGCTAACGGCTATTAGCATCTTCCAGTGAAACACTGAAGAAAGGTCCAAGATCCAGTGAAAAGAAACAACACAAAAAATATGATTTCAAAAAGGAAAAAACTGGAATGTCGCTGGGAAACAGTATGAACATTGGTGTTGGCAGAGTTGAGTGACGTGAGTAAGTGTTCTAATATGAGGCTCTTAAACTGGCTGTAGATCGTTTTCTTTCATTCTTAACGGTTGGTCTTCGATCATGCTGAGTGGAAGAACAGGATGGCACCACGTCTAATTGTTCCTGGGGCTATTTTTATCCACAAACAGGACCATCACCACATTATCAGGATGGATACTTGGTGTATATGATCTTAATTTATCATGATCAAATTGTTTATGGTGTGCAACGAATTTCATCATGGATTCATTGTGTTGCACAATTAATGTGTTACTCCATGTTGCGGAGCCATTTACTGACAAGAGGGAAAAAAAGCTGACTCGATTTTTCAGAAAGATTCAGGACAGAGAAGAAGCTTATCTGTGAACCTGGTCCACATTTCCACATGTCGGGTCAAATAACAGGTTAGTTTCCACTAATTGTGGTTCCCTCCCATTGGCTGCTTTAGGTTTAAATCTTCTAGATGCAGACAGTTACCTACCCCCCCCCCCCCCCCCCCCCCTGCCTACAGCCATCTTGATGGGATTGCAAAAAATAAAATAAAAGTACTTATTGAATGGTAAACCTGAGCAGTTAAGAATATAACTAAAACTAGAACCATCTTATATTAATTAGTGTAATAAAACAGCCCTACAGGCTGGTCTGGGTAGATGGTGATGCTGTTGTATAGATGATCCACAGACTCAGCAATTTGAAATATTTAGCGTTAATATTTACAGGTCGGTGATGAACAACCAGAGGAAATCAGAAAAACCTTTAGGGTCCATGAAGGTGACGATGGCCGCCTGCTCCTCTGGGATCATGACGACGTCCTCCGGCAGCTCCCAGTGCTTCTCAAACCACAGCTCAATCATGTCTGCAACCCAATCAGAAACAATTCAAACTAAAACCAGAGATAGTAATACATTTTAAAAAGTCATTATGATGACTTTCTATGAAACCTCTGACAAGATTCCTCTTGATGCTCTGTGACTCTCTGCCTGCGCGGACACTTTTTTCTCTGCTCCCTGCTTGCTTGCATTTTCCTGCATTTCACTTTTTATCTCCTTTTTATCTCTAAGTCAAAACTACAGAAAGTTGGATTTAGTTTTTTTTTTTTGTTTATCTAATTAATTTTATCTAATTTTGATTTTGATTTTTTTCCTCCGGTGTGGACTATTTTAGTTTTCAGCTAATCCACACAAGATGCCTCTTTACACCCGGGAGGATTCAGTTCTCAGGAAAAAACGCTCTTATGGAAAGAATTCAACATAAAGTGGATATGGAGAAGAACCACCCGATTCAAAAGATTTCTCACTTCAACACAGAGGGCTTTGACACGCTTCTACAGAAAACTAAATCTGAAAAACTCACAGGGATAGAAAAGACAGTTATCAGAATTTTATTGATACAATATTTTAAGACTTTGGCACTCACACCTCGGCGGGAAACATTCATGCTGAATTGTACTTCAATATGCATAAGCAGGTGTATAAGAATAGGGATGTTTCCCCCAGGCCTGAAACTGGTGGTGGAGTGGAGATAGACAAAGTTTTGTTCAGTCCATATGATGATCTATTTGAGCTAGATATCCAACTTGAACTTGATTGAACACAGGTTTGCATGAACTGTCTGTGGAGAGGAAAAACTCCCCTTTGGGAAGGAATTCCAAAAAAAAAAAAAAGTAAAAACCAAAACAACTAGACTTGTTTTCCGTAGTTGAAGACGTTTCGCTCTCTCTCCAGGCAGCTTTCTCAATTCAAAAAGTCTGGAGTAATGATGAGTAACAAGCTTTATACTACTGCCCAACAAAGGCCCTGCAATGGCTTGGATAACATGCAAATTCAACAGAAACAGGTCCACCCCTTAGTAATAGGAGGTCGTTAAAGCCATTAAGCCAGCAGATTGGACCGAAATTGGTCCACTCCTCTGTAACGAGGAGTCGTTAGGGTTGTTATTGGCTTGGCTTAAAGGAGCGATGTTTGATCACTGGTATGAGGATGAGAATTGAGGTGATGATTGGCTGGAATTAATTCTATAGCTGTGTTGTAAGTTTTTGAGAGTTGGAACCTAAGACCTCCTCCTCCAACCTTAAACAAAGGTTGTAGGACCTCCAACTTATCAAGGTGTTTAATGGCCTAGGCCTAGGCTGCTGGAGGACATCAGGGTCTAATTTTCTCACTCTACTGATTTCTACTGTTCTTCAGTCTACTGTTCTCCAGTTTTGCATTGTACTACATTGAAATGACTGTCGTCATTTCAGCTTTTAACTTTTTGCTCTCTCTCTTTTTCTTCATAGTAGGTACACCTGGTCTGGCGTTCTGTTAACTGTGACATCATCCAGAGAAGACGGCTCACCCGCTACTACCATCTAATGTAGAACAGATTACTAGATCAATGTGTGCTTCTGTGCTTGTTTGTCTGTCTTGTTGTGTCTCTGTTCTGTCTTCTGTAACCCCAGTCGGTCGAGGCAGATGACCGTTCATACTGAGCCCGGTTCTGCCGGAGGTTTTTCCTTCCCGTTAATGGGTGGTTTTTCTTCCCACTGTCGCTTCATGCTTGCTCAGTATGAGGGATTGCAGCAAAGCCATGTACAATGCAGACGACTCTCCCTGTGGCTCTACGGTTCCCCAGGAGTGACTGCTGCTTGTCGGGACTTTGATGCAATCAACTGGTTTCCTTATATAGGACATTTTTGACCAATCTGTATAATCTGACCCAATCTGTATAATATGATTGAACTTGACTTTGTAAAGTGCCTTGAGATGACATGTTTCATGATTTGGCGCTATATAAATAAAATTGAATTGAATTGAATTGAAAATTGAATTGAATGACATCCATATAAATACAGACTGTGGAAGAACCACAGTGCTGGTTCTATTGGACCTCAGTGCAGCATTTGATACTTTCGATCACTCCATCCTGTTAGAGCGCCTGGAGAACTGGGTCGGCCTCTCATTATTTTTACTGTAGCTTTTCTATTGTCCCTCTTTAGATAACTGTTTGGATTGAGGAGTCCTAGTGGGCCTCATATGATGGTAAAACTTATAAAATCCTCAAAATCGGTCTCAAAGGAAGAGAAAGCAGCATCTTTTAAACAGGGGCCAAATACTTACATCACCCTCATTCAAAAAGCTGGAAAAGGCAGAGGTATGTGGTTTTCCACCTGTTATGTATTTTATTCTTTTCAGCGGTCTTCTAATATTTAATAAAAGAAGAGCGCTCCTCCAGGGTTAAAGGATCGAGAAGGACCGCCGACAGGGGGCGCTTTACATTAACACACCGTTCTGGTGACCATCACTAAAGGTCTAAAGATCTCTAAGGTCAATGTAACCGATGTTGCCCTATCTGATCACTTTTCTGTTACCTTTGAAAGCATAATTTCCAGTGACTCATTTAGCCAAAGGGACATCGTAAGAAAACGCACCATTAAGGACAATGCCATGGAAACTTTTATCCAAGCTTACTCTGCTACTTCAACCTTGGGCTGCAACTCAGTAGATGAGCTAGTAGATAACTTTAATTCTAAAGTCTCAGACATCATTGACTGCATTGCTCCAGTTAAAGTGAAAGTTCTTTCCGGCAAGAAAAAATCTCCTTGGAGAAATGCTCCAGCAGTTAGAGGTGAAAAAAGGGAGTGTCCAAAAGCTGAACACAGGTGGAGAAAGACGAGACTCCAGGTTCACTATGACATTTATAAAGAAAGACTTTACAGATATAACTTACAACTGAAAAATGCAAGAGAATCTTTCTTCTCTGAGATCATTAAGAAAAACATTAATAATGCTCATGTCTTACTTGCCACAGTCGACAGGTTAACAAACCCTCCTGTGTCAGTGGCTTTCGAACTCCACTCCACCAGGGCCTGCAATGAATTTGCATCCAGCAGGAACTATTTCTGACAAAATGTCCAAATTCAGCCAAATAAACCACAAAAGCTTACAGGAGATCATTAAGCAGCTAAGTTCCTCCTCCTGCTGTCTTGATGTTCTACCCACAGCTTTCTTTAAGAAAGTTTTGCCTGTCATAGCACCTGAGTTGACTCAGATAATAAACACATCCCTTCTGTCAGGTGTTTTCCTGCAGTCCCTAAAAACAGCAAATATCAAATCACTGCTGAAAAAGAACAATTTAGACAAACTACTACTCCAGAACTACAGGCCCATCTCAAACCTCCGCTTTATCAGTAAGATTATTGAAAAAGCTGAGCTTCAATAATTAAACACCTTCTTAACAACGACCAGCCGCTTTGATGTTTTCCAGTCTGGCTTCCGTGCTCACCACAGTACAGAGACCGCCCTTATCAAGGTGTTTAATGACATCCATATAAATACAGACTGTGGAAGAACCACCGTGCTGGTTCTGTTGGACCTCAGTGCAGCATTTGATACTGTTGATCACTCCATTCTGTTAGAGCGCCTGGAGAACTGGGTCTGCCTCTCTGGTACAGCTCTCAACTGGTTTAAATCCTACTTAAAGGACTTTTTTGTATCAGTAGGTAACTTTACATCAAAGATGACAAAAATCACATGCGGGGTTCCCCAAGGGTCCATCCTGGGTCCCCCCCTTTTCAATATCTACATGCTCCCTTTAGCTCAGATAATAAAAAAACAACAACATCAGCTACCATAACTATGCAGACGACACACAGCTCTACATCACTATGTCACCAGGTGACTATGAACCAGTTCAGGCACTGAATAAATGCCTAGAAGAAATCAATACGTGGATGTGCCAAAATTTTCTTCAATTGAATAAAAACAAAATAGAAGTAATAACATTTGGACCAATAGAGGAGAGATCAAAAGTTAGCACACAGCTTCAGTCGCTTCAGCTAGAAACCACTGATCAAGCCCGAAATCTGGGTGTAGTGATGGACTCAGACCTGAACCTCCAAAAGCATCTAAAGACAATTACAAGGTCGGTTTTCTATCACCTGAAGAACATTTCCAGGATTAAAGGACTGATGACTCAGAAGGATCTGGAAAAACTAATCCATGCGTTCATATCTAGTAGAACTGATCACTGCTGCGATGTTTTCACAGGTCTGCCTAAAAAGTGGATCAGACAGCTGCAGCTGATCCAGAACGCAGCTGCCCGCGTCCTCACTAAGACTAAGAACGTAGAGCACATAACCCCAGTTCTAAAGTCCTTCCACTGGCTCCCTGTATCTCAGAGAATAGATTTTAAAATCCTTCTGTTAGTCTATAAATCCCTAAATGGCTTAGCACCTAAATACATCACAGACTTGTTATCAGGGCATCAATCCTCCAGACCACTCAGGTCTTCTGGCTCCAGCCTGCTCTGCAGAACCAGAACTAAACAAGGAGAAGCAGCATTTAGTTCCTATGCTCCACTGATCTGGAACAAACTTCCAGAAAACTGTAAAAGTGCGGAAAGCCTGAGTTCCTTTAAATCAAGATTAAAACACAATTCTTTAGGATTGCCTTTGACTGTTCTAGTTAAACTGTTCTACTGAAACATCATGAGTTCAACTTTGTAGTGCAACTGTTTCCTTTTAGTTTCTATTTCTATTCTATTTTGTTTTTACACTTTATTCCCACTTGCTTTTATTCTGTTTTTTTTCCTGTATTTTAATCATGTAAAGCACTTTGCATTGTCTTTGTACTGAAATGTGCTATATAAATAAATTTGCCTTGCTTGCCTTGTCATGCCACCAAAAAAATCCTTCATTTTATATTTTCATTAATTAATTTATTTTAGGTTTGTCTTGGAATTATTATTTTAAAGAAAAATAATCTGTATGATAATTTTGGGAAAGTTTAGTTTTATTTTCGCGGGTATAACCGGTGATGTCACTTCCTCCTTCACCAGATGGTTGGAGGCTGTTGTGGCGGAAGGTGAGTTTTCATGGAGCTCTTGTTAGTTTGTTGTTTAGAAGTTGGTGTATAAGGAAAAATTATTAGCAGTTTTTAAGCTAACGTGTTTGTGAGTTGTTAGCGGAGAATGGAATATTTTTTATCGAGTGAAAGGGTTTTACAGTCGCAGCATTTCTGTGAACAAGCCGACGGCTTTTCCCGCGCAGTGCTAGTTTTTTTATGTGCTCCCTTTGTCATGGGTGGATGGATTGCTGTCGGCTGGATGCTGTATTTGGTGCTGAGCAGTTTTATTTCACTCTTTACAGAATAAACACGCACATCAGTAGGCTGACTTGGAATGCCTGAATGGTCTTCAGTACACAACGCAGAGTTGAAGAAGTAGGGTGTGCCGGCTACATTTCAGTGCCTTCCGCAGCACTATCTTGGCGAGGCGGCCGCCTGGCCAAACTCACGCTACCGCCTTGCCAACGTTCTAAAAACCCCCCCCAAAAAAACAAAAAATAAAACAAAGTTTTAATTCATTGCCAGGCCCAGACATTAAAACAGCATTGAAAACTCTACGGCTGAAAACACTGAATTGCGACACCCTCTGGTTGGTTATATTACTACGCCATGGCAGAGAAGTAATTTTCTTTGATCATCCGAGGAGACGTGTGGGAGGAAAAAAAACGTCTTCGTCGTCATCATCATCGGTGAACTATATGTGGAAAGGTAAGTAGTTAATTAAAACTGATAATAGAAAATTAATATCTGCCTCGTGTTCTCTGACAAATTAAGATAGGATTTAGTTTTATGTATTCAATTCGACACCCACACCCCACCCCCGGCAGTCATACGCGCACAAATGGTTCCGGCCGACAGCTCACCGCCTCGCCTAAGCAAATTCCTGCGGGAAACACTGCATTTTCATCTACAATGTAATTCCTGATCCATGAGATGTTTTTCATAATGATTCCTGTTCCTGCAGAACTACTTCTATATCATTTAGATAATCCATCTTATTTTTACTGGTAATAAAAAGAGAGCTCTGTGTCTCTCTTGCTCACATAAAATAAAATGTCTCTCACTTTAAAGGTTGCAATGTTTTTACTCTGAATCTAGTTTTACATATGTGAGCAATATAAAAATCAAATTAATTCAATTAATTTCTTTGAAGAGATGCACAGATATGTGGACCTTTAGCAAAAAATATGATTATTTCTTTTCAACAGAAACTTCAAAGATAAAACTAACAGAATTGTTAAATTGTATAAATATTCTAATTATAACACATTTAATTTTTTTTAAATCACTCCTAATTTTCTTAAAGAAACCATCCAAAATGACTGCACTTTGCCAAGTGAGTTTGTGGGTTTGCGTACCTTTAACCACAGTCGGAGGAAGACTCTCCATTCTGATGCTCTTTGCTGCCTCTAGTGGCCGAGCCGTCAATCCAAGTTTCTTCATCTTTGAGTTGGTCTGACTCACAGAGACAAACTTTTCCACATCTGCAAAATAAAATAGAATAAAATAACACACCGGTTCACTATATTAAGGACTGAGACAGTATGGAATAAGAAAAAGATGCAATAATATGAGGAATCCTTTCAGTGGCTCTCTTATTGCGGGGTCGCCTCAACAAGTCATTAAAACTCGAACACAGACCTGGTAGTTTTCACACTGGATGCCTTTCCTGACATTCAAACCTGGGTCTCTCGTGTCAGTGATGCAGACTTACCCCGCCACACCTAAAAGGGACTAGTAAAAAAAATGGCCAAACCAACTTGTCATTATTTTTACTGTAGCTTTTCTATTGTCCCTCTTTAGATAACTGTTTAGATTGAGGAGTCCTAGTGGGCCTCATATGATGGTAAAAAATAAAATTCTCAAAATCGGTCTCAAAGGAAGAGAAAGCAGCATCTTTTAAACAGGGGCCAAATACTTACATCACCCTCATTCAAAAAGCTGGAAAAGGCAGAGGTATGTGGTTTTCCACCTGTTATGTATTTTATTCTTTTCAGCGGTCTTCTAATATTTAATAAAAGAAGAGCGCTCCTCCAGGGTAAAAGGATCGAGAAGGACCGCCGACAGGGGGCGCTTTACATTAACACACCGTTCTGGTGACCATCACTAAAGGTCTAAAGATCTCTAAGGTCAATGTAACCGATGTTGCCATATCTGATCACTTTTCTGTTACCTTTGAAAGCATAATTTCCAGTGACTCATTTAGCCAAAGGGACACCGTAAGAAAACGCACCATTAAGGACTATGCCACGGAAACTTTTATTCAAGCTTACTCTGCTACTTCAACCTTGGGCTGCAACTCAGTAGATTGGCTAGTAAATAACTTTAATTCTAAAGTCTCATACATCATAGACTGCATTGCTCCAGTTAAAGTGAAAGTTCTATCCGGGAAGAAAAAATCTCCTTGGAGAAATGCTCCAGCAGTTAAAGGTGAAAAAAGGGAGTGTCAGGTGTTTTCCCCCAGTCCCTAAAAATAACTGAAGTCTGAAGTCCTTCCACTAACACTAAGAACGTAGAGAACATGGACCCGGTTCTGAAGTCCTCACTTAGACTAAGAATGTAGAGAACATGGACCCGGTTCTGAAGTCCTTCCTCTGGCTCCCTGTATCTCAGAGAATAGACTTTAAAATCCTTCTGTTAGTCTATAAATCCCTGAATGGCTTAGCACCTAAATGCATTACAGACTTGTTATCAGGGCATCAACCCTCCAGACCACTCAGGTCTTCTGGCTCCAGCCTGCTCTGCAGAACCAGAACCAGAACCAGACATGGAGAAGCAGCATTTAGTTCCTAAGCTCCACTGATCTGGAACAAACTTCCAGAAAACTGTAAAAGTGCTGAAAGCCGGAGTTCCTTTAAATTAAGATTAAAAACACATTTCTTTAGGACTGTTTTTGACTGTTCTAGTTAAACTGTTCTGCTGAAACAGCATTAGTTCAACTTTTTAGTCCAACTGCTTATTGATGTTCTTTTTTGTTTCTACATTTTATTCCTACTTGCTTATATTCTGTTTTATTTTCCTGTATTTTAAAGCACTTTGCATTGTCTCAGTACTGAATTGTGCTATACAAATAAATTTGCCTTGCCTTGCCGTGATAAATGCCAGTCTGTCTCTGGAGAACGATCAAGTCCTGGAGGCAATATACTAAAACCATGACTGGCCTTTTCTGCATTGATGCTTCCTTCACAGAAGTGAAATTAGCTTTGGTCTACCACATCCCTAACCCAGACTACGATCCAACCCCACTATGCAACACTGTACCACAACGCTACAGAACTGGGCTGCAGTGAACAGTTGATGCTGACAAGCTCAGTTCTGTATCACCTTCCTTCCTTTTGGAAGGAAGAAAAGTTCCTTTTGCTAAGGTGGAACAAAGGTCTAAAACAATTCACTTCTAGAAATGACCCAAAGTGGAGGGAATGTTCTTCAGGTGGAACCAGGTTTTGTTCTCTGGTTGATTTTCTACCTTCAGGGCTGTTGAAGATCAGTACCGCCATGTTGGTTTCCCAGATGATCTCCAGACTGAAGTCGTTCTCATCCAGTCCAGAGATGGTCTCCACTATCATCTGCAGAAGATCCTGAGACAGGTTCTCTTGGACGTTCTCCAGCAACACAGCAGTGGACCTCGGACCTGACTCCAAATCTGAAAGGAAAAATACAATATATGTGTTTCAGTATTACTGTTTACATTAGTTTTGCTCACCTTCCTTTCTATAAATTAGCAATAAAATGTAAAACATAATCCAGTCGATTTCGGTCAGATTTGTTTTAATTATTATATTTAAATATTTTATATAAACAAAAAAGGAAGCCTTACCATTTCCAGAGGACTACTTATTGTTTTTTTTAACTAATCTGGAGTTAAATCATTTAAATGTTAAATGAACACTTCTGTAAACTGTGACATAATAAGTCCCATCTCAGGACACAGAGTTATAAATGTGTGTATATCTGGAGCATGAAACAAAAGTAATTTCCCTCTGGGATTATTAAAGTATGTCTGATTGTTATTCTGATAATTATTCTTTAACAAGTTTGGTTTTTACCCGTCTGGTTTGTTGCAGAAGCTCCTTTCTCTGGTTCAGATTTTTGGTCTTTGGAATCTGCAGCTCGGTCTGATAGAAAAATATTTAGTTTATAAATTCAAATAAACACAAATTACAGAAGACTGGTGCATTCAAGAGTGAGTATTACAAAGATATATTTTCACTTTTTAAAAAGAAAGTTGTTGTTTTTAAGAACTATCGCACAGTTCCTGTTGACAGACACTTCAAGAAGTGTGCCAGTAAAATTTAGTGTCTGCCGCATAAACTGAAAATATTTCTGAATTAAAAAAGGTTTGTTAATATTTCTTTGAGCAATGACTCTAAACACATTAAAGGAAGAAATAAGGTTCTGTTGCTTCTTCATGTTTTCTCAACCAGCCAGCTGCAGCAGATGGGAGCTCTTACTGAGCCTGGTTGTGGTTCTGCAGGTGTTTTCTACCTGTTAAAAAGTAGTTGTTCCTCTCCACTGTCGCAGTGTGCTTGCTCGGGTTAAACAACTGCTCCAAATTTATTAACTGGGTGGAAACTGAAGCTTCTTTAGTAGGAAAACATTTTACAAATCAGCTGAATTTGTCTGTGCAGAATCAGCATCTTAAATCAAAGTCTTCACTAACTTCTTGTCTGTGACCAGACGGTAAACAAGATCTCCCTCCCTTCTCACATGTCTACCATCTTAAAAAAATTAATATTAAGATATTTCATTTACCAACCACAGACTGTTTACTTGGAAGATATTAAGGTTTGGAGGTTTTGTTGCCTGATCTATAAAAGATCAGTTCAATGAAAATCCCTACATTAGCTTAAAAAAGTATCCTCTGTAATTTTGTTGCATTTTAACTAGTGTAATTCTGTGTCTTTTATTGTGCAGAGACCTGAAAGTTGCTTTTATATGGGGTAAAAGCGGTTCCATAATAAACTTGTACATAAAAGGATAGTTGTGTCCATATTAGTCAGAAGTTGTGCATAAAAAACATTTGTAAACTCATAATAATTTAAATCACATTCAAAAGATACAACATACAGTTTAAATAGTTACAACTTCAATAACTAATAAATAAAAATTTCAAGTTTAAATTTGTGCTTTACTCTTTATGAACACAAACAGTAGCGGCTGCTTGAGAATACGGATTTTTTCTTTGAGAATACGAATTCACAACAGTGGTCTGACGTCACGGTTTCCAAGGCTGGTTAATGGAGCACAGAGTGCGAAGATAGGAGCCGCGCATGCGCTCTTCAGACTGACCGTCTCTGAATGCAACGCGGCTGCAGCTTCATTCCAGACAGCGCAGAGCTCACAGTGGTAAGTTAAACACTCCCTTTTCTGCTGCTGTTGTTCAAAAGTACGTTTTCAGATCGTTTGAGGCGAGAACATTATACTTTTAAGCTTCCCTATGTGGCCTGTTTACAGAGTTAGTGCGTAATTAAAAAAAAGAGTGATTTATTTGTTTTGTGTTTATCAGGCTGACGCGTGTTGCTTTATTAACTCAATAATTGCTGGAATAAATTGTAAATGTCTCCCAAGAATGACAGCATCATATAAAATAGGGCTGGACGATAATTTAATAACAATATATATCAGTCGAAAGACGTGTGGCACAATAAGGGAAAAAAGGATTGATAAAAGTTGGTTATACAGACAGTTTTCCTTTCTTCCTTTTAACCTAGTTGATGCTGCAGTCACTACTTCCTCTCGACCAATCGTAATCGCGGACCCAGGCACGCCGTCACAAAGCGCCGCCCTCTCAAACCACAACACAGAGCACGTGAATATGTCGCAGCAAGGAGCGGCGGGGGAAACGGTCCCAAAACGGGTTTTACTAGTTCGCCAGTCTGAAAGAAATAAACCAGTGATTTGTAAAACTTGCAAGGAACCGGTAAAAACAAAGTCTGGTAACGCAACCAACTTGTTTCATCAGTAAGCCGCTCACTACCGCAGCAGCGCGAGCCGTTTTAGCCCCGCGTGGCTCCGCGTCATCTTCTTAGGAATCTTCTGGAAGTTCTTCCAAAACAAAGCAGGTACAGCAACTAAACTGGGCTTCCTTCTTTGTGATAAAATGACAAAGCGTCCTGGCGGCATAAGGACATCACGCATGCAGTAACATGCTTCGTAGTGATGGACATGAAAAACCTGGCTTCAAACTCGCCACTCTTGATCCGCGATATAAAGTTCTGGTACGCAAGTTTTTCTCTAACAGCGCTGGTCACTTGAGTTTATTCTTTGTCAGTATTTAATAACATCACCCAGGTCTCTTAAAGGCATACTATGCAACATTTTTCAGTTAATTAATGTGTTCCATACCATTTTGGATGATTAAATGAGTCATTTCAGGTCGAACAAAGGTTTTTTTGGCCGCCCTAGGGGGTATGTGGGGGAAAAACCGCACTTGCAAGAGCAAGAGCTCACGGCCCGCACACACAGAAGTCTTGCTTTACGGGGAGAACTCCATGTATTTTTGCCCTGCAATTCACTATATGCACGCGTGAAAGCAACAACATAAACATGCAAGCATATCGAGTTTTATTATTATTATTATTATTATTATTATTATTATTATTATATATATATATATATATTTTTTTTTTATCTTGGCGAGACGCTACCGCGGCTGCTGTGGCGAGGCGGCGGCGGCGGCTTGGCGAGGCGGTGGCGGTAGCGTCTTGCCAACATAAAAAAAAATAATAAAAAATAATAATAATAAAACGGACGAGGCGGCGGCGGCAGGGGCCGCGGCTCGCCTCGCCTAACCTAACCAAGGGTCTAACCTGACCCTTGCCAGTCTGGCAAGGGTCAGGTTAGATCGACACCGCTTGCGGCTTTAATTATTTAAGCAGAACAATAACCAGTGCAAAATTAAGTTGTATTTACCGGAGATGAAGTATAGACTGCAAATTCTGTCGAAGTATGATGGCTCCCACAGTCGATTGGGATTGTCTGCCTGGGTCCTTTTTCATTGAAAATATCCACTTCTTTCTTTGTCCTTCGGTAAACGAAAGAAACGTACATTCAACGATTTGGAATGCCTCTGTGTGCAACCAGGAGCACAACAAGTCGTAGGCATTGTTTACATTTCGAAAATAAACTAACTAAAAGCACGCTCTAATTCACCCGTTTTGTCACGGTGTTTGGCGAGAACAGTCCTGCTTTTGCCTACCGGCGTAACCCGGAAGTAGCGCGGACGTCCCTTTACTGTTGTAAAGTGTTGATATTGAGGGGAGCACGCCCACCGACAGGGGGGGACAAACAGGTCAGTTGTCCCGGGCCCAGGACAGAGGAGAGGCCCGAAATTGACACTCTGGTCATTAAAATGGTCAGTGTCAGTCAGAGCGCACGCTAACTGCAGCAGCAGTCTGTGTGTGTCACGGCTCTCTGCTGCTCCCCCTCCCCTCTCGTACATGGCTCAGCGGCGCCAGCCAATCAGCACGCAGGCTCACCCTGGCCCGCCCACTCAGCTTCTCTTCACTCAACACACAAAAAACCGCGCGGCTCCTGTTCAAACTGGGAGAGAGACCGCAGCAGCGGCAAAACATGAAGAGGGAAATAAGCGGCGTTTGGCTTTATTTTAATACCGTAAATTAAATCAAGCTGTATGTTTTATAAAAAGCTGGTTAAATTCAGTGGAAACACAAAACAATTATCTAAGCACGTGAAAAACCATGAGCAAGAAAACGTCGAGAAACAGAAAAAGAGACGAAACTTCTCTCATTGCCCCGACAGACCCACAGACTGACGTCACTGACTGAGGCGTTTCAGTCCTCCAGAGAACATCCAGGTAGATCAGAGTGTTCATCTTCAGCAGCAGTTCATGTTAACTTTCAAAGTAGATATTATGAACATCAAGCTTCCCGCAGCGCTATCTTGGCGAGGCGGCCGCGGCGGCCGCCTCACCAAGCCGCCGCTGCCACCGCCGCCGCCTCGCCAGTTTTATTATTATTATTATTTTTTTATGTTGGCGAGACGCTACCGCCACCGCCTCGCCAAGCCGCGGCCGCCGCCGCCTCGCCGCGGCCACCCCGGTAGGGTCTCGCCAACATAAAATAAATAAATAAATAAATAATAATAATAATAATAAAACTCGATATGCTTGCATGTTTATTTGACGTTAACACGCGGTTCTTTGTTGTTGTTTTCGCGCGTGCATATAGTGAATGGCAGGGCAAAAACATATGGAGTTCTCGCCGGAAAGCGAGACTTCTGTGTGTGCGGGCCGAGAGCTCTTGCAATTGCAAGTGCGGTATTTCCCCCACAGACCCCCAGGGCGGCCGAGAAAACCTTTGTTCGACCTGAAATGACTCATTTAATCATCCAAAACGGTATGGAACACATTAATTAACTAAAAAATGTTGCATAGTATGCCTTTAAATGTCAAAAGTAAATGCTGTGCGTTTAATGGCAAAAAGGAAGCCTTTCTCAGAGATTCAGAGGGCAGAGAATTCCCAAAGTATCTAACATATTCTACTTCCTGCAATGGAAGGGAAAAAATTGTTAGCGACTGGCTAATATACAGCAGGTCAAAAAAGGCAATATTTTGGCTGCAGTGCTTGCTGTTCTCTTATGAAGAAAAGATCAACTAGTGCACTAAATTCAATAGATGGGTTGAAAATATCCAATATAAAATACCCAGATTTCCAGGGCATGAAGCATACAGTTAAGTTTGTGTGTGTGTGTGTGTGTGTGTGTGTGTGTGTGTGTGTGTGTGTGTGTGTGTGTGTGTGTGGTGGCGGCAGGTGTAGAGGGGGGGCCCAAACAGACTGTGTTGTCCTGGGCCCTAGCAAAGCTGTCAGCTGGCCTGGAGGGGAGTGTTTATTTATTTTCATTGTGTCCCCTACGTTACTGTGTGCCACATATGCCACAACGACACATGTTAAAACGTCTGAAGGCATGAAATGTGACTAAGAGTTTTTGAACTTGAATGTATCCAATGCTGATTATTCATTGAATCATTTGAATTTAAGTAATTAAAATACTTTCACAGCAAAAATGATATGTGATTAATTTAGATTAATTAATTACAGAGTATGTAATTAATTAGATACATTTTTTTAATTGATTGACAGCCCTAGTTTAAATTAATCTGACTTGGTTCTGGGTTGGTTCTTGCCTGTTTAAATCTAAAAACTACAGCTGTGGAGTTCCCTCTGCTTTGGATAATAGAGAACCCAGAATGAGAGCTAAAGGGATTCCTCCATCAACAGAACCGGGTCAACCCAGCGTCCAGCAGCAGGACGAGGGTTGATGACAACATAAAACCTGAACAGAGCAGATTTACCTGAGGCGACATCGCTGCTGCTGGGCGGGCTCTGTGGAAAAAATACAAAAAGAGGATTTAACACAGAACAAGATAATCTGAAACGAATGAGCAGAGTTCTTAACATCGGGTCGGACAGAATAAACCTCAGAGTCCAGTAAGTTCACTAAAGGTCCAGCTGCAGATGTTACAGAGACGGGTTTCAGTGTTTGATTTTAAAATAGGGCTGGATGATAATTCAATAACAATATATACCAATCGATAGGCGTTTTTCGATGATAGAATCGTTTTCCTTCCTTATGTATTCTACCCATGTAGGTTAATATTACAGTCATTACATCCTCCCAACCAATCACGACACAGACACAGGAACCAAGCCCCGCCCCTTCAAAAGTTCGTTTTTCTTTCTTAAAAACTTGTAGTTTTGGTAAAAAGTTGGTTGAATAAAGGGTTGAGTTTGAATTCAGTGTTTGTGTCTATATTAAAAACAGGTTGCTAAGCAACACCATAAAATGGTCACGCTGCACTTAAAATTCATGTTTTGAATTTAGTTATCGATATCGATCAATATGATTTCTATTTTATCAATATGCTTTTTTAATATCGTCCAGCCCTATTCAAAGGCCTGAAACATTTTAATAAATGTTCAAACCTAGGAGATCATTTTTAAAGGCTTTACTTTTCTTTTTAAGAACACAGTTTCAGTCTGGTCCTGGTCTCTGTGTTTCAGCCCCACAGTTTCTGACTGGTTTATCAGGCTGTGAAGACGCTGCTGAACGGCGGCAGGAACAGGTCGGACTTTGATCGCTGCGTGGAATGCTGCGCTCCGATTGGGAGTGGCACTGACCCGACAGGTCGGTCCAGCAGCCGACACCTTAATGGGTTTCTGTTAATGATCTTTATGTAAGAGAGTAAAAACGTCCTGCAGACTATTTTAAGGTGAGGAAGTTCCTCAGACAGCCAGCAGGTCGGTGACACTGAGCACTTTTAGTTTAAACTGCCTTTAAGTTTCTGTCAGAGACAAACATGCGAGCAGGAAGCTGTAAACAGATAAATCTTTATGGCTTTGTTATGGCAACACCTTTAGCTGATATAAAAATGTTAATGGCATTATATACTAACAATATTCTATTTATCTTAGTAAAGATTATATAAAGATGATTTTTTTCTATATTCCCACTTAAGTTTAATATAAAAAAATAAAACCTTTACAGCTTAAAGAACAGAGAAAAAGTTTCTTTCCAACATGACAGGCTGGAGATCCTTCAGATTAGATCGTTCCTGATAAACATTTCTAACTTTTCCTTCAGTCCAAACAGGCTGTAATTATTTAGCATTGATCCTAAAAGAAAAGGAAACCAGGAGTTTAAATCAGTTTGGACCGGATCCATGAATGACCCTGGTCCTGGTTTCCATTTAGATCAGCAGGTAAGAAAATCTACTGATATAATATCTGGATAGGACAGGGAGCTGCTTTTGATTTTCAGTAAAAATAGCATTTTATTTATTAGACACATTAAACCTGAGCCAAGGCTGAACAATAAGCTGAGTTTTAGGATAAAACAAACCCAGAACTAACAAATCCACCCAGGCTGAAGGAGTTTGGAGCTGCAGGAGTGTGAACAGCTTCAGCTTTGATGGGATGTGTTTACCAGCCTTTAACGAGACGTAGCTAATGAGGAGCAGGTACCGATTCACCGGCCTGCAAAACAGACACTAAACCCGTTACTGACGCTGAACTGAACCAACTAAGCTCCAAAAACACGTCAGAAAACAGATTCCTGTCAGCCTGCAGGAGAGAAAGTCCTGTTTCCTTGTTTATTCATCTGTATGAACTGAGCAACAGCTCAGGACTCGACGCGGACTGTCTCACAAACCTGTGAGTAGTCTTCAATGAACTGCCTGAGAGTGACGCTGACTTCTTTGACAGGATTGCTGAAGCCAGCCACCGTTACTTTGTCTATTCTCTCCGGGTGGATCCATATAATCACAGTCTTCTTGTTGGAGAAGTTGTAGGTGTCTAGGAGGTCTCTGTTCAGGTCCATCCATTTCTGCTGGCTCAGAACTCCCTGATCCGGCACATCCAAAGTCTGCACCAACAGATCTTTCTTCATCTTACTCTCAGCATCGGCCAGGGCTCTGTCAGAGCTTCCCACTAAAGAAACGCCTTTGAAGTCGATGCAGTAGACGGCACTGATGCCTTGTGAAGTGAACAGGTTCATCGACATGTCCGTGGAGTCCACACTCCGGAGGTAATCCAGAAGACTCGGAGGGAGATTTAGCTGTTTTTTTCTCATGCTCATATTTCTCTCCAAGATCCAGGACTTGGTTTTGTAGACTTCTTCAGGCAGTCCTGTAAGGCTCAGCTTCCCGGTGCCTTCATTGAACGAGACCTTCAACTCAGAGGAGATGTCAGCGGCAGCTTTCTGCAGCCCTTCTTCCTTCAGGATGGCAAAATAAGCCGGGGAAAATTCAAGTAGCTCAGTTATGCTTTTGGTCTGTCGTTGAACATGATTCATCAATTTCAAGATGATGTTTTCCACAGGAGCTCGGATCTTCTTGATGTCATCGGCTCTACCGGCGATGGTCACAACATCTCTGGATGGATCAAAGTCTACTAAGGCATCTTCCCTCACAACCGACCGCACCTCCTTCTCAGCAGCTTTCCATGCTTCTGTGTTCACGTCGCTTTCAAAGGCGGTGTACTCGGACATGAGTCTGCAGAAAGCGGCCCGAGCCACCTCCGCCCAGTTGTCTACGTCCTTAGCAGTCAGACCTTTCTGCTTTAGGAAACTGGGCAGTGGGCTGAGCTTCACCTCAGGGTGGTCCAAATCCACGCTGCAGAAATGTGGATCCATCTGATTGTTGATGCTTTTCGGCATTTTCTTCTGCAGGAGGAATTTCCAGATCACGCGCTGAACCTTCTCAGTGACCGGCTTAGGCATCTTCCAGGCAGGCCGCTCTTTGCCGTACAGAGCGGTTCCCAGCGACTCGTAGTACGGATACAGCTTGACAGCGATGGACCGCATCACGTGGTCTTCTTTAACGCAGATGCTTGTCACAACTGCAGGGAGACACAGAGAACATGGAGAGAAAGGTGAGAGGCTGCTCGTAGCGAAAGGTTTAAGGGATATGATCACAGCGCGTTAAACTCTAGCTGATCAACAAGCCAGGGGTTCGCTACTCAGGCAACGACTCTATATAGATGGAAGATGGTGTAAAAGACGGCTTCTGTGTGATGCTGTGATCCTTTCAGATGCTGTGCTGTTTGAGGAGATCCTCTGTTGCTTTAAATGATGACTTTCATCTCTTCACAGATAGTTTCAGATTCTTAGTCCCTAAATACTGGACCAGATGTTTTAAAACCAGCTTTGCTCTGACTGCCATGACTGAACTTACCAAGCTGGAAGGATTTGGCCGCATTCAGAGGATACAAAGGTGCACAGCCACGTTATCTGTGTAAAAGACACCTTCTGTGTGATGCTGTGATCCTTTAAGATGCTGCGCTGTTTGAGGGGTTTCTCTGCTGCTTTAAATGATGACTTTCAATGTCTTCACAGAGAGTTACAGCTTCTTAATTCCTAAACGCTGAATCAGATATTTTAAAACCAGTTTTGCTCTGACCACCGTTACTAAACTGAAGAATCTGAAAGGATTTGCCCACTTTCAGAGGATTTAAAGTTGAACAGCTTTAAACATTTTTATTTATACGTCAGTAGTTCAGTCTGGTTGCATACAAAGTTTTTTTAATTAAAGATTTCACATCCTGCAGGCGTATTAGTTGTTATTTTGGTGTTTTATGCTTTGTTTTGCTCAATTTGTTAGTAAATAAAGCCTTTAGTGTCTATTTACGATTTTAACAGTACATACTGCACATGCACAGCAGGGGTTAAAATAAGGAAGCAGCTAACGGCTATTAGCATCTTCCAGTGAAACACTGAAGAAAGGTCCAAGATTCAGTGAAAAAAAATCAACACGAAAAATATGATTTCAAAAAGGAACAGAGTGGAATGTCGCTGGGAAACAGTATGAACATTGGTGCTTGCAGAGTTGAGTGATGTAAGTGTTCTGATATGAGGCTCTTAAACTGGCTGTAGATCGTTTTCTTTAATTCATAACGGTTGGTCTTCTATGGGCTGAGGATTGTCTCAAAAAGATTTGAATAAATATAAAATGATATATATACATATACATACAGTTATAAAGTACAAAGTACAAATATAAAAATGTGACATACAAATAAATAAACACAATATAAATATAAAAATGTGACATACAAATAAATAAACAAATTTATATAAATAAATGTGTCTTTGTAAATGTATTTTCGAGATTTGAAAATAAATATGCTTGACTTTGTATGTGGAATCTTTGTATGTGAGAAGAAACTCACTTGGATAGGAAAAACATTTATAGGTTTTATTTATTTATTAATTTAATATGCTGCAATTTATTCCAGCAAGTATTGAGTTAATAAAGCGACACACGTCAGTCAGATAAACACAAAACAAATAAATCAGAACCAGCGGTACTACGCACACTACTTGGCCGACAGAAGTGTCCTAAAGACGGTCTAACATCAGCCCTGTTTGCGGCTTCCCTTGGAGGTCTGCGGGTCTCTCTGCTCTGCTCAACGTTGAACTTTTTATTAAAATTACGCACTAACTCTGTAAACAGGCCACATAGGGAAGCTTAAAAGTATAATGTTCTCGCCTCAGCCGATTTGAAAACGTACTTTTGAAGAACAACAACAGCAGAAAAGGGAATCTGTTTGCGCTGTCTCGAATCAAGCTGCGGCCGCGGTGCATTCTGGGCAAGCGGGCTGAGGCTGATGACGTGTCACGAGCACACGAGACCGCTCTGCCAGACTAGCTGTGGCTGCAGAACACTGCCATCTGCTGGTTGTTCAGTGGAGGGTGTCTTCGCATTCAAATCTAGTGGCATTTATATTTGGATCCGGTTTGCAGTAGGAATGTCTCAAAATTACATCATCGACATGAAAGCGAAACAGAGATTCACAAATGCAAAAAGGAGATTCACAAATGCAAAATGGAGATTCACAAATGCAAAAAGGAGATTCACAAATGCAGATTCCACATACAAAGTCAAGCATATTTATTTTCAAATCTCGAAAATATATTTACAAAGACATGTTTATTTATATAAATTAGTTTATTTATTTGTATGTCACATTTTTATATTTATATTTTGTTTATTTATTTGTATGTCACATTTTTATATTTGTATTTTGTACTTGGATATTTATAACTGTATGTATATGTATATATATCCTTTTATATTTATTCAAATCTTTTTGAGACAATCCTCAGCCCATAGTCTTCGATCATGCTGAGTGGAAGTAGGGGTGGCGATATATCGAGTATACTCGATGTATCTCAAGTTTTCTCTGCGCAATAGTTAAAATGACTTTATCGCGACAATCGCGTGTAAATTTTCATGGCAAGATTGAGCCGCTGTATTTAATTCACTGTGAGTTAAATTTTTCCCACATGCTGTCAACGCATCACTCGCTCCTCCTTCTAAACCAAAAAGCGCTCTGGCGCGCGCACACAACAACGAACCCGTGCGCTTACTTAACGTTGACGAGACAGCGAGAACTATGGCGACAGCGAGCTTTTCAGGCAGTGGAAGGATGTCTAACAAAATGCGGTAATTTGCAAAACATGCCATAACACAATTGCCATAAAAGGTAGCAGTAGCACAAATTTGTTCCACCTGAAACGTCAGTGCAAAATGAAGACTCTTGTAAACTTCGCGTGTTGACCCCTCAAACCCCCCCCCCCCCCTCTCAAACACACACGGACCAAAGGGAACTTCAATTAAACCAGCCCTAAAACTGTTGAAACTGGCATCTTCTTTTGCTAAATCCCATATGACAGAAAAAAACCCGTTTGTTTAAAATTTCCCAGCGCCTAAAGAGCAACGGAAATATTTTTGAGAAGCTCTGAATATGTTGCTGCGACTGGTCAGTGGATTTTATAGTCACAATACAAGCTTTTGTTTTTGGGATTGTCACATTTTGACTATACATTTTTTTATGTCTTAAGCACAAAAGAGCACCTTTTCATTCAGGTATATTTTGTGTCAGATTTTTCCTCGGTGTTCCGTTTGGCCGCTGGGATGTTCTGTTGTTTAGGGTCCAGTGTTGATCACAAAAGAGCTCTAATGTGACAATATTGTAATTTGTGAAAACCTTCTATGTCCAGCTGTGGTGGAAAAAATGGCTAAAATAAAGCATTTTAAATTCATTTTTATTTTGCAATCAATTTTTCAAACAAAAAAAAATTGACACGTTGATTTGAGATATACCAATGCAACTTCAGGCACTATGTGGCTAAAAACATTTGTTATTCAAGTTTATTTGAACATATTGCGATATATATCATGTATCGTGATATAGCCCAAAGATATCGGGATATTAAAATTTCTTCATATCGCCCACCCCTAAGTGGATAATTTACTGTGAGGCATTGCAGAGGGTCAGGCTCATTCCGGCATTATTTAAATTTGATTTATTAATTCAACAGGATGGCACCACGTCTAATTGTTCCCGGTGCTGGGGCTATTTTTATCCACAAAAAGGACCATCACCACATTATCAGGATGGATACTTGGTGTATATGATCCTATTTTATCATGATCAAATGGTTTTTGGTCGTTTTTTTAAGCATATAATGTGGCTATTAGGGCTGCAACAACGAATTGATGAAATTGATAAAAATCGACAATTAAAAGTGTTGGCAATGAATTTCATCATCTATTCATTGTGTTGCACAATTAATGTGTCACTCGCCATGTTGTGGAGCCGTTTACTGCTCCTGCAGAGCGAGTTGAAAGCAGCAAGGTATTTTTAAATACCGCCTCCGCAAATGCCCCTCCCTGGGCTGCAACCTTATCGTGGTGGAGGGGTTTGAGTGTCCCAATGACCCTAGGAGCTATGCTGTCAGGGGCTTTATGCCCCTAGTAGGGTCACCCAAGGCAGACAGGTGCTAGGTGAGGGACCAGACAAAGAGCAGCCCAAAACCCCTTATGATGAGTACGATTAATGGACGTTGTGTGCCCGGATGTGGGTCACCGGGGCCCCACTCTGGAGCCAGGCCTGGAGGTGGGACACGTTGGCAAGCGCCTGGTGGCCGAGCTTTTACCCATGGCGCCCGGCCTGGCACAGCCCTAAGAGGAGACATGGGTCCCCCTTCCAATGGGCTCACCACCTATCGGAGGGGCAAAAGGGGTCGAGTGAGTTGCAGGGGCCACTCTGGAGTTGCCCCTGGTGAGAGGCGCCTAGCTGCAGTGGGCATCTCGGTACCTGCACATTGAGGTTCTCCCCGGTGAACAAGAGGGTGGCCTCCCTCCGCATATGTGTTGGGGGAAGGGTTCAGACTGTTGTTTGTGCTTATATGCCAAACAGCAGTTCAGATTACCCAACCTTTTTGGAGTCCTTGGAGGGGGTACTGGAGAATGCCCCTCCTGGGGACTACCTTGTTTTGCTGGGGGACTTCAATGCTCATGTGGGCAAATGTATTGTAAGAGTTTGCTTGGAATGTTTAGCAGAGTCCCCCGTGAGACAGAGCTTTAAGTCCCACCTCCGGGACAGCTTTGAACACGTCTTGAGGGAGGTGGGGGACATTGAGTCTGAGTGGACCATGTTCCACGCCTCTATTGTTAAGGTGGCTGGTCAGAGCTGTGGCCGCAAGGTTGTGGGTGCATGTTGCGGCAGAAACCCTGGAACACGCTGGTGAACACCAGCAGTGAGGGAAGCCGTCAAGCTGAAGAAGGAGTCCTACTGGGCTTTATTGGCCTGTGGGAGTCCGGAAGAAGTCAAATCGACAGACGTCTTGGCTGGTCGCTGAGGCAAAAACTCTGGTGTGGGAAGAGTTCGGTTGGGGAGAATGTGCTACCCCTAGTGGAGGAGTTTAAGTATCTTGGGGTCTTGTTCACGAGTGAGGGGAGGATGGAACGGGAGATGGTTCCCGTTCCATCCATCCACCGCATTGGTGCAGTGTCTGCTGTGAAGTGGGCGCTGTACCGGTCTGTTCTGGTGAAGAGAGAGCTGAGCCAAAAGGCGAAGTTCTCGATTTACCAGTCGATCTACGTCCCTACCCTCATCTATGGTCATGAGCTTTGGGTCGTGACCGAAAGAACGAGATCCCGGATACAAGTGGCCGAAATGAGTTTTCTCCGTAGTGTGTCTGGGCTCTCCCTTAGAGATAGGGTGAGGAGCTCAGTCATCTGGGGAGGACTCAGAGTAGAGCCGCTGCTCCTCCACGTCCAGAGGAGCCAGTTGAGGTGGCTCGGGCATCTGGTTAGGATGCCTCCTGGACGCCTTCCTGGTGAGGTGTTCCGGGCACGTCCCACCGGGATCTCACATTGGGGAAATTCACTTGACACATCGGCTCAGTAATCAATAATCAAAAGAAGGTGCCAAAAGTAGGAAAAGGTGCATCAGTTATATACAGTGTGTCCTCATATATACAGTGGATCAAAAAAAGACATGCCACAGTGATGATACAGGAACTGAAACAGTAATATCATCTTTATTGTCATTGAAACATACATTACAACGAAATTTGTTCTGTCTCTGAGTGCAAGGGCGCTGCTCTAACCACTAGGCCAACACTCGCCATAAGGGAGCTACAGTCATCCAAGACCATACCTACTCACTGAGGTAGTCTGAGAGGTGAAAGAGAGAGAGCTACATGTGTTCTGTGATGCGCAAGTTTAGAGCATTCCAAGGCTGGAGCTATGTGCAGCGCTCATGGGAACCCAGCTTTCTAAGCTCCTTGAGGGTGAGCTCTCTTTACATATTGAAAGAACAGTGATGTGGACAGAATCTACCACTGTGCTCACCTAGCTGCGATCTGAATTCTTTCGCTTCAAAGTCTTTGTGGGCACGCGCATTGCTGAGAGTTGACGAATCTGCAGAGCTGGCACTATTTGGAATCTGCCCAAAATCCTGCTGATGACATAACATGTGGCTAAACACTGCAGGAGTTGGCAAGACCAAACCGATGGAGTCAAGGTCCTCCCATACTATATCTACCGCGAGATCAATGGCCAAAAGACTCATCTGATAACCATGAGATCTCCCCAGATGCCTCTGAACTTCGCAGATCAACCTTCTGTGCCATGACATCGGCCTCCCCAGCCCTCATTAGTCAGTATGGTACTTGGCGTGAGCTTCTGGATGCAAAAGTACAGGAGCTTCATGGGGCGGCAAAAGACAGTTGTCCCACTGCTGAGGACTACCGTCAAGCAGAGATGCTTCTCATTAAGAGGGCTCAACAAGAGAGTTTCCCGGATGAATTTCACCTTCTGACGGCAGGGAAACCAGTTCAACGGAGTAGTCGTCTGTTAACATTGTCTCCAAAGTTAGATGAAAGTGAGGGACTGATAAGAGTGGGTGGCCATCTACATCGTACCGAGGACCTAACCTTCTGTGAACTTCACCGGCTTGTTCTAGATCCCTCTCATCCGGTTTTTGCACAGCTGTGGCGCCATTATTGGATCCTAAAGGGAAGAGAAGCAATTTGGCGCTATCAGAGAACCTGCACAGATTGTCAAAGATGGAAGGCGAGACCTACTATCCCTAAAATGGCTGACCTGCCTTTAGGTTGACTCCGCCTTTTCAAGCCAGCCTTCTATAGACCAATTCACGTGTGACATCACGAGCTACATCCAGGTCACGCTGGTAGGCAAAAACAGTACTGTTCTCGCCTACCACCGTGACAAAACGGGTGAATTTGAGCGTACTGTTAGTTTATTTTTGGAATCTAAACAATGCCTACGACTTGTTGTGCTCCCGGTTGCACACAGAAGTATTACAAATCGTCAGATGTGCGTTTCTTTCATTTACCGAAGGACGAAGAAAGAAGAAAGAAATGGATAATTTCAATGAAAAGGACGCAGGCAGACAATGTTTTTTTTTTCCTGCCTCAGGACGACAGATGTAAATTAGCAACTATGCTATAATCTGGCTCATTTACAATCTGTACAGTAGTATAAGATTGTTCATTAATGTGCACTGTCCTGATTAAATAAATAAAAAAAAAAAAAATAAATAAATTTGCTGAGGCGCTGTCTGTGTCCGACTCCGCTTTCGTATGTTACACAAACATGTCTGAACATGTCCCGATATGAAATAATTGTAGCCGTCAAGTGATTTCAGGGCTTTCGTGCTTTCTCGTCTGTACTGGCCTGCCGTGTTTATAAGGCAGCTGTATATGTTGCCGTACAGAACACTTCGCCAGCATTTCACAGACTCGCTCCATCCCTTCAGGCTTTTGCTTTATGGATCTGGCAATCTGATACCATCAACCATCAACTTAGTCTTATAAAGATCTTGTGATACATTATCTAAAGAAGAAAAATAAGTTGAGAACTCCTCATTTACTTTGTTTTCGTCCGCATTGTGTTCACCTTTTGCCTAACAGTCTGGCGCGCATGCGCGAAAAACCCGGATCAAAACAATAACAATGAATTGGTCTATTCCACTGGAACCGACTGCTTCCGTCCCTTTGAAATTAAAGTGGGCCACCGTGTGGAAAAGAGATGGGGGATAATATTCAAGTGTATGACTGTCAGAGCCGTGCATCTGGATGTACTGACCTTCATCAACACAGACTCCTTTGTGATGTCTCTGTGTCGGTTTATTTCTCAAAGAGGGACACCAGCTGAGCTTTATTCGGACCAGGGAACAAATTTTAGAGGAAGTGATGCTGAGTTGAGGGGAGCGTTTTCAGCCATGACATTGGAACTTCAGCAGTTGCTAGCTCCACACAAGATCCAGTTCCACTTCAATCCTCCTGCAGCTCCTCACTTCGGAGGGATGTGGGAGCGAGAAACTCATTAGTTGAAGACAGTGCTGTACTCTACTTGTGGAAGTAGAGGGGATCCTCAATTCAAAGCCGCTGGGCTACGTCTCGTCCAATGTAAGAGATCTAGATCCTGTGACACCAAACTGCCTGCTTATGGGGCGGCAGGATGGTTCACTGCCGCAGGTGGTTTACTCCAAAGAGGAACTTCTGAGCCGTCAGCTGTGGAGGCATGCCCAAGTGCTCGCAAATCATTTTTGGGCACGCTTTATTCGTCTATATCTACCTTGACGTCAGAGAAGGGATGGTTATCATGATCATGGATCATCGTCTGCCCCGGGCTCTCTGGCCCATGGGACACATCATCAAGGTTGACCCCAGTCCTGATGCACACATCAGGTCAGCAGATGTGAAGATTAAGGACAGAACTTACACACGACCTGTGGCCCCGCTGGTGATCCTCCCTACCATACCTAATGAGGACAGTGACTCTCAGGCGCAAGGTGGCTATACCTAGAGTCTTTTGTTTGAGCAAATGTATTGTACACATTTGGGGGCGGCTGTTCAAAAGACCCTTAGATAGTTTAAGTTTTGATGTTCAGTACTACTGTTTGTATTCAGTGATTTCTGTTCAGCATTAGTTTTGGCCTCTAAGGCATACCGTAGTTAGGGCAGCGATGATGTCATCACATTGCGTAACCAACGTTGCCACTGCCTGGTGGGGAAGTTTGGTAGTCGAGCCACTGTGCTAACTTGCAAATTATGTGTGTTCTCCAAAGAAGTGTGCGTTATTGATGAGTAAGTTGCAATATTTGAGTGTTTACTGTAGCTAAATAGGTGGTTTGAAGTTAATTTGTTTGCTATTATTTCACCTGTTGATAAGCCTGAGTTATGTGCTATGTGTGTGTATTGTAGAGCATTGTGCCAATCCTACACATCTACTTGATAGCGCAGAGACATGGTTGTTAGCTAACTTTTCGTAGTTTGCTGATTAATAGTAACTTAGAGGTTGAGCTTGTTTAGAGTTGAACTATTTCCTCCTTAGCTTATCTAAGGTGTAATGTGTAATGGTAGGATACTTGGACTTATTTTCCTTATCTTGTTGTTTAGGAAACCACACACACTCACACACAAACCCTCAAGCCTACCGCACACGCACCTACCTGGAAATACCGCAGCACCCTATGTTCATTTATGTTTAATTGGATCAGAATCTGGACTAGAGTTTGTAATACAGACCAGTTAAAGCAATCCTGCCTCGTGTCTCCATTCTCCACCTGCTGCACCTCCTCCTAACATCTAGTCCTGACTGAAATCCTGGCCTAAATAGTGTTCTGGCCGACACTCCACGTTGAGAGCACCCGAACAGTGCCTCACAGTCCTTTAACTTCGAGCAAATCACCTACAAACACCTTTTTTGACTCTGCAATAATTTTTTAGAAAGACTTAACAGAAGAAACATTCTTGGAAGTGTTGAGAATTAAAAATATATCTTAGTTGGGGTTACTGAGTAAAGCAGAGTGGGGCCTGTCCCTTTCTGCTCCAGCGTAAGATAAACATGGAGTTTTATTGTCCTGAGGGGGGGGGTGGTCAGAAGGAGAGGAGATCAGTCATCCTCCCTCTGAGCCATGCAGGAGGAGTTAAAAGTTGATAAAAGGAATGTCTTGGTAAAACTTACTTCAGACAGACAGATTTATCCACCGCGGTGAGAACAACATCTTGTAAATGGTATGTACTCTGTCTCCATATTTAATTTCTATGAATTAAATATGTATTTAAACCGTTCTACCTCTGATGAATGATTCCTTATTTTATTGTCAAATCTTAAACCGGGGTAAAAATGGGCCTTTAGTAGCGAAGCAGGATTAGGCCAATAATACATAAATCACAATTTGGTGCCGTGACCCGGATTTGACATTAAAGTGGAGGAACCTTTTAAATTTGGGCATGAAGAAGTAATCACTTACAGCAAAACAGGGTCGACCCGAGAAAATAAAATAAAACGAAATAAAAAAGATAAAAACATAAAAAAAAGGATATGTTCGGGGATTGGCCAAATGAAAACCAGATTGACAAACTGGTAATTTTATGGCTGAGGTGTTGCGCTACCTCTTGAGAACTTGGGACGCTCTTAAAGAAGCAGGGGATAGGTTTGTAATAGAGAAAGAAAGATAAGAGATTAAAAAAAGGGGCCCCAGGAAGACAATAGGATTGTTTTCTAGTTTTCAAAAAACGGGGTTTTTCGAGAACACGACGATCAGACGAGGAGATTTTAAAATAAGGACACGTTTCGTCGACTACGGAAGGGACGAGGGTCTCTCTGTGACGCGCCAGGCTGTCTGTCTTAAATGTTATGTTTGTTACGTCTTGTCTAACAATTTTGTCTCGGTAAAATGGGATCCATGGTTTGAATGATTAGAAGCTCCGGTCTGAGTCTGTCTCTGTGTGTGCGCGGCTTCGAAGTCTCTTGTGTGTGTGTGTGTGAATTTCTCCACGTGCGTGGGCCTAAAGATTAGAGCGGTGACTGGGGAGCAGTTTAATTTTGTTAAGTAAAAGTGATAAGTAAAAATATGGGTGAAAAACTAAGGGGAATTTGGAAATCATTAGAAAAAAGGTTGATGCATTAATAATGTTTGTTGAAGTGCAGGAGAACTTTCAATGCAGTAAAACGTTTGAGGTATTGGCTGCAAGCTGTATGGGTGAGTTGCATTGGAGAGCATGAACAGCTGCATTTTGGTGAGTTTTGGAGAAAACGTTTTATTTTGAACTGTAGCCTAAAAGTTAGAAAGTGGTTCGAAGTTTGGAAAAGTTGTTAAAAATATGGCAGAACATTGAACATCTGTTTGAGGCATTATAAATTGGGAAAACACAAAAGGGAAAATGCCTTCTGTTAGAGTGTAATTTTAACTAGCATTATCTCTTGCAAAATAGCGTTTTAAAATGCCTAATGAATGTATATACTTTCAGACATAAAATATTATTTGCGATAAAATAGTGATTAAAAGGTTTTCATTGTTTGATAGCCCTAGTTATAATAAATAAATAAATAGATATAATTCATCAGACTTAAATCTAGCTGATTAATAGGGAGCAGAAAATAGCCACCATATAAACTTTTGCTCATTTGCAGGCCTGGGAAAAACCACATTAAGCAGAACTAAACAGAGTTAAAAGTTGGGTTAAACTGTACCTTAATAGTGTGTGCAAACTGATATTGCGGTTGATTTGATCGATTTGTTAACCCTGCATTTAGTTATGAGTCAGTTTTAAAGTTATCCTCAAAAGAAGCAGCTAAAATTGAGGAATTTATGACTAATGTTATTGGTTTGCATTGTTTTATTATAGATACTGATATTGCAGAACGGCAGAAACTAGTAGATTCAGAAAATATTACGGGATCATCGCAGGACGGTCCCCACATTATTCATTGTATGTAATCACATTTTCATAGTCCCACGAAATGCAGATGCCCTTGTCACACAGTTATTTAAGAACACAGGAGTTTTCTAGTTGTTCACTTGGTAACATGCAACTTCTGGTGAATAAACTCCCCAGTATCAGTGCTGGTGGTCGAACATGGCTGGCTGAATTACAAAATTTAACCAAAGGATCACAACTGGCTCTCGGTGATTTTAGAGCCATTTTAAGACTTTCTGTGTCTGCGTCTGTACTTGCTGTCATCGAAAATGTTGCTCAATCGTCCCACATGCCTGATGAAACTTTATTGTCTTCAGTAATTTCTTCCTTGCGAGATGCAATTGTACAACGCTTTCCATTATCCACATCAATTGAGCTTCCTAAATTTGACTGGGACCCACAACAGCGTCCTGCAGATTACATAACTCAAGCTGCAGAGACATGGATCAAACACACGGGTGTGGATCCTAAAACAAATTGCTCAAATCTGGGTGAATTATTTAGAGGGGCAGTTTTGGATGGGGTTCCTTCTTTAGTGTCCCTGCTTATGAAACAAAATCCTGATATACCTGGGTGTTCGTATGCTCGCTGGGAAACCTGTTTGATCGACTATTTGCATGTGGCTCAAAGGGGGATCAGGAAGTCGAAGCAGGACTTAGAGGACTTGCAACTTCAATTACTTAAATTACAATTACTAGAAGCAAAGCGGAAAGTGACCAAGAGAAAGCAGGAGATGACACAAAGAACTGTCTCTGCGGGTGCATCATGTGGTGCTCAGACCCTGACGGTTCCACCACAGTCTAACTTCATTCAAGGAGGGGGGCCACCTCCTCCGCTTTTCTGTTCTGTATTTGATTCCAGATTTGCTGTTCCTGTGTATGGACGCGGATCTCATTGTGACAGTCAGTGCAGACATGGAGACAGGACCAGGAGACCGAGTAGACGGGGCGGACATGTCAGAACTTTTCGATCATCTACAGACATCTGCTTTAAATGTGGTCTCTCTGGGCACTGGGCCAGGGACTGTTTCGCATCACTAAATCCTGGCATGAAATCCTGGCATGAGCTCCCATCCGGAAGGTCAGTACCCCAGATAAGGGATAACGCTCCCATGAACAATGTTTCCTCACCCTGGAGAAGTGGCCAGCGCTCATGAACAGCGCAGATCCCAAGCTGTCAAGGGAAGTGACTGTATGAATTTGTGCGCACATTGGAGCCACCTGTTTCATCAAACACTGAGTTGTGGACTGAGACTTTGTCACTGAGGTGCTTGCAGAGACGTTGCAGCGACCTACTGCAACACTGGGGGAAGAGATGTACAGTTCCATGCATGGAAGCCTTTGAATATGAAGTCTCACCTCCATCTCGTGTTTGCCTGATCTGTCACATGTCATTCCGGGTCCATCTCAGGTGCCGCAGCCTGGTATCAAACACTTTTTTTTAAGGTAATTCAGACTGTTATTTCTACCAATATACTTTTGACCAAATTTAATGGAATGTGATTTCTAATATTTTTTCTGTGTCTCCAAATCTTGAGCTTCTAGGCAAATGGATTGGTGCAGGTAATAACTTCTTAAGGCAGCCGATTGAGCAGATACCAGCAGTACAGGTTTGCGGTTTTGAAAAATATACTACTGTCTCTTAAATTTTTTACTATATAACTGATATGTTCCTTTTAAACATGAGTTTTAATTCTATTATGTCCAGGACCGTATTGCTCACAATTGACAGCAGAAGGTGTATTTTACCATCACAATTATTAGCAGAAAATCCACTGGGGTGGGGATATTTTTCACATTTAGGGTTCTGTGATGCTGCATGCTCACAGCTGCATGCCATAAATTTACAGACTGGAAGTTCTTATCAGCTTCTATGACGCGGGGGGCCTCTCACTAGCAGGCACAGCGGTGATCTGGGTGAGACGTCTTGTTTCCTATTCATTGCAGAGATACACTTTTTAGGTTAAACGGATCTGTAAGGCTATTTCTTGATAGCTCATAAGTATTGAGATTTTTCTATTGTACAATATAACTGTTGCATGCTAAAACTTATCAGATTTTCACCAGACTTTGCCGTTACCAGGTGTTTTATTCAGGTAAAACCCAATATTTTATCAGTATGTAAGTACCTTGGAACATTCAGCATTCTCATACCATCAACTTGCTGTGAGCACATTAGTTTAGAATAATCATTATTTCAATGGGTACACTGATCTTACACAACTTTTGGAGGACTTCTTGTAGATCTGTGGGATTATGAAATTGCATTAAGTTTTGATCTGAATCCAGGATATAGGGCAGTGTTTTTCATACTTCAATTCAGATAATTATTTGCAGTTAATTGATTCCCTGTGATGACTAATACTATTCTTTGTTAATGTTTTGTAACAAAATTAATTTTGTTCCAAGCAGAGGGATATGACATAAACATTTATATGATAACACTGTATCGTAAAGTTATATAGATCTTAAACTTTATATCAACCCTTGGCACAAGTAATTCGGAGGAATGATTCTTGTGCAGGACACCACGGAGATATGTAACTGCATTGTAAATCAGATAATGGTTGTTTAAACAAAAAGAAACCCCCACAAAAGACCTTACCCATGGCTCTCTGGAAGGTTTGTTAAGTGACTCCCAAAACAGAACTATAAATTAGATTTAATGGGCGGAGTGTCAGACACCACGTATCTGCTACAGATAGATTATATGAGGGGGTTCTTGGATAAAGGCTTAAACAGTTTAAGCAGGACAATAAAGTGAATGTTAAATTAAACAGAAAAACTACATAAACTACAAAAAACTGGATAAAACAGAGGGTAACTTATTGCATATTTAGTTTACTTTAAAATCATTGGTGTGTCAGGTAGGTTAGTTAAGGATTCAAAGCCACGTATAACTGTTGCAGTAAACTGGATCAGGATTTGTAACAACTGGATAAAACGATAGGTGAACTAAAATGAGGGTTTGCTTTTCTTCTCAGATTAAAAATAGGAACTTTTTCGCAGCATACACATCTGAGTATGGAGGAAATGGTACAGAAGTGAGGTGTGGTGAATGGTAATCTTTAATCTTTAATCCAGAGAACATTCTGACATTCTTACAGGATAACAGTGTTATGGAAATATAATCACTTACATATAATAATGTAGTTTAAAGTAATATAGATGTTAACTTTAACCCAGTGACCTAAACAGGTGAGGATGTATGTAGAACAAAGGGTGGATTCACACTTCAGTGGGCATGTGTCAGGATAAGGATGCACCGAGGTCATATGACAGTCTTGTGAGCAGATAAGTGCATGTCACAAGGTTTTACGGTTGTTCCAGTTAACCCCAGGAACCGAGCTAAGAGAAGAGATTAAATTTAACGGTCAAAGGTTAGGCAGCAGACTCACTGTCTCAAGGAAACTTAGACAAAAGGTTGGTCCAACACAAACGGGCCCCACATGCATCTCGTTACTATACTTTGCTTTCACAACTGCATTAACTAATTTTTGATTTTACAGACAGGGGAATCTTCACCAGAGATTAACGTATTTGTCTGGTCGTTGCATTTTCTTACAGGACAGCGTAAGGACGGGGAAAGTGAAATTGCGATAAAATGTCTCATTAACTATTACATTTCTAAAATAGGATGGAGATGGAAAAATGGAAGATGTGAAGTGAGTTTCTTGTGGGAGTGTTCAGTTAATTTCATTACAGGATATGATTATATATGACTGAAAGGAGCTTTTCGGGACCGAAGTCAACCTCCGGAATTACAGGTAGCACACAACATTTGATATTTAAACGGTTGTCGTGTAAGTTTCAGGAGACATAAAATTAGGAGAAATGTGAAGGGAGTCCACCGACCCCCGACCTTGAAGGATGCGCGCTGAGGTCATCACAGACGGATGTGGTGGGCCAAAGGGTCAGGGGCCCTTCACATTCCAGGAGCCGTGTGTACCAGCCAAACAGAGGGTTTAAGGGAACAATACCAGGCCAGCTTTCGGGTCAGACTGGCTGACTGGAAGGATTTTCAACTGCCACCCACCCGTGCCATCCGGCAACGGGGCAGCTCGAGGCGCCGAGAGCCACCCACTGAGGGGCAGCTGGAATTTTATTTTGTTTTCGTTTTTTATTTTTAATAAAGATTAACATACAGTTCTGTGGAGACCGCGGTTGGAACACTGGCTCTTTAACCCATCTTCTTTAAGGGCGAGGAGAAGACATCTCTGAGACGCAAGACATTATGACAACAATTGAATGCATTGTGTAAAAAAAAAGAATACAACTTTTGTAATCACTGTAATTCCCATATGAGTTACATATTCCTTGGATGTTAAATGCTAGTACTGTTAGAATCTTGGTTTTGCATTGCATGATAATCTGTTTTTTATTCTGTGGTTTGATCTGTGTGTAGTGCTTTCATAGGTTATCTTAATTTCTAAAAAAAACATTTTGTTAATCTAGGTTAGGACTCTTAAAGTCATATTTAGATCATATAATAGTTTCTGGTAGTTGCACATTTATCTTAGCCTTGCACCTCTCGAATAAAGGTGCTTACTTTTCTTAATTCTAGTAGGTTAAAGATTCAGATAGGTTTAGTAGCTTTTTAGCTTATACTTGGGTTATTTTACATTTAAGGGGAACATTTGAACTTCATTTGATTTCATAAGTCGCCAACAGAGGGGACAGTGGGTTACAATATTACATCTTACTATTTACATTTTGTTTAAGGGTTTCAAGACATAGACTTAGTTTAGCCTAGTTATTGGTTTGATCTATGAGAGATCAAAACAGAGGGGTTGTTGAGAATTAAAAATATATCTTAGTTGGGGTTACTGAGTAAAGCAGAGTGGGGCCTGTCCCTTCCTGCTCCAGCGTAAGATAAACATGGAGTGTTATTGTCCTGAGGGGGGGTGGTCAGAAGGAGAGGAGATCAGTCATCCTCCCTCTGAGCCATGCAGGAGGAGTTTAAAGTTGATAAAAGGAATGTCTTGGTAAAACTTACTTCAGACAGACAGATTTTTACACCGCGGTGAGAACAACATCTTGTAAATGGTATGTACTCTGTCTCCATATTTAATTTCTATGAATTAAATATGTATTTAAACCGTTCTACCTCTGATCAATGATTCCTTATTTTGTTGTCAAATCTTAAACCGGGGTAAAAATGGGCCTTTAGTAGCGAAGCAGGATTAGGCCAATAATACATAAATCACAGAAGAGAAAATATGTAGAAGGTCAAATGTAGCATGTAGTATTTACATAAAATGCAGCTTGTGCTGAAATGGGCTGCTGTTTTATCTGATTGTCAGAAGTGGTGTTTTTGTTCTGGTTTCATTCTTTTGTCCAATTATTTCCCTAGAACAGGGGTCGGCAACCCACGGCTCCGAAGCCGCATGCGGCTCTTTGATGCATCTGATGCTGCTCATCTGTTGAAAACAATTATGTTGCGGAGCTGTGTACCTCATGCAGGCAGTCGTCAATGCTGGCTGACGAACACTCCACACCAGTTGGTGGCAGTAATGTGCACTGAAAAGATGTTTGCCAATTGCCAATAAACTCAAGAAGAAAAAATAATACTTGCTGAGGGGCTGCAGAGCAAAATAAACACAGTGAGCGCAGAGAAGGCGGTATTTTCAGATGCTGTTTTTTGTAGTAAATTCTACAAATGACAGGGGGACCACTGTGACATGGGACCTAAAATAACATGGAATCATTGATGAGGGTGAAGAGAGCTAAACAGCAGGGTAAGAGTCATTTCTATATCTGACGTTTGTTCATTTTCAAAGTGAGGAACAGCGAACAGCGCTTGGCTCAACGCTGTGTGCGGAGTCCTGCGCAGCTGAAGTCGAGCTTCAGGTGCCGCCTGAACGTCTGATAGCTCATCTAATGCAGCTGTTAGCTTGTTAGCTGGTTAATGAAAGCTCGTTTACGTGCATAACTTAAATCCAACCATGACGTGCGTTTACTCGCACCAAGCTTTATTTAAAATAAGAACTCTGATATTAGCAGAGTTGATGATTTCCATAAAACAACAGTAGAAGTTTTGTATTCCGTATGGAAAAAAAAAAAGGCAAAGATGCGTTGGTTCTGCTCCGGGTCCATTCTGTCGCAAAAAAATGTGTTATATGCAGTGTGATTTAATTTAAAATTTCAAAAGGGTTTTATGGCTCCCAGTGTTTTCTTTACTGTGTGAAACGGGTCCAAATGGCTCTTTGAGTGGTAAAGGTTGCCGACCCCTGCCCTAGAAGATCTAGTCCAAGGGTGAGGTTCAACCAAACCGACTCCCCAGTTTTACCGTTTCACTATCGTTGTGTTAAATTGCTGTTCATATAGAAAACATTGTTGATGATTAAATGATTGACTAACAATCCAGTCAACATAAACATTTTTTGAAGCAAAATTATTTATTAGGCGCCCGCCTATGCATTGAAAATGCATGGCGGAGGCCTTATGTTATGCACCTAATAAGGGTTTCTTTATTATTACTATTATTATTATTGTTTATTAATCTTCCGTCACTGTAAACGTTCGTCTCGACGCCATGATCAGGGCTTTTTGTACTTGACGCCGTTTCGACTTACAGTTAGAACAAAATTCGCATAACATTGTTATCCTGTACATCTGTCACGATCTGTGTACAGCGCAACGCTCGGACGCAACCGGAGTGCTCATACTGTACGTCTGAACGTAGACAGAAGAAGACGAAGAAGAAGAAGAAGAAGAAGACGACGGAAGTGTTGATGGCTACTGTAAACATTACCGGAGAGAAACGCGCTGCTTTGGCAATATGTGCAATTTTGTGTGCAGAAAGCCCTAAAAAGAAAAGGCGACGAGGTATTTGGAGAAAGACATGGCTGAGGAAACATGACTACTACGGTCTGTCAGTTTTACAGAAAGAACTTGAGGTAAGCTGGCCCTCCTCATTTGCATAATGAGGCAGAAATGCATACAGAAATGTAAAAAGGACAGGAAGAAATGTAAAAAGGAGAGACAGAAATGTAAAAACGGCAAACAGAAATGTAAAAACAACAAACAGAAATGTAAAAAGGACAGACAGAAATGTAAAAAGGACAAACAGAAATGTAAAAAGGACAGGCAGAAATAAATAGCATCGGAGAAATAAATAGGGCAAAAAAATACAAAGAAAGAATAAAACAGACAAAAATATTATAACATGCACATAAATAAATACTTAAAAAAGTAATTAATAAATAAAGTGGTGTAAAGGAAATACATACATTTTGTCTCACTGTATAATTCATTTTCTATCTACATTTATTTGTGCATTGTATTTTTAGTGGCACATAATTGTATGCATATTTATTTATTGATATTTATTTACTGTATTTATTTTTAAATATGGAAGACTTGGTCCTCCATACTCCAGGGCTCAACAAGAGTTCATCTAAAGATGTTTTAGAACTGATAGGTGACCTTTAGTTTATATTTCAGAAAGTTAGTTATAAGTAGAGTTATGTGGTTTTATGTTTTTTGTATACAATCCGGGTTAGCACCCGAACATCCCTTTCAGACAGCTTCCTCGTGCGTCCACAGTTGATCCTGTTGGATGTGGTTCATCCACATTACCCTGGACACCGTGGCTCTTGATACATCACAAACACTTGCTGTCTTGGTCACAGATGCAAGGCAAGGCAAGGGAAATTTATTTATATAGCACAATTCAGTACAGAGACAATACAAAGTGCTTTACATGATTAAAATATAGCAGAATAAACGCAAGTAGGAATAAAATGTAGATAGAAAATAGAATAAAAGCAAGTAGAGATAGAATGTAGAAACAAAGAAGAACATTAAAAACAGTAAAACAGTTTAACTAGAACAGTCGAAGGCAATTTTAAACAAATGTTTTTTTAATCTTGATTTAAAAGAACTTTCCGCACTTTTTCAGTTCCAGATAAGCGGAGCATAGGAACTAAATGCTGCTTCTCCTTGTTTAGTTCTGGTTCTAGGTATGCAGAGCAGGCTGGAGCCAGAAGACCTTAGTGGTCTGGAAAGTTGATACACTGATAACAAGTCTGTAATGTATTTAGGTGCTAAGCCATTTAGGGATTTATAAACTAACAGAAGTATTTTAAAGTCTATTCTCTGAGATACAGGGAGCCAGTGTAAGGACTTTAGAACTGGGGTGATGTTCTCTACTTTCTTAGTCTTGGTGAGGACGCGGGCAGCAGCGTTCTGGATCAGCTGCAGCGTTCTGATCCACTTTTTAGACAAACCTGTGAAAACACCGTTGCAGTAATCAATTCTACTAAATATAAACCCATGGATTCGTTTTTCCAGATCCTGCTGAGACATCAGTCCTTTAATCCTGGAAATATTCTTCAGGTGATAGAAAGCCGACCTTGTAATTGTCTTTAGATGCTTTAGGAGGTTCAGGTCTGAGTCCATCACTACACCCAAATTTCGGGCTTGATCAGAGGTTTCTAGCTGAAGCGACTGAAGCTGTGTGCTAACTTTTGATCTCTCCTCTATTGGTCCAAATATTATTACTTCAGTTTTGTTTTTATTCAATTGAAGAAAGTTTTGACACATCCAGCAAGATGTGCACCAACAATTTGTCCTCCTTTGAACTCACCCATGTCACCCATAATGTTGTGTGCATTGCAATATTTTGAGCAAAACTGTGCTCTTACCCTGCTAATTGGACCTTCACACTCTGCTCTTATTAGTTCAATGTGCAATTAATGATGATTGGCCACCAGGCTGGTCCAATTTAGCCATGAAACCTCCCACAATAAAATTCAGTTTCAGTTTCATTGTCCAACCCCTGTATATATTGTATTTCAATTACTGAATTGAGTTACTGAAATAATTGTCTATACTTTTATTTATTAAGATTTAATTCTAGTGTTTATGTAAGGCAGAGGTTACAAATGTAAACGTTACGACCTTTTGTTTGGACCGTTTTTGCCTTTTCTTCTTTCTATTAAAAACGGCTCTAAGAGAAGAGGTGGAAACAACGCCCCCAAAATGACCAAAAAGTGTATTATGTCAGTAGTGGTTTAAGACTACCGTAGCAAATGAATGAGAAACGTTGACCGTCGGCTGTCGCCAATTAGCTCATTAGCTGCGTCTCAGATCGAAATACGCAGTTTGCAGCTCTGCAGACGCAATGTTTTCCCGGTCGGCAGGTTTTGATGAAGAAAAATCCTTTTCACTCAGAAGGTTTGATTTAAAATCCCCAAGCGATGAGAGCCTACGACCAAGGAACTCGGAAGCTTTGCCTTTGACGGTCACGCCCACCACCAGGCGGGCGCCTTCTTCAACTTCTTCAGAAGTTGAACGATTCTAGTTACCTGATATTATTGTAACAGATCAACTAAGTACCAACTTTTTTGTGCACTTATTTGCTCTGTCAATCCAAATGTTCTATTTTTGGAAAAAGGAGGTGGAAATAAAACGTTTATCATCCAATTCATCGATTAATTGTAAAAATAATGAACCAATGAATTAATTATTAAAATAATCATTAGATGCAGCCCTAGTGGCTATATACCTTTAATGGGTTTTATTAAGCCTAGATTTTTTGTTTTGATGGTTTTTACCCTTTGGTTTTTAAAATGTTATTCTCATGTCCTATTTTAAATTCTTTCTCTGTCATGATTTTAGGTTCTGTCTTAGTTTTGAATTATGGAATAGTTTGAGTTTTGTTGTGGTTTGATTTTGTTCTTTGTGTTATACTATCTGTTAGGGTTCTGTAAGCTTTTAGCTCAGTTCTGTTCACCTGCCAGCTCACCTCCCTGTTTTTACCCCATTAGCTTGTCACTCCCCTGTCAGCAGTCACCAACCTATCAGTTCAGTTCTCTGTCAGTCACTTCCCTGCCTCTGATTAGTTCCAGCTGTTTCCCTGTAATTAGTTTTCACTCCATTTCACCTGTGCACTTCACTATATAGTTCTGCCTCAGTCTTTAGTTCTCCACCAGATCAGTAACGAGCCCACGGTGAGTTTTGTTCCAGCGTTCCTTTCTTGATTGACCTGTTGATGCTAACCTGTGAGCCTTTTTGATTCTGAGCCAGCCTGTTCCCTGATCTGTTTTTCCTGCCCTGTCTGACTGATTTACCGGTTTGCCAACCTGATTTTGTCCCATAGTTATCCGAGCTTGCTTTTGCCCTGTCTGTACCTCTGCCTATTTTGGACTGCCTTTTGTGTACCGGATTTTGGACTGCCCTTTTGACTATTGAGCCCGCCTGTCCCTGTTTCATTATTAAAATCCTGTTTTTTGCTTATACCTCGCTTGTTTGGTTTGAATACTGGGTTTGCCTGATTCACGTTCATAACATTCTCTCCTTCACTTTGTCCTACTTTGATTTGATTTATGGAGCCAGGAACCTTTTCAGTTCTGTTTTATCTAACTGAACGGTTCTGGTTGTGTTTGTATGAACGTGTGAATGTTTAAACCTGCAAAACAAATCTACCTACAAGTATTAATAAAGTGACCTTGACCTTATCATGTTGAAGGTGAATTTGGGAGTTTCTTCAGAATACAAGCTGATTTGGAGCAACAGTCACAGAACAAGAGGGAGAAAAGCTGACTCGATTTTTCAGAAAGATTCAGGACAGAGAAGAAGCTTATCTGTGAACCTGGGCCACATTTCCACATGTCGGGTCAAATAGCAGATTAGTTTCCACTAATTGTGGTTCCCTCCCATTGGCTGCTTTAGGTTTAAATCTTCTAGATGCAGACAGTTACCTAACCCCCCCCCCCCCCCCCCCCCCCGCCTACAGCCATCTTGATGGGATTGCAAAAAATAAAATAAAAGTACTTATTGGATGTTAAACCTGAGCAGTTAAGAATATAAATAAAACTAGAACCATCTTAAATAATTAGTGTAATAAAACAGCCCTACAGGCAGGTCTGGGTAGACGGTGATGCTGTTGTATAGATGATCCACAGACTCAGCAATTTGAAACAATTAGCGTTAATATTTACAGGTCGGTGATGAACAACCAGAGGAAATCAGAAAAACCTTTAGGGTCCATGAAGGTGACGATGGCCGCCTGCTCCTCTGGGATCATGACGACGTCCTCCGGCAGCTCCCAGTGCTTCTCAAACCACAGCTCAATCATGTCTGCAACCCAATCAGAAACAATTCAAACTAAAACCAGAGATAGTAATGCATTTTAAAAAGTCATTATGATGACTTTCTATAAAACCTCTGACAAGATTCCTCTGGATGTCTGCTACCAGACTGAAGACGCTGTCAGATTAGAAATTAGTTTTTGTAGCATGGATGAAAGAAAATTCATTCCAACAAAAATCCTTCATTTTATATTTTTATTAATTTATTTTAGGTTTATCTTGGAATTATTTTAAAGAAAAATAATCAGTATAATAATTGTGGGAAAGTCACTTCCTCCTTCAGACCATTGGTGGCTGTTATGGAGGAAGGTGAGTTTTCATGGATCTCTTGATAGTTTGTTGTTTAGAAGTTGGTGTATCAGGAAAAATGTTTAGTAGCCTTTAAGCTAACATGTTTGTGAGTTGTTAGCGGAGAATGGAATAATTTTTATCGAGTGAAAGGGTTTTACAGTCGCAGCATTTCTGTGATCAAGCCGACTGCTTTTCCTGCGCAGTGCTAGTTTTTTTATTGGCTCCCTTTGTCGTGTGTAGATGGATTGCTGTCGGCTGGATGTTGTATTTGCTGCTGAGCAGTTTTATTTATTTCACTCTTTACAGAATAAACACGCACATCAGTAGACTGACTGCGAATGCCTGAACGGTCTTCATTACACAACGCAGAGTTGAAGAAGTAGGGTGCGCCGGCTACATTTTCATCTAGAATGTAATTCCTGATCCATGAGATCTTTTTCATAATGATTCCTGTTCCTGCAGAACTACTTTTATATCATTTAGATAATCCATCTTATTTTTACTGGTAATAAAAAGAGAGCTCAGTGTCTCTCTCGCTCACATAAAATAAAATGTCACTTTAAAGGTTGCCATGTTTTTACTGTGAATCTAGTTTTACATATATGGCCAAAATTAAAATCAAAATCAAACTAATTCAATCAATTACCTTGAAGAGATGCACAGATATGTGGACCTTTAGCAAAAAATATTATTTCTTTTGAACAGAAACTTCAAAGATAAAACTAACAGAATTGTTAATTTGTATAAATATTATAACACATTTTTGTTTATTTAACTGACACCTAATTTTCATAAAGAAACCATCCAAAGCGTACCTTTAACCACAGTCTGAGGAAGACTCTCCATTCTGATGCTCTTTGTTGCCTCTAGTGGCCGAGCCGTCAATCCAAGTTTCTTCATCTTTGAGTTGGTCTGACTCACAGAGACAAACTTTTCCGCATCTGCAAAATAAAATAAAATAACACACTGATTCACTATATTAAGGACTGAGACAGTATGGAATAAGAAAAAGATGCAACAATACGAGGAGTCCTTTCGGTGGCTCTCTTATTCCAGGGTCGCCTCAACAAGTCATTACAACTCGAACACAGACCTGGTAGTTTCCACACTGGGTGCCTTTCCTGACATTCAAACCTGGGTGTCTCGTGTCACCAAACCAACCTGTCATTACTTTTGGATTGAGGAATCCTAGTGGGCCTCATATGATGGTAAAACTTATAAAATCCTCAAAATCGGTCTCAAAGGAAGAGAAAGCAGCATCTTTTAAACAGGGGCCAAATACTTACATCACCCTCAAAAAGGATAGAGAAAGACCGCCGACAGGGGGGGGGGGGGGGTTAAGATTAACACACCGTTTTGGTGAAAAATGCCAGTCTGTCTCTGGAGAAAGGTGAAGTTTTGGATGTGTTAAGAAAATATTTTAGTCAGGCAGAAGGTGTGTCGCCCCTCTGTTGCTGGGTAGAATAACAGGGCGTTGTATTGCCCCCGGGGGGTGGTCAGAAGGAGAGGGGGTCAACTACCCTCCCCCTGAGCTTTGCAGGAGGAGCTCTAAAGTTGATAAAACGAATGTTTTCCCAATACTTCAGACAGACTTCTACATTGTGCTGTGAAATCATCTTGATATTGGTAATGTAAACTCTGTCTCCATATTTAATTTCTATGACTTAAATATGCATATTACACTGTTCTACCTCTTGATCAATGTTTTCTCACTTGCGGCCAAATCTGGAACCGGGGTAAGATGGGCTTTCAACAGATATGTAGGAGCAGACCGGTGTACCCATTCTTTAACAGATGCAACATGTTAAAACCATGACTGGCCTTTTTCTGCATTGATGCTTCCTTCACAGAAGTGAAATTAGCTTTGGTCTACTACAACCCTAACCCAGACTATGATCCAACCCCACCATGCAACCCCGTACCACAGCGCTACAGAACCGGGCTGCAGTCAACAGTTGATGCCAACAAGCTCAGTTCTGTATCACCTTCCTTCCTTTTGGAAGGAAGAAAAGTGATACAGTCTTTTGCTAAGGTGGAACAAAGGTTTAAAACAATTCACTTCTAGAAATGACCCAAAGTGGAGGGAATGTTCTTCAGGTGGAACCAGGTTTTGTTCTCTGTTTGGTTTTCTACCTTCAGGGCTGTTGAAGATCAGTATGGCCATGTTGGTTTCCCAAATGATCTCCAGACTGAAGTCGTTCTCATCCAGTCCAGAGATGGTCTCCACCATCATCTGCAGAAGATCCTGAGACAGGTTCTCTTGGACGTTCTCCAGCAACACAGCAGTGGACCTTGGACCTGACTCCAAATCTGAAAGGAAAAATACGATATGTGTTTCAGTATCACTGTTTACATGTTTTACTGACCTTCCTTTCTATAAATTAGCAATAAAATGTAAAACATAATCTTGTCGATTTTGGTCAAATTTGTTTTAAGTATTATATTTAAATATGTTATATGACCAAAAAATGTAGCCTTTCCATTTCCAGAGGACTAATTATTGTTAAATCAATAGACTAATCTGGAGTTAAATCATTTCAATTCAATTCAATTTTATCTATATAGCGCCAATTCATGAAACATGTAATCTCAAGGCACTTTACAACGTCAAAATGAATCAGATTATACAGATTGGTCAAAAAATTTCCTATATAAGGGAACCAGTTGATTGCATCAAAGTCCCGACAAGCAGCATTCACTCCTGAAGAAGCGTAGAGCTACAGGGAGAGTCACCTGCATTGTCCATGGCTTTGCAGCAATCCCTCATACTGAGCAAGCATGAAGCGACAGCTGAAAGAAAAACTCCCCATTAACAGGAAGGAAAAACCTCCAGCAGAACCAGAACCAGGCTCAGTATGAACGGTCATCTGCCTCGACCCACTGGGGCTTAGAGAAGACAGAGCAGAGACACAACAAGACAGACAAAAAAAGCACACATTGATCCAGTAATCTGTTCTACATTAGATGGTAATAGCGGGTGATCTGTCTTCCCTGGATAATGTCACAGCTAACAGAACGCCAGACCAGGTGTACCTACTATGAAGAAAAAACAGAGAAAACAAAAAGTTAAAAGCTGAAATGAAAACAGTCATTTCAATGTAATGCAATGCAAAACTGGAGAAAAGTAGACTGGGGAACAGTAGAACTCAGTAGAGTGAGAGAAATAGACCCTGATGTCCTCCAGTAGCCTAAGCCTATAGCAGCATAACTATAGAGTTAGCTCAGGGTAACATGAGCCTATCTAACTATAAACTTTGTCAAAAAACCCCTCCCTGGGCTGCCACCTTACCGTGGTGGAGGGGTTTGAGTGTCCCAATGATCCTAGGAGCTATGCTGTCAGGGGCTTTAAGCCCCTAGTAGGGTCACCCAAGGCAGACAGGTCCTAGGTGAGGGACCAGACAAAGCGCAGCCCAAAATGCCCCTTATGATGAATAAGATTATTGGATCTCGTGTTCCCTCGCCCGGACGCGGGTCACCGGGGCCCCACTCTGGAGCCAGGCCTGGAGGTGGGGCACGTTGGCGAGCGTCTGGTGGCCGGGCTTTTGCCCATGGAGCCCGGCCGGGCTCAGCCCGAAGAGGCAACATGGGTCCCCCTTCCAATGGGCTCACCACCTGTCGGAGGGGCCAAAGGGGTCGGGTGCATTGTGCAACGGGGGGCATTAGAGGGCGGGGACCTTGGCGTTCCGATCCTCGGCTGCAGAAGCTGGCTCTTGGGACGTGGAATGTCACCTCTCTGGTGGGGAAGGAGCCTGAGCTTGTGCGCGAGGTTCCGACTAGAGATAGTCGGACTCACCTCGACGCACCGCTCTGGCTCCGGAACCAGTCTCCTTGAGAGGGGCTGGACATTCTTCCACTCTGGAGTTGCCCATGGTGAGAGGCGCCGAGCTGGGGTTGGCATACTGGTTGCCCCCCATCTCGGTGCCTGCACGTTGGGGTTTTCCCCGGTGAACGAGAGGGTGGCCTCCCTCCGCATTCGTGTGGGGGGACGGGTTCTGACTGTTGTTTGCGCTTATGCGCCAAACAGCAGTTCAGATTACCTACCCTTTTTGGAGTCCTTGGAGGGGGTACTGGAGAGTGCCCCTCCTGGGGACTCCCTCGTTTTGCTGGGGGACTTCAACGCTCACGTGGGCAATGACAGTGGGACCTGGAGGGGCGTGGTTGGGAGGAATGGCCCACCTGATCTGAACTCGAGTGGTGTTTTGTTGTTGGACTTCTGTGCTCGTCATGGATTGTCCATCACAAACACCATGTTCAAGCATAAGGGTGTCCATATGTGCTCTTGGCACCAGGACACCCTAGGTCGCAGTTCAATGATCGACTTTGTTGTCGTTTCATCTGATCTGCGGCCGTATGTCTTGGACACTCGGGTGAAGAGAGGGGCGGAGCTCTCCACCGACCACTACCTGGTGGTGAGTTGGCTCCGATGGCGGGGGAGGAAGCCGGTCCGACCGGGCAGGCCCAAACGCACTGTGAGGGTTTGCTGGGAACGTCTGGCAGAGTCCCCTGTGAGGCGGAGCTTTAACTCCCACCTCCGGGAGAACTTTAAACACGTCCCGAGGGAGGAGGGGGACATTGAGTCTGAATGGACCATGTTCCACGCCTCTATTGTTGAGGCGGCCAGTTGGAGCTGTGGCCGCAAGGTTGTCGGTGCATGTCGCGGTGGCAACCCTCGAAGGGAAGCCGTCAAGCTGAAGAAGGAGTCCTACCAGGCTTTTTTGGCCTGTGGGACTCCGGAAGCAGCTGATGTGTACCGGCAGTCGAAGCGGCAGGCGGCTCGGCTGGTCACCGAGACAAAAACTCGGGCGTGAGAAGAGTTCGGAGAGGCCATGGAGAAAGACTTCCGTACGGCTTCGAAGCGATTCTGGTCCACTATCCGGCGTCTCAGGAGGGGGAAGCAGTGCAGTACCAACACTGTTTACAGTGGGGGTGGTGTGCTGCTGACCTCGACTCGGGACGTCGTGCGTCGGTGGGCGGAATACTTCGAAGACCTCCTTAATCCCACCAACACGTCTTCCATTGAGGAAGCAGAGCCTGAAGACTCTGGGTCGGGTTCTCCCATCTCTGGTGCTGAGGTTGCCGAGGTTGTTAAAAAGCTCCTCGGTGGCAAGGCCCCGGGGGTGGATGAGATTCGCCCTGAGTACCTTAAGGCTCTGGATGTTGTGGGGCTGTGTTGGTTAACGCGGCTCTGCAACATTGCGTGGACATCGGGGGCAGTTCCTCTGGATTGGCAGACTGGGGTGGTGGTCCCCCTATTTAAAAAGGGGGACCGGAGGGTGTGTTCCAACTACAGAGGAATCACACTCTTAAGCCTCCCTGGTAAGGTCTATTCAGGGGTTCTGGAAAGGAGGGTCCGTCGGATAGTCGAATCTCGGATTCAGGAAGAGCAGTGTGGTTTTCGTCCTGGCCGTGGAACACTGGACCAGCTCTATACCCTCAGCAGGATTCTTGAGGGGGCATGGGAGTTTGCCCAACCAGTCTACATGTGCTTTGTGGATCTGGAGAAGGCATTCGACCGTGTCCCCTGGGGGATCCTGTGGGGGGTACTCCGGGAGTATGGAGTACCGGACCCTTTAATAAGGGCTGTCAGGTCTCTGTACGACTGGTGTCAGAGTCTGGTCCGCATTGCCGGCAGTAAGTCGGACTCGTTTCCGGTGAGAGTTGGACTCCGCCAAGGTTGCCCTTTGTCACCGATTCTGTTCATAACTTTTATGGACAGAATTTCTAGGCGCAGCCAAGGTGTTGAGGGGATCCGTTTTGGTGGCCTTAGGATTGCGTCTCTGCTATTCGCGGATGACGTGGTCCTATTGGCTTCATCAGGGCGTGATCTACAGCTCTCACTGGAGCGGTTCACAGCCGAGTGCGAAGCGGCCGGGATGAAAATCAGTGCCTCCAAATCCGAGACCATGGTCTTGAACCGGAAAAGGGTAGAGTGCCTTCTCCGGGTTGGGGAGGATGTCCTGCCCCTAGTGGAGGAGTTCAAGTATCTTGGGGTCTTGTTCACGAATGAGGGGAAGATGGAGCGGGAGATCGACAGGCGGATTGGTGCAGCGTCTGCTGTGAAGCGGGCGCTGTACCGATCCGTTGTGGTGAAGAGAGAGCTGAGCCAAAAGGCGAAGCTCTCGATTTACCGGTCGATCTACGTTCCTACCCTCATCTATGGTCACGAGCTTTGGGTCGTGACCGAAAGAACGAGATCCCGGATACAAGCGGCTGAAATGAGTTTTCTCCGTAGTGTGTCTGGGCTCTCCCTTAGAGATAGGGTGAGGAGCTCAGTCATCCGGGGAGGACTCAGAGTAGAGCCGCTGCTCCTCCACGTCGAGAGGAGCCAGTTGAGGTGGCTCGGGCATCTGGTCAGGATGCCTCCTGGACGCCTCCCTGGTGAGGTGTTCCGGGCACGTCCCACCGGGAGGAGGCCCAGGGGAAGACCCAGGACACGCTGGAGGGACTATGTCTCCCGGCTGGCCTGGGAACGCCTTGGGATTCCTCCTGAGGAGTTGGCCCAAGTGGCTGGGGAGAGGGACGTCTGGGCCTCCCTACTGAAGCTGCTACCCCCGCGACCCGACCCCGGATAAGCGGAAGAAGACGGACGGACGAAAAAGGAAAGTTTTAAGATTAGTCTTAAAAGTAGACGGGGTGTCTGCCTCACGGACCAAAACTGGGAGTTGGTTCCACAGGAGAGGAGCCTGATAGCTAAAGGATCTGCCTTTCATTCTACTTTTACAGACTCTAGGAACCACCAGCAGACCTGCAGTCTGAGAGCGAAGTGCTCTGTTAGGAACATACGGGGTAATCAGAGCTCTGATATATGATGAGCTTGATTTTTAAGGGCTTTATACGTTAGAAGAAGAATTTTAAATTCTATTCTTGATTTAACAGGAAGCCAATGAAGGGAAGCTAAAATTGGAGAAATGTGATCCCTCTTGTTGATTTTCATCAGAACTCTTGCAACAGCATTTTGGATCAGCTGTAGACTTTGAACCGCATTTTGTGGACTTCCTGATAGCAAAGAATTACAATAGTCCAGCCTTGAAGTAACAAATGCATGGACTAGTTTTTCAGCATCGCCCCTGGACAGAATGTTTCTAATTTTGGCGATATTCCTGAGGTGAAAAAAGGAAACTCTGGACACCTGTTTAATGTGGGATTTAAATGACATGTCTTGGTCGAAAACAACACCAAGATTTTTAACTTTATTACCAGAGGCCAAGTTAATGCCATCCAGATTAAGTGATTGATTAAGAACTTTATTTTTTGAGGACTGTGGCCCAAAGATTACAACTTCTGTCTTGTCAGAATTTAAATGCAGGAAATTTAAAGTCATCCAGCTTTTGATGTCATCAAGACATGACTGCAGTCAAAGTAATTGATTGGATTCATCAGGATTTATGGATAAATATAGCTGAGTGTCATCAGCATAACAGTGGAAATTAATCCTATGCTGTCTGATAATTTTGCCAATCGGAAGCATATATATAGTAAATAGAATTGGTCCAAGGACTGAACCCTGTGGTACTCCACAAGTGACCCTAGAGTTTGAGGAAGATTTATTATTAACATGAACAAACTGGAATCTGTCCGACAGATAAGATTTAAACCAGCCTAATGCTTTTCCATTAATCCCTACAGTATGCTCAAGTCTTTGTAGGATAATATTGTGATCAACTGTATCAAATGCAGCACTGAGATCTAACAGGACAAGTATAGACACAAGTCCATTATCTGAGGCCATGAGAATGTCATTAGTGACCTTCACCAGAACTGTTTCAGTGCTATGATGAGCTCTAAAGCCTGACTGAAACTCCTCAAGTAGGTCATTACTTTGTAAATGTTCACATAGTTGATTAGCAACTACTTTCTCAAGAATTTTAGATAAGAAAAGAAGATTAGATATAGGTCTGTAATTTACTAACTCATCTTGATCAACAGATGGTTTCTTAAATAAAGGTTTAATAACAGCTACTTTAAAAGCCTGTGGTACATATCCATTTACCAAGGATAGATTAATCATGTCTAAAATAGGACCACTGATCAGAAGGAATACCTCCTTCAACAACTTGGTTGGGATTGGGTCTAACATACAGGTAGAAGGTTTAAATGAAGCTAAAATTTTATATAGCTCAGAAAGCTCTACTGCTTTTAAACAGTTCAGACACTGCACAGGTTCTAAAGATTCCTCCAATGCTGCCTCACTTACTGAGGACGAGGTAATCATGTTTGGGAGGATGCCAATTATTTTATTTTTAATGGAATCAATTTTATTTATGAAGAATCCCATAAAACCATTACTGCTAATAGCTAAGGGAATGGATGGATCAACAGAGCTACGACTCTGTGTAAGTCCCATCTATTTGTGAATGGGAAGAAACAACATTGCTGCTATCTGCAGGGCATTTCTGTAATACTGACGATATTAAAAGGGGGACAGACTTTTTAAAGTTTGCTGCAGCATTGTCCGATAAAGGTCTACTATAATGGAACCCTGTTTTGGGGGTGGATAACTCAGTTAGATTAAAAATGATCAGGTAGGACAGGGTTGTGAGAGAATACTGTTAATTCTTCACAATCAATGCCATATGTCAGCACAAGGTCTAAAGTATGGAGCCAAGAGTGCGTCGGTTTATGCACATTTTGAGCGAAACCAATTGAATCTAGGATAGTTCTAAAGGCTACGCTAAGGTTATCACATTCTGTGTCAACATGAATGCTAAAATCACCCACTATAATAACCTTGTTAGTGTTTATCACCAAATCAGATAATAAGTCTGACAACTGATCTAAAAACTGAGTGTAAGGGCCCGGTGGATGATACAAAACAACAGAAGTTTTAGTGCTTTGCAATTAGGGTGTGGGAAACTGAGGGTTAAATGTTCAAAAGAATTGTAGTTATGAATTTGCCTGGGACTAATTAATAAATCAGACTGAAAGATGGTTGCCACTCCTCCTCCTCTTCCCACAGATCTGGGAATATGGAAATTTAAATAATTACAGGGAGTAACTCATTTATACTAACGTAGTCCTCTTGTAGCCTGGTTTCTGTGAGACAAAATAAATCAATCTGATTATCGGAAATCAATTTGTTAACTAACAGAGTCTTTGGAGGGAGAGATCTTATATTTAATAGACCACATTTAATAGTTTTATTTTTTGGTTCAACGTGAGCCGTATTGATTTTTATTAGATTTTTATGATTTGTTCCTTTTAGATCAGTTTTTGATCTGTTAAGTTTTGGCCGTGGGAAAGACACCATCTCAATAGGGTAATGGGTGGGTAACAGTACAGAAGCTGCAGAGAGGTGTGTTAAACTACGGCTCTGCTTCCTGGTCTGGACCCTGGGTTGTCAGCATTTAGGGGACCAGAGAAAATTACGGAGTCCGACATTGTTTTAGCAAAATTACACACCGAAGCAACACCGACTTTAGTGACCTCCGATCGGCGTGACCGGGTGTCATTACCGCCAGCGTGAATAACAAACTTACTGTATTTACGCTTATCCTTAGCTAGCAGTTTCAGGTAGGATTCGATGTCGCCCGTTCTGGCCCTTGGCAGGCATTTAACTATGGTCCCTGGTCTAAGGTGACCAGATTTCTGAAATCAAATCTGGGGACATTTCTTGCTCGTGGATAAAAATCAATACATCTCATCAAGATAAAATTAGGAAACGGGGACAGTAATGGTTTCATTTATTTTTTACATATTTGTTAATATTTAAACAACAAAAATCAAGTGTAAAAGCCAGGAATGTGCCTCTCCACACTTTTAGTATATCCTGAGATTAATAAAATAAATACATCAATAGTGTTATTAATAGAAAACTAGAACTGTGTCTCTGGGTTGGGGCAAAGTGGTGGGGGTGGGAGTGGAGGGGTCAAGGGTGGTTAGCAGGGCTTTTCAATTTTGTGGGACCCAAAGAGCTCTGCCGCCTCCCACTAATGGGCTATAAGCACAGCTCCACTACTTCCTGAACGTCAACAGCTCCTTTGTTTCCTGTCTTTCATCACTGGACAAACTGATTAATCCAGGTGTGTCTGGCTGGTTACTGAGGTCAGACACACCTGGATTAATCAGTCTGACCAGAAATGAAAGACAGGAAACAAATGAGCTGCTGAGGTTCAGGAAGAAGTGGAGCTGTGCATAGAACCTGTTTGAGACAAGAAAATGGGTTGTGGTGATGTGAGGTGAAAAGGTGTTAATCATGTTCAAAAAAGCACAGACTTGGAAATCCTCCTGACAAGAATGCAAGTGATTGAGTGTGTAGTGCAGCATAAGCATGTATAAACTTACACAAAGTGTGTATAGCTACGTTATGTGTATGTGTATGGTAGTAGTTGATGTGCTAGTATATTGTTTGCTCCTATAAGGCGAGTTAACTCTGGTCAGTGAGTCAGCTAACATGAGATCATCTCTGGTTTCTTCAAGGCCTTCTGTGTCTGAAGAGCCATCAGCCACGGTATCCAGAGGTCTGGATAAAATAAGAGGAGAAAAAGATATAATATGTGCAGAACTGAAATTTTTAATAGCACAAGAAAAAAATACAACTAAACTGCCTCTTCATTCTGCCACAGCTAGGGAAGTGCAGTGAAACTCGTGTTCCGTGCAGAGACTCAGAGAGAGGTTATATCCTCAGACAATTGGGCTTCTCAACTCAAACCTGAGTCACTCTGTTTCACATAGCATACTTTACACACTACATTACTCAATACGTTAGTTTATCACTTAAATCATGTCAACGCTTTATCACTTGAACTTTATTAATACTCGAAGTAAAATTTTCTGCCTTCTTGTCAACCGTTCTTTCCATCAGTGTTCCTATTTTCCTCCACTCTCATTTAATCTCCTTTCTGTCTTCCTATCTTCTTCCTCTCTCCTCTTGTATCAATTTTACATTATTCTAAAGCAGACATTATATAATTAAAATCACTTCCAAAACCATTAGAATGTACAACATGAAAACTTCCATTTATTATTATTTTTATTATTATCTCATCTGATTAAATACAAAAAATGCTAATTACCACAATATTAGGAGCTAAAAGCATAAACATAAATGGACATTAAACAGGTGGTTATCCCTTCCTCTATCATTCTCAGATTATGCAGATCTTGTCTCATTCAGTTTTCCTGTTACTGACTCCTATTTCTTCATGAGGAACTTTCATATATCCAAACTAAGCAGTAGAAAAGCACACCTAAAACTGGAAGTCTATGCTCATAAATCACAATCATAAATCAGCAAAACAACTTGTAATAACTTTACTTATAACTAACTATCTGAAATACAAACCAAAGGTCACCAATCAGTTCTAAAACATCTTTAGATGAACCCTTGTTGATCCCTGGAGAACCAGCGTACCAGATTGGCGCCTTACTAAGAGATTTCAATCATTCTGTAACATTTTATCTAAGTGTCTTTTACTCATGTGAGCAGCAACTCGTGGTGTTGTCTTAGTTTTTATTGATATTTTTTTTAACCTGGACACAAACCAAACATTTCTCACAGGATCAGCCCGATCCAAATAAAATTAATCAATTAACACACTTACCATGACACAGCAGCTCCCCATCAGTTGCCACTGGTTGACAACAAACTTCCACTTCTTCTTCTTTTTTTTGTGTTTTAATGGCAGCTGACATCCAAAAGCATCATTACCGCCTCTCTAGTGGTGCGCTCTGTTCGTCGTCTTTATGTTAATAGTAGCACAACCAGCAACCGTAACACCTGTTTCTGCGCGCAACAGCTCAACCGTAATAACAGTCTAAATGCAACATTTTACCCCTCGGTAAAATCTGGGACATTTCCGGGGACAGCTTTTAGAGAATATTTAGAGCAGGGGTGAGTTTGACTTTTCTTTTTAAAGTATTTTTATTCTGTAAATATTGTGTAAGCTATTATATAATCATTGTAAGTGGAAATAAATCCAGGGCGTGTGTGCTGGAACGTCAGAAAAAAAGTTAAATAAAGATTCGGTGCAGATTTTAAATATAACATGGCAGACACATTTATTATGCTCAGGGACCACAGCCTATGAGAAAGCAATAAATTCTGGTGTCTAAAAATGGATTGGCTTGTCTTGTGTCACATGACGCAAATCAGTTGCGGGATCAAGGGGATGCTGGTGTTTTATGTGTAAGCTTATGTGGGCGCGTGCGTATGTGATGGGTAGTGGTATTGTGAGTATTGCCTGATGGGCCCGACCAATTTGAAATGCGTTCCGCGGTCCATGCTCTAGTGCCATGTTTCTGACTATAGAGCTCCCAATAATCAGGGTTGGCTTCTCAGCGGGTGTGTCGCTGAGTGGGGAAAATTTGTTACAAACGCAGATGGGCTGGTGGTGTCCTGGGGGCTGGAAGATAGAGCTATGCTTTCTATGAACCGTCACCCAGCCGGCCTGGTTACCCGCTTGCTCGATTGCTGCTTCTGGAGGACCGCTACGTGAAGTAACTCTAGGTCTATGTGGCTGCGTGCTAGCAAAGGGGCGGCTATCAGCTGGTTTTTCAACAGCACGGAGCCGGGTCTCCAATTCTGACACCCTCGCCTCCAAAGCTACAAAAACACTACATTTATTACATGTACCATTATCACTAAAGGAGGCAGAGGAATAACTAAACATCTGACACAGAGAGCAGGAGATAAGGGGAGACTTAGACAGAGACGGAGAAGCTGAAGTAATAGGAGAAGGAGTCATTGTGAGGCTAAAGCTAGGCTAGGCTAAAGCTAGGCTAGCGCCCTTTTACCATGCCAAAAAACAAACCGTGTGAGACAAAAGGAGTTCCCAAGCGCGATGTGCAGCAACAGAGAATATTTTAAACGTGCTTATCTGTTAAAAACAGATGTTACAGCAAAGAGATTAAAGATATAAAAGCGAGAGAGTCTGGAGCAACAGACACCGATTCACACCGTGACAACAGGAAGTGACACAATACGCCTCACTCAACTGTTAAATATCAACATTTAACCGTTGAGTGAACACTGCTGTAGACAGTGACATAATCCAAGTCCCTTCTGAGGACACAGTTATATAAACTCTTTAACAAGTTTGTTTTTACCCTTCTGGTTTGTTGCAGAAGATCCTTTTTCAGGTTCAAGTTTTTGGTTCTTGGAATCTGCAGCTGGTTCTGAGAGAAACATATTTTAGTTTATAAATTCTTCCTGTCAAATTCTGTTGACAGACTCTCCAGGAAGTGTGCGAGTACAATTTACTGTCTGCTGTATAAACTGAAAGCGTTTCTGAATTAAACAATTTCTTTGAGCAATGACTCCAAATACATTAAAGGAAGAACTAAGACTCTGTTGGTTCTTCCAGTTTTCTCAACCAGCCAGCTGCAGCAAATGGGAGCTCTTACTGAGCCTGGTTCTGGTTCTGCAGGTGTTCTCTATCTGTTAAAAAGTAGTTGTTCCTCTCCACTGTTGCAGTGTGCTTGCTCAGGTTAAACGACTGCTCCAAATTTATTAACTGGGTGGAAACTGAAGCTTCTTTAGTAGGAAAACATTTTGCAAATCAGCTGAATTTGTCTGTACAGAATCAGCATCTTAAATCAAAGTCTTCACTGACTTCTTGTCTGTGACTGGACAGCAAACAAGATCTCCCTCCCTTCTCTCATGTCATCTTACAAAATAAAATATTAAGATATTTCATTTACCAACCACAGACTGTTTACTTGGAAGATATTAAGGTTTAGAGGTTTCTTGTTGCCTGATCTAAAGTGACATTTAAAGAGTTTGTAACTCCAGGTGTCGCTCAGGGTTCAGTTCTGGGGCCTTTTCTCTTCATTATCTATCTCCTTCCTTCCTTGGCAATAGTTTTCACTAATTCACCCTCCACTTCCATCACTATGCAGATGACACCCTGCTGTACTTTTCCACTGACCTAATTTTGCGCTCATCTTCCTTGTTCCCCACCTGCTTATCAGACATAAATTATTATTTTACATACAATTTCCATTAATTACAACTGAAAATTTCCTGGTCAGTACCATATCTACACGACCCAAAGTTAGCAGTTTTTTTCGTTTCTATAAACGGCTCCCCGGTCTGGGTGTCATCGCTCACAGCTCACTGTCATTTCAGGCTCACATCAGGAATATCACTCGTTCTGCATATTTGTAATGATTTTCACAGCATAAACTATCTCCACCCTCCCTAACCCTTCACACCACCCCTGTCCTTGTTCACAGCCTCATCATCTTTTTGTTCTTCATCTACAATATCTCCATGAGCAAAAAAAAAAGTATCCTCTCTGTATTTTATTGCATTTTAACCGTAGTTTAGTTCTGTGTCTTTTATTTTGCAGAGGCCTGAAAGTTGATTTTAAATGTTTTTATTTAAAAATTATCATTATTATTCTGACTCTCAGCAAAATAAAAAGCCCAAAAAAGGAAAAATAATAAGTTTAATTATGTTAAAAAAACACTAACATTTATCTCAAAAGTTTCAAAATTTCAGTCCCAGCAGGTTTCCAGCACAGCCTGGTGACCCGAATGGGTTTAAATTAATCTGACTTGGTTTTAGATTGTTCATGCCTGTTTAAATCTGAAAACTACATCTGTGGAGTTCCCTCTGCTTTAGATAATAGAGAACCCAGAATGAGAGCTGAGGGATTCCTCCATCAACAGAACCGGGTCAACCCAGCATCCAGCAGCAGGACCAGGGTTGATGACAACATAAAACCTGAACAGAGCAGATTTACCTGAGGCGACATCGCTGCTGCTGGGCGGGCTCTGTGGAAAAAACACAAAAAGATGATTTAACACAGAACAAGATCGTCTGAAACGAATGAGCCGAGTTCTTCTTAACAACATCGGGTCGGACAGAATAAACCTCAGAGTCCAGTAAGTTTACTAAAGGTCCAGCTGCAGATGTTACAGAGACGAGTTTCAGAGTTTGATTTTAAATTAGGGCTGGATGATAATTCAATAACAATATATACCAATTGATAGGCATTTATCAGTGATAGAATAAAATATTTCCTTTCTTATGTATTCTACCCATGTAGGTTAATATTACAGTCATTACATCCTCCCAACCAATCACAACACAGGCACAGGAACCAAGCCCCGCCCCTTCAAAGAGTTCGAAGAGCACAAGTTTGTTTTTCCGCTCGTGATCCTAAAACTGTAGAGTGACAGCAAGTTATGGATGTTTTATTAACCAGTTATGCTAAACAAGTAAAGCACAAAAAGACTCAAAACGTACACCTGGAACAGGACTGATCAGGGAAGGCTTTCCTCCCTGGCAGTGAGCTCCCTTGAGACTGAGAGACTTTTAAAACTGAAGAAGATAAAGAGAACTTTTACCAGAAAATGACCAATATTTTTGTTCAGAAAGAGCGCCGCATGGACTTCATTTATAAGTAGAGGTAAGACAGCGATAATTATTCACGTTTTGTTTTGTAATAAAAAGTGCGCAATGTGGGTTATAGTTTTTAAATGTGTTATAAATGCAGAAATCCGTCATAACTCATAAACTGTTACCAATCAAATGACAAATAATTTAGTTTTATTTTTTTTATCAAAGAATCAATATTTTCCTTACCTGACTCCGCCAGATAGATTTGCTCTGCATATCCATCTGGAAACCTTCCGTTGAAGTAATTTTGGGAAGGGGCGAAAATACTGGTTAGCTGATTGGCCTATGTTGGTGATAGACGGGCCAAGTGACTCGTTGAGTCACACCTCAACCCGCCTCAAAGCCAACTCTGATTGGACGTTCGTTTGGTGAACGGCTCCAAATTTTCTTTAACGGAGAGTAGCCAGACTGATCTGCGAGTGAAACCTTGAAAGCTTGCGAGATCAGGATGGTCTCACGAGGCTAATATTTTCCCATGTATCTTGGTGAATTGATTTGGCTTAATCAGTTTCCTTCAACACTTTGCAATGACTCTACTCAGTGTAAATATTTGTAAATCTGACTTTGATGACGTCAGTGCCTCACCAGCTATGAACCCTACCGCACGTCACTGCAGCCGGCACCTTAATGGGTTTCTGTTAATGATCTTTATGTTAGAGAGTAAAAACGTCCTGCAGACTATTTTAAGCTGAGGAAGTTCCTCGGACCGCCAGCAGGTCGGCGACACTGAGAACCTTTAGTTTAAACTGCCTTTAAGTTTTTGTCAGAGACAACCATGCGAGCAGGAAGCTGTTAACAGATAAATCTTTATGGTGTTGTCATGGCTACACCTTTAGCTGATATGAAAATGTTAATGCCATCACATACTAATAATATTTTATTTATCTTACTAAAGATTATATAAAGATGATTTTTTTCTGTATTCCGACTTGAGTTTAATATAAAAAATAAAACCTTTAAAGCTTAAATGAACGGAGAAAAAGTTTATTTCCAACATGACAGGCTGGAGATCCTTCAGATTAGATCGTTCCTGATAAACATTTCTAACTTTTCCTTCAGTCCAAACAGGCTGTAATTCTTTAGCTTTGATCCTAAAAGAAAAAAAAAACCTGGAGTTTAAATCTGTTTGGACCTGATCCATGAATGACCCAGCTGGTCCTGGTTTCCATTTAGATCAGCAGTTAAGAATATCTAACTAGAAAATATGATATCTGGATAGGACAAGGAGTTGCTTTGGATTTTCAATAAAAATAACATTTTATTTATTAGACACATTAAAACTTGAGCCAAGGCTGACCAATGAGCTGAGTTTTAGGATAATACAAACTCAGAACTAACAAATCTACCCAGACTGAAGGAGTTTAGAGCTGCAGGAGTGTGAACAGCTGCAGCTCTGTAGGGACGTGTTTACCAGCCTTTAACGAGACGTAGCTAACGAGGAGCAGGTACCGAATCACCGGGCTGCAACACAGACACTAAACCCGTTCCTGCCACTGAACTGAACCAACTAAGCTCCAAAAACACTTTGGAAAACAGATTCCTGTCAGCCAGCAGGAGAGAAAAACCTGTTTCCTCATGGAGCTGAAGGTTCAATATGAGGAAATAATAAAGCTGCTCATTATAAAATCCACTAAACCTGGAAGGAAACATTTCTTTTATTGGTAAAATGTTGTTTCCTGATCTGAACAGATTATCTGACAGAACCAGACATTTAAACGGTCCTGAGGGAACATCTGGGAGGTGAAGTCGCTGGAGGTCTTGATGGAGATCTGCTGTTGCCACTCCACCTGTGAACACCTGACGTTTTACCTGAGAAGCTTCGCCTCCTGGTGCCAAACTCAGCCGTAACGTCAGAGCTTTGTTCCCCACAGAGATCTCATGATGTTTCTTAGCGAGGACGCGCTCTCTGACTGGAAACACAGAACAGCATCTGGTCAATTCAAACACTCATCTGCCACATGAGACACCTTGATCCTACCGGGTTTGGGTTATTCCCTTCAGAACTTTATTCTTCATGTCACAGACTCAACAAGATGTTAGGAAGGTTCCTCAGAGGTTCTGGTTCAGGTGGACATGACAGCAGCATAAAGTTGCTGCTGATTTGTTGACCCGATCATCCATGATGGGAACTTCCTGCTGGAGATCTGCTGACTCTGGAGGCCATTGGAGGTCAGTGGGCTCCTTATTATCTGAGCTTTGTGTCATGGAGCGTTGTCCTACTGGAGGAAATCCTCCTAAGATGAGTCCACATAAAGGGACGGAGATGGACAGCAGGACCTCAGGTAGGCTGTAGTGTCTAACACTCTTGATACTGTTATGCCATTTAATGATGAGACAGACTCCAGTTCCCAGCATACGATATGGTCGAAATGGCCACCGACTCCCAGCATGCAATATGGTCAACGCGACCACCGGCCCTAGCAACGAGATAACGTTGCTATTATACAATATAAAGGCGCCTGGCGCGCTTAACTCTTTCTTCTTCACTGGCAACACGCCAACTGGGAAGACACACAGCTGTTCATCCCATTGGGATTTTCCCCATGTGGCACGTGTTCGATTTCTCGCTGGACCGAGAACTTCCGAATCAAACTTTCCCTGCTTTCCTATGCAGGAGGTCGACTTTAAAAGTACTTTGAATTCACTTCGATCAGAGAGACTGAGAGCCGCTTATCTTCCAGTGATTGTCAAGAACCCCGCTGTTGTTTTGGCCAAACAAAGTGTCGGACAGAGCCCAGGGACCAAGTGGGATCCCCCCTTTCCTTGCTGCCTGACAGACCAGCACCGCCCGAAGCTGCTGAAACCACAGATCCTCGGACCCAAAACCAGAACACCCCGCCGAGAAAATGTCAGAGTAAAGAAAGGATTTACTTTTTTATTTCTCTTTTCACCCATAAGGCAAATTATTTTGTGCCTGTACAGAACCTATTAGGAATTAGTTTAATGCTTAATTATTCCGAGACAGAGTTGTTTAGCTTTGCTGGATATTCCTGATGTGTGTGCATGCATTTTATAAGTGATTTTGACTGTGTTGTTTTTGGTTTGATTGTAAGCAGACTCCGCCAATGGCCACTCTTCCCTTTCTCATCTTAACTTCATCTGATCTCTTTGTCTACATTTTCCAGTTTCGCTCACTTTCTTTGAAGTTCTTGTTCAGGAGTAAAACTGCCTCCTGACCAAAGTCCGCCCCTCACTAGGCGTGTGCGCTAAAGACGTCATTAGGACCTCCTCCTAACGCATCACGCAATATCGTAGGTCATATGTCGTCATAGTCTCCATCTTGGGAAGGTACAAAGTAGCAATAAGCTGTCGGCTTAGCTTTGTAGTGGAATATAAAGCATCTTCCATCCAGCAGGTCTGTTTTCTCAAAGCTATTTTGTTTTTCAATGCTGCTATGACAAAGTGCCGACTTCTTGAATGTGATGTTTAAATAACTAAGAATTGCTACCTCTCATTTAATCCATTTTTACTTGTTTTATTTTTATTTATTTTCTTTAGCATGTTCTTTGAGTAGCGAGTAGTGTTTCCTAGTGTCCATTAAATATAATAATTACAGTAACAGGGAATTATTTTGGTTTAATAAATAATAATGTGTGGAATAGTAATTGTTTGTGTTTATTTTGATCCAGAAGTTGGATTGTCTCTAAGAGTAAAGGATTACTTCTTTTCGAGGTAACTGAATTAACTAAGACATTTTCATTGGTTTCTGAAAAAGAAGCAACGGTTAAAACTCCAGCGTATCAACGTTTGCTGGATAAGTCTGATCAGTCACCACCGATCAGACACTTTTCCAGCATAAATAAGTTCATAAGAGCTGATTAATAAATGCATTGTTAGTGTTAGTCATTACAGTTTTGTAGCCCTTGGATCACAACCATTTCAATTACGTTTGTTATAGCCACCATTTGAGTTTGAATGATCTATTAAAATTATAATAGTGAATTATAATTAATAATAATACTCATAATCAAACACGTTTCTGGCATAACAATACAAAACTTAAACGTCCTCCACCCATTAACACCAGCAGAAGCAGCAGCGGAAAGCAGCGTTAGTACAGATCAGGATGGTCCTGATCTGTACTTGATGTTAATCCATGGTTAACATCATATTCTGATCGCTGCAGCTGACATCGAGTCTAATCGGAACAGGCAACATTTATCCAACGTTTAGGAGCTGTGATTCGTTGATAGTAAAAAAAACAAATAAAAAACTGAAATGTGCTCCAGGTGATCAAAGGAGAGAAGTTAACCAATTAGACTGGATTAAGAAACGTGTGTTATGATGATGAAACTTAACAAAATTTATGTATTTTCAAACGTAATAAAGATGTTTGAACGCGCCTTATTTACATCATCATCATCATGTCATGATGTTGGTACTAGTGCTGGTCTGATTATCCACTTCACACACCTGTGCAGCTCCGCCCCATTCTCATTAGCCTTCACTAGATCCACCTGCTCCGCTGAGTATTTAACCAGCTCTCAGACCAGACACTGGTGCCAGATTATTATGAGCCACCGGTAAATCTATTCCAGCGTTTTCTGTCTGCCTGCATACCTGTGATCTGACCCTTCTTCTGTCTCCTGATTCTCTAAGCATACCTTACCGTCTGTCCTGATTGCCTGCCGGTTACAGGACCTGTATCTGTGCCCTGACTCTGCCCTCGGATTCTGATTTGGACTGTCTTTGGATTCTTATCACCCGGCTTTGACTCTTGACCTGCTCTCGGATTTCAAACTCTGGTAATCTCCTCTGATCCTCCTGTCTGACTCTGACGGTTTCGACTCTGTGCCCACTTCTTGACATGCTGCAGTTTACCTCTAAATAAACTGTCTTTTACGAAATCTGTTTATTGTCTGATTGAATTCTGGGTCCTCAGTTTCCGTTCATTACACATTATTTTCATTTATTCATTTTACTATTTGATCTGTTTGATATTAAGGTGGTCTCACCTGTCACTATTTTACTAGCCTGCTTGTATAAAGAGGTTGGATTTGGCAAAACGCCTGACATGAAATGGAGAAAAAAGGTGGAAAAAAACAGAACTGGACACAGTGCAGAGCTTATACTTAGACTTGGAAAACTTTATAGTCATTTTGTATGTACAGACTGCTTACAGAATGAAATTCTGTTGCATACAGCTTACGACAGTGTAATGAGATTGCAGGTGGAATAAGGCAACATTAGAATATAAAGTGCAGCAGTGATCAGAATTTAACAATTCAGGAGAAAAAACAGTGTGCAAAAAAGAAGAATGTTCCAGCATGTTTATGGCGCAAAAATAATGGTGCAAAAAGGCATTCATATGAAAAAGTTCAGTGCAGTGCAAAATAATATGTTGCATAAATACAGTAAACATTCAGCTGTGTACTATTTAATGGATTATAAAAGTTCGGCAATGTTGGTAGTGCCAAAATAATGATGCAAGTGTGATGCAGAGTCAAGTTTAGAGTTCAACAGTTCAACTGTCTGATGACAGCAGGGAAAAAGCTGTTGCAGAACCTGGTGGACCTGCAGCAGATGCTGCTGAACCTCTTCCCAGAGGGCAGCAGGGAGAACAGTCCATGGTGGGGGTGGGGGGTCTCTGATGATGTTACGGGCTTGGGATACACAGTGCTGGGATGAAGTGTCCTTAATGGAGGGAAGAGGAGCCCCGATGATCCTCTCTGCTGTCCTAACCACTCTCCTCACGTTCCTCCAGTCAGAGGCACTGCAGACTCCGCACCACACAGAGAGACAGCTGGTCAGAATGCTCTCTACGGTGCCTTTGTAGAAGGTTGTGAGGATGGGCGGGGGAAGGTGGGCTCTCCTCGTCCTCTGCAGGAAGTACAAGCGCTTCTGTGCCCTCTTCACCAGTGACGTGGTGTTCCCAGACCAGGTGAGGTCTAAGGTGTGTATACCCAGGAACTTGGTGCTGTTGACCACCTCCACAGCTAAGCTGTTTATGAGCAGTGGAGCATGGTGAGGCCTGTTCTTCCTGAAGTCAATGATGATCTCCTTCATTTTCTCCACGTTCAGGATCAGGCTGTTGTCTCTGCACCGGCCCACCAGCTGCTCCACCTCCTCTCTGTAGTCCTGGTCGTTGTCGTCTCTGATCAGGCCCACCACCGTCATGTCATCTGTAAACTTCACAATGTGATTGGTGGTGAACCTGGGGGTGCAGTCGTGTGTCATCAGAGCAAACAGCAGGGGGCTCAGGATGCAGCCCTGAGGGGAGCCCGTGCTGAGGGAGATGACATCAGAGGTGTTCTGACTGACCCGGACCGACTGAGGTCTGTTGGTGAGGAAGTCTAGCAGCCAGTTGCGAAGGGGTGTGCTGAAGCCCAGATGTTCCAGTTTTCCCACCAGATGCTGTGGGATGATGGTGTTGAATGCTGAACTGAAGTCCAGGAACAGCATCTGCACGTGGGTGTTGTTGCGCCAGTTCAGGACGTGACAGCCTGCGTCAGTTTAGGACGTGACACCTGCATTAGTTCAGGACGTGACAGACTACATTTCCCATGATGCAATGTGGTCAAAATGGCCACCAACTCCAATCATGCAACACAGCCCAAAGTAGCCGCCGACCCTAACAACGAAGCGACGCGTTAACATTACAATGGAGGGTTTTATAAGCGATGGACGCGATGTGCTCATCCTTCTTTTTGGCACCCCGCCATCCCGAGAAGACACTACAGCTGTTTCATCTGGTGGGATTTGACCCCCACACACCACATGCTCGACTTTCTCGCTGGTCTGAGATTGATCTAAGCAACTCCATCCCTGCTCCAATCAGATGTGCAGGAGGTTGACTTTAAAAGTACTTTCTGAACCCACTTCGATCAAAGACTGAGAGCCGTTATCTCCCGGTGATCGTAAAAGGTACCACGGTTTTGTTTTGGCCAAACAAAGCGTCTGAAAAGCCCAGAAAGAGAGAGAGAGAGAGAGACGAAGGGGCTTCTCCTCCTGTTCCCCGCTGTCTGACGCACCGGCTCGCTGAGCTGTACCAGATCCGCGGACTTGAAGCGCTCCAGGACACCAGCCGAGGCATTGTTAGAAAGATTCCTCCCTTTTTTTTCTCTTTTCACCCATAAGGTGATTTAATAGTGCCTGGGCAGAGAACCTATTAGGATTTAGTTTTAATGCTTAATTACTCCAAGACAGAGTTTGTTTACCTGCTGGATATTTTCTGATGTATGTGCATGCGTTTTGTAAGTGATTTTGGCTGTGTTTTTGGATTGTGGTTCTTTATAAATGACTCCGCCGCGGGTCGATGGTTCCATCTTTTCCGTTCCTGTTTTTCTGTCCTTTTATCAGTTAGTTAAATCTCTTTTTGGAACTCTCAGTCCACGCTCCGCCTTTGAAGACCTCATCCAAGAAAGCTTTCCTAGTCCTCACACAGCGTAGGCGTTGATTACGTCATTAAGACCTCCCCCTTTACGTATCACGCAAGGTTGCAGGTCATGTGTTGTCATAGTCGCCATCTTGGGAGGGTGCAGCATAGCTAAGCTGTAGCTAGTTTGTTGAAGAACATGGAAGTGCCTATCCAGCTTCTCAGAGCTAATTTTGTCTTTCAATGCTGCTACATCGAATGCTGACGTCTTGAATGTGATGTTTTTAAACAACTGTGAGTTGAACTAAGTTTTGCTACCTCTCATTTTAATCCATTTTTGACTTGTTTATTTTCATATATTTCCGCATGTTTATTTTAGTAGTGAGTAGAGTTTCCAAGGTTGTTGAATTAGAATAATTACTGTAAAAGGGAATTGCTTTGGTTCAATAAATAGCAACCTGTGGAATAGTAATTGTTTGTATTAATTTTAATTCATAGGTTGCATGGTCATCAGAATATAGAGCTATCTCTTTTCGAGTTAACATCTGACATTAATACAGATACATTAACATTGGATTGGCGATAAGGGAGTAACGATTTAATCTCTAATTGCAGTTATATTGGGGTTCTCATAGCTTATAAATGCATTAGTGGTATTTAGTCATTACAAGCTTATAGCCTTGGAATCACCACCATTTGAACCATATTTTGTTATAGCTACTATTTGAGTTTGAATGATCTATTATTACAGTTATAATACCAAATTATAATTATTAATAATAATCATATTCAAACAGCTTTCTGGCATAACAGTGTTCTTCTCCTCCAGGTGTGCCAGACTGAGGTGTAGAGCGGGGGAGATGGTGTCGTCAGTGGAGCGGTTCTGCCGGTAGGCAAACTGGAACAGGTCGAGTGTTGGGGGGAGGCTGGAGACAATGTGTTCCTTTACCAGCCTTTCAAAGCACTTTATCATGATGGGAGTCAGTGCAACGGGCCAGTAGTTGTTGAAACAGGTGACTTGGGGTTTCTTTGGCACCAGAATGATGGAGGCAGACTTGAAGCCCAAGGCTCACAGCCCTGGCAGAAGAATAGAGGAGTGTTGAAAGGTAAATTGGTCCTTGGATCATGGCACAAACACGGACTTTAAAGCATTTTGCTGCTGGTAAAAATGTCTTTTTCTCTGAGCGTATTGATGTTTTTAAGCTCCAGCCTGGTGAGAAGCGCTCCGTGTAGCAATGAAAGAAAGGAGATGGCGTCGCACCAGCAACTTTGTAGATGACCATTTAGGCCACTGACATTATCATGCAATACAGAAAATACTTTCTCACATATTTTAAGTATATTCTTTGTTAGATCTTCTGTTTTTTATTCATGAATATTAAATTTTTTTGCCATATTTTACTTATCATTAATAAAATTACATCACTAAAACTGCGCCTTATAGTTTTAGACAAATATTTCCCCCCTGTGGGAATGATAAAGTTTATATTATCTACATATTAATAGATGTATGATTGTTAAAGAAGTTTATGCGCTCATTTCCAGCCAATCAGCTCTCTCTGTTTCCAACATCTTCCTACTTTTAACCTCTCTGAGACTAAAAATCTTCCTTTCGTCACATTAGGAGCTTGCTGAAGGCCGAGGACACTTTGTGAATAACTTTTATCTCACTGAGGTAAAAATCATATAATTCTGTAAATCCTAAGATTTTTCCTAAAATGACGTCACTTAGAGCTGCTTGTAGTCCCAGGATTCTTTGTGAATACTGAACCTGAAGCTCAGGGATGGCTGACCCAACACAGCTGAGGTTATTTTATCAGGTGGAACTTTATCCTGACTTAAACTGGACCTGGTGGAGGTGTCTGGGTTTTATCTGCAGCTGCTGAGCTACACCAGAACCTCCGTAGTGACGGTGGATAATCTCAGAACTCCACATGGTTGGGTTTGGTTTTCCTTTGTGTTTATCCTTGTTTATTTATGTCAGATAGGTTTTACTAAACCCAGGGGTCTTTTCTAAAAAAAAAAAAAAAATCCACCAGTGAGCTGCATCTAAAAATTTAGTTTATTCTCTGTTACTCTTCCTGTTTATTCACACTTGCATTTATATAGATTTAAAAATGACAATATCTATAACAAAGCATGAAAAATGTATTTATTTTACATAAAGTTAAGGTGAACTCTGACTCTTGTAGTTGAAAGGTTAGTACAGGCAGCCCTTCGTATGACTCTGTACAGATGAAGTAGCTCAGTTTCAAAAGGTTAATGACCCCTGATTCCTTCAGTATTCCTGCTCTCAGCTTGTTGTTCCTCTTTGCTGGATCCTTCAGTTGGATTTCCTGTTTCTCTGCCGGAGCTCCATGTCCCGTTCTCCCAATCCCAGATCTGTAAAGTTTGTAAAGTTTCTATAGTATTATTGAAGCTTCTTTACTTTGGTCCTCCACTAAATGGCAACCTGGTAGCAGAGATGATTCCCCGTCTAATTCATCTCACTGCAGTCAAAGTCACCAACAAATCTGCGGCTCTTTAAAAAACAAACAAAAACAAAAAAAAGAAAATCCTGATAATTAACGAGCAGGACTGGGGTTGCAGTTTAAGGGCTAAACGGTGGAGGAGATGAACATTGGTATTTATTGAAGCTCTCATTAAACCAACTGTAGAAAATATAGACGTCAGGATTAAATTCCTACTACAGTAAAACATGACAGCAGCCTTCCTGCTACGGACCACTGAAGGAACGAACCTGCATGTCTCCAGCAGCAGCAGCTTTCAGGACATCAGCAGCAGAGAGGAGATGCCTTCAGGCCGTTACTGAAGCATCTAACAGACTTATGCTGGTTCTAACAGCTGCTCTGTTGTTCCAACCCTTCCAGCTGACAGTGAACCCCCCACATCCCAGCACACTGCCTGTCTTGGCTGTAGATTAACAGATCCGGACCTCAGTCCTTCTGGACCTCAGAGTGGCGCTGGGAGCAGCAGGAAACAGAAACTCAGAATTTAAGGTCCAATGTCCAGCGGTCTGGAGACATTCCTGCTCCTTGTAAATCAGAAAACTTCTCTCTCCATCACCGGTCCGAATGTGGAGCAGCGAGCATCTGAACCGAACCTGAACATGAACCTGTGAGGGAACGCCAGCAGAACTCACACTGACGGCCTGGTCGTGTCTGTCTAAGGTTTCAGGAAGTCAGGAAGTCATTTCCTGCCGGAGCAGATCAGCAGCAGATGTCTTTCCTCCTGCAGGTTGTTGTTTCTAAAGGAGAGGCGTTCCCAGGTTCACCTGCGTTGACTCACCTGAGCACACCTTGGCTAATATTAAACCAGCTGCTCTGTTATGACTAACCTGGTTTATTCAGTCACCTGCATCCTACCTGCAGCGCTGACCTTTGACCCCAGTCAGGTGTGGGTCATGTGCTCAGGTTGGGGGATGAAGAAGCTGTGGATCATCTGATCATCTGACCGCTGGACCCACGTGACTCATGCTGGTTTCAGCAGAAGTGCATGCTGGGACTCCGGCTACATTTAGACTGTTTATCAACCAGCAGGATGTTTATTATCATAATTAATTAGTTTAAGCCGGGAGAAGTGATTTTTGTTGGGAAGTTTCAGACTTTTAGAAAGATAAACAACTCCTGATTTCACCAGATCTCTGCCTCCCACTGTTTCCTCAGTAAAAACAGGCCCACCTGGCCCAGTTGGACCTGTGGGTCCCGGTTCGGCACAGAAACAGAAACTTCTGGACTCACCGTCCTGTGATCGGAAGAAGACGGAGGCTGTGGGGGCCTCCTCCTCCACCTCCACCCGGCAGTCTCCTCCGCTGGACTTCTTCTTGCTCTGGAAGTAAAGCTGCAGTTTGTTCTTCACGGTTTTATTCTGCTCCGGACTCCAGTCGCCCTCCACGGTCACGGGCGGACACTCCGAGTCCTCCATGGTTCTGGTCCAGACTCAAAGTGACGGACCAACAACAGCAGGAGGAGGAAGAGGAGGAGGAGGAGGAGGAGGAGGAGGAGGAGGAGGAGGAGGAGGAGACTCCAGCCTCAGTTTTCTTTCACTTTCGTTTCTTCATAAACCGACTGCAAACCGAACCTGACTCAGAGTCTGAGATACTCTATAAATCAGTCAAACATTAAATTTACTCAAAACCTTGGAAAAACCAGGAATCAACAGATCAGTTCACGTTAGAATAAAACTAAGTAGAAACTCTTCTCTGAATTATTTTTCCACCCCAACACAGCATTTCTTTTACTTTGGACACATATCAACCCCATATAAAACCACACTGAAATAATTATTGAGAAAATATTGATTGATTTTGTTCAATCGATTTAATTTAATGCCCTGTGATCGACTGCCGACCTGTCCAGGGTGAACCCCGCCTCTCGCCCATTAACAGCTGGAGATAGACACCAGCACCCCACCTGACCCCAAGAGGGATAAGCGTGTTAGAAAATGGATGGATTTAATTTAATCGTTTTATAACTTTCTGCACATTTATTTAACATTTCCTACATTCAGTTGATGGACAATCAGCATCGGCTGCACATTGAGGCAGTGAGTAGTGCTGTTGCCTTGCATCAAGAAGGTTATGTGTTTAAGTCCTATCCTGGGTTTTTCTGCATGTTCTCCCTGTGCATGTGTGGGTTCTCTCGGTACTCTGGCTTCCTTTTAAAAACATGACTGTTAGGTTAAATGGCCTCTCTAAATTGTCCTTAGGTGTGTGCATGAATAGTAGCTTGTCTCTGTGTTGCCCTGCAATACCCAACCAACCCCCCCCCCCCCCCCCCCCCCCCCCCTCCTCGGCCATTGACAGCTGGAGATAGGTGCTGGTGAAGATTCTCAGTCATCCAGGTCATGGTCATTCCAAAAAAAAGGTAAAAAACAAAGCAACTGGACTTGTTTTCCGTAGTTGAAGACGTTTCGCTTCCTCTCCCGGAAGCTTTCTCAATTCAAAAAGTCTGGAGTAATGATGAGTAACAAGCTTTATACCATACCAAACAAAGGCCTGTAATGGCTTAGATAACATGCAACCGAAAAGGACCACCCCTTAGTAATGGGCGGTCGTAAAAACCATTAAGCCAGCGGGATGGACCGAAACTGGTCCACTCCTCTGTAACGAGGAGTCGTTAGAGTGTTATTGGCTTGGCTTAAAGGAACAATGTTTTAATCACCTGAATGAGGGTGAGAGTTAAATTGACGATTGGCTGGAATTAAACCTATAGCTGTGTTGTAAGTTTTTGAGAGTTGGAACCTAAGGCCTCCTCCTCTGTTTAAGGTTGGTCTTTCTCTCTTGACGTAGATGGCTTCCTTCACACCCCTTTCAAACCATCTGTCTTCTTTGTCCAAAATGTGAACATTTTGGTCCTCAAAAGAGTGTCCTTTGTCCTTTAGGTGTAAGTGGACAGCAGAGTCTTGACCTGAGGAGGTAGCTCTCCTGTGTTGAGCCATGCGTCTGTGGAGAGGTTGTTTGGTTTCTCCAATATAAAGATCAGAACATTCCTCACTGCACTGAACTGCATACACCACTCCGCTCATCTTAGGTTTGGGGGTTTTGTCCTTGGGATGCACCAGCCTCTGTCTGAGGGTCCTGTTTGGTTTGAAATGTACTGGGATTTTATGTTTGGAGAAAATCCTCTTGAGTTTTTCAGAGACTCCAGCAACATAAGGGATGACGATGTTTTTGCGTTTATTCTTCTCACCATTATGTTCTGCAGCGGGTCTTTTGGATTTTCTTGCTGATTTGACAAAAGCCCAGTTAGGGTACCCACAGGTTTGGAGGGCATCTCTGATGTGTTTCTGTTCCTTGTGCTTCCCTTCTGTTTTAGTCGGGACGTGTTCGGCCCGGTGTTGTAAGGTTCTGATGACGGAAAGTTTGTGCTCCAGTGGGTGGTGTGAGTCAAAAAGAAGATATTGGTCTGTGTGGGTGGGTTTCCTATACACTTCAATGTTGAGGTTTCCATCTCCTTCCAAATTCACCAAACAGTCGAGAAAAGGTAGCTTGTTGTCATTGGCATCCTCTCGAGTAAACTTGATGTTGTTGTCCACCGAGTTGATGTGTCTTGTGAACGCTTCCACTTCTTTTAGCTGGATTTTGACAAAGGTGTCATCCACATATCTAAACCAGTGGCTTGGTGGTGTTCCTCTGAAGGTTTCCAAAGCTCTCTTTTCCATTTCTTCCATGTAAAGATTGGCTACAATAGGTGACACTGGAGATCCCATGGCACAGCCATGCTTCTGTCTGTAAAATTGATCGCTGAACTTGAAATAAGTAGTAGAAAGACAAAGGTCCAGTAGGGTACAGATCTGGTCCGGAGTGAAATTAGTTCTGTTATTAAGGTCACTATCTTGTTGAAGACGTTCCCTGACTGTTTCTACTGCCTCTGATGTAGGTATGCAAGTGAAAAGTGAAGTGACATCGAAAGACACCAGAGTTTCCCCTGGTGCCATCTTTAAATGTTTGACTTTGTTAGCAAAGTCCTTGGAGTTTTCTATGTGGTGTGGTGTGTTCCCCACCAGGGGGGCTAAAATACTAGCAAGCTGTTTAGCAATGTTATATGTTACTGAATTAATGCTGCTGACAATGGGTCTGAGTGGTGTTCCTTACGGCCACGGAATCGGCCATCAAGAACAACAATCTGGCTGAAACAGAGGCAGAAAAACTCAGGATGAAAATAACAGCTACCCTATCTAGCGCCAAACCACCTCCTTCCAATCTCACACCACAGGAAAGGAAAGCCATAACATCGCTTAGCCAGGACCAAAGCATCACCATATTACCAGCAGACAAAGGAAGATGCACCGTGGTCCTCAACACTTCAGACTACCAGGACAAAATTCACACTCTACTGAGTGACACCAACACATATGAGTCTTTGAAAAGGGATCCTACCAACTCCTACAAAAAGAAAATCACTGACTACCTACAACAACTAGAAAAAGACAAGGTAATCAGTCGCTCATCTTATTATAGATTATATCCAGGGGAAGACATTCCATGCTTATATGGACTCCCAAAAATTCACAAAGAAGGAACACCACTCAGACCCATTGTCAGCAGCATTAATTCAGTAACATATAACATTGCTAAACAGCTTGCTAGTATTTTAGCCCCCCTGGTGGGGAACACACCACACCACATAGAAAACTCCAAGGACTTTGCTAACAAAGTCAAACATTTAAAGATGGCACCAGGGGAAACTCTGGTGTCTTTCGATGTCACTTCACTTTTCACTTGCATACCTACATCAGAGGCAGTAGAAACAGTCAGGGAACGTCTTCAACAAGATAGTGACCTTAATAACAGAACTAATTTCACTCCGGACCAGATCTGTACCCTACTGGACCTTTGTCTTTCTACTACTTATTTCAAGTTCAGCGATCAATTTTACAGACAGAAGCATGGCTGTGCCATGGGATCTCCAGTGTCACCTATTGTAGCCAATCTTTACATGGAAGAAATGGAAAAGAGAGCTTTGGGAACCTTCAGAGGAACACCACCAAGCCACTGGTTTAGATATGTGGATGACACCTTTGTCAAAATCCAGCTAAAAGAAGTGGAAGCGTTCACAAGACACATCAACTCGGTGGACAACAACATCAAGTTTACTCGAGAGGATGCCAATGACAACAAGCTACCTTTTCTCGACTGTTTGGTGAATTTGGAAGGAGATGGAAACCTCAACATTGAAGTGTATAGGAAACCCACCCACACAGACCAATATCTTCTTTTTGACTCACACCACCCACTGGAGCACAAACTTTCCGTCATCAGAACCTTACAACACCGGGCCGAACACGTCCCGACTAAAACAGAAGGGAAGCACAAGGAACAGAAACACATCAGAGATGCCCTCCAAACCTGTGGGTACCCTAACTGGGCTTTTGTCAAATCAGCAAGAAAATCCAAAAGACCCGCTGCAGAACATAATGGTGAGAAGAATAAACGCAAAAACATCGTCATCCCTTATGTTGCTGGAGTCTCTGAAAAACTCAAGAGGATTTTCTCCAAACATAAAATCCCAGCACATTTCAAACCAAACAGGACCCTCAGACAGAGGCTGGTGCATCCCAAGGACAAAACCCCCAAACCTAAGATGAGCGGAGTGGTGTATGCAGTTCAGTGCAGTGAGGAATGTTCTGATCTTTATATTGGAGAAACCAAACAACCTCTCCACAGACGCATGGCTCAACACAGGAGAGCTACCTCCTCAGGTCAAGACTCTGCTGTCCACTTACACCTAAAGGACAAAGGACACTCTTTTGAGGACCAAAATGTTCACATTTTGGACAAAGAAGACAGATGGTTTGAAAGGGGTGTGAAGGAAGCCATCTACGTCAAGAGAGAAAGACCAACCTTAAACAGAGGAGGAGGCCTTAGGTTCCAACTCTCAAAAACTTACAACACAGCTATAGGTTTAATTCCAGCCAATCGTCAACTTAACTCTCACCCTCATTCAGGTGATTAAAACATTGTTCCTTTAAGCCAAGCCAATAACACTCTAACGACTCCTCGTTACAGAGGAGTGGACCAGTTTCGGTCCATCCCGCTGGCTTAATGGTTTTTACGACCGCCCATTACTAAGGGGTGGTCCTGTTTCGGTTGAATTTGCATGTTATCTAAGCCATTACAGGCCTTTGTTTGGTATGGTATAAAGCTTGTTACTCATCATTACTCCAGACTTTTTGAATTGAGAAAGCTTCCGGGAGAGGAAGCGAAACGTCTTCAACTACGGAAAACAAGTCCAGTTGCTTTGTTTTTTACCTTTTTTTTGGAAAAAGCTGGAGATAGGCACCAGCACCCCTTGCAGCTCCAACAGGGATAGGCGTGTTGGAAAATGGATGGATGGACAATCAGCACCCTTTGGTGGAGACTTTGTAGCATTTAGTTTTTGTCCCACTCACTAGAGTCTCACACACACACACACACAAACGCACACACACACACACACACACACACACACACACACACACACACACACACACACACACACACACACACACACACACATATATATATATATATATATATATTAGTACTTTTTTTAATTGATCCAATTCTCTTTTGTTGCTCATACTTTCCAAACATGCATGGGTTCGATCTGTGGGAGGAGGCTGGAGTACCCAGAGAGACACTGCTTGTACACCCACAGAACATAAACGCAAGTTCGCACGTCAACGTTACCCCCATATTGCATGTGGCAGAAAAAAGTTAAGTTCTGTTATTGTGAAAGTGAATCAGAGAAGATGCCTCATTCCTGTGCTGCATGGAAATGTATTCGGGCTGATTTCACCACTTGTATCTGCCTTCTATAAACTAAGGCTGCACCATGTTGCAAAACTGGACACACTAAAGCTGCAGAGTTGCAACACTAGGAAAAAGCTGTGCAAGACCATTCTTTTTCAAGGTTTTTAGCTTGCATACAGTACAGACTATTGTATTTGGACATAGATGTGCATATATAGATTTTCAAGTATTATAAATAAGCCAAATAAATAGCTGTGTGATTATATATAACTATAGGTCAAGATTATAGCTGTCTATACATATCTATATCTATATCTTTCTCTATATCTATCTATCTAATATATATCTATATATATCTATATCTATCTATCTATCTATATCTATATCTATATATATATATATATATATATATATATATATATATATATATATATATATATATACATATATATATGTGTGTGTGTGTGTGTGTGTTATGAATATAAGGATCAATTTGTTAAATCTAAACATTGTGGTCTTCATTATTTCATAAAACCGTGCCACATGTGAAACTTTAGGAACAGACTTTTCGGGGGAGTATTAAAGAGGTAAGATTACTAATATGAGAAAAAAAGACCTAGGACAATAAAATAAAAAAAAATAAAAAAATGAAAGAAAAAACACAAAGTGGTAATATTATGAGAAAAACGTCATATTATGAGAATTAAGAGGGAACATTTTCAGAAAAGTCACTGTTTGCAGAATTATTTCTCTAATAGTAATAGGGCCAGGTTAGATTATTTTAATTATTTTTATTATTTATGATAAATTCAGGAGAATAAAGCCAAAGGGATACGATAATAATCTTGTAATATTACAAAATAAAAATATTACGAATATAACGTATATTCAGAGATTAAAGTCCCTCTGATACTGTTTAAGTGACTGAGTAACTGCAGATTTGCCACATTTAAGATGGCGGACGCTCTGAAGCATCGCAGCAGAGGCAGAACCCGCCCAACGACGCGTCTACGTATATGATGTCTATGATCAGGACCCGAGATGATTTGCTCCTGTTTAGTGAAGCCAATATAAAAGTATTACTTTACAAGATGCTCAACATTTCTCATTTTAATGCAGGGGGAAGCAGCACTTTTTTCTAAGAGCTCTTATCTAAATATTACTTTATCATTGTAATATTACAACTTTATTCTCATAATTTCCAAACAAAGAAAAAAGGGAAAAATAATCCCATTTGCTAAAATGTGCTTGCCAGGTTCTGGCTCTGGTATTCTGGTGGTCGCAGGCTGAAAAGTTTGTGAACTTCTGCTGTAGAAGTTCCAGCTTCTCATCAACTAATTTACGTCTCCACCAACGGTCAGCATGTTGACAAACTTCAATTACTGAATGTAACAGTTATCATTATTTTCTTTGTTAAAACTGTGACGTTATATAAAATTCAGAAATTGAGAAAATCTGTTGGTTTTCTAAAAACTAGTCTCGTCTAATTTCTCTGAAGTTTAACAGAAAACATATAATTGCTGTCAGGCAAACGTCGCCCCCTAGTGGATATTCTCCAACATTACAATGTTTGTGTCTGCACAGAAACAGCACTTTGTTGTTTGTACTATTGATTAAACCTGTTGGCAAACTTCAGGCATCAAACTTACAATTTTTACAAAAAGGGAAGCATGAGTCAGATTTTGATAAAGAACAGAGAGGAGCATAGATTTCCACCAGCAGCTGAAGATCATCTGAAATGATCTATGACTGCTGTGATGACTGCAATCTTCTACGCTAAAGACAAAATGTCTAAAACAACAGGAAACAGACATTTTCATATTTTAATATATCTAGAAGCCAATATTTATTTAGCTGACAGTAAACCCTTTTCAAGTAAAGAAATGAAAACATTGGATGAAACAGGTTGAAACATGTTAAACATCTTAAACTAACCTCTAGTGACAGTTAAACAGGCTTTAGGAGGTTTTTAGGTTGTTAAAGGGAGACGTGTGATGCTTTAATGCAAAATGTCTTCTGTGGTCTCAGCACAGGTGAGTCTCGTGTTCATGGGTTGAATGCGTCAGGCTTCATTTGCTTCTTTTTCTTCACCTGCAGAGAAACAGAGAGCGGGATGATGATCTGAATGATGCTTTTATATCATTGAGGAATTTTATTTAAAAGCATTTTACTATCTCCATCTCTGACTCTACACGCCTTTTATTATGTGACAAGTTAAAGTTAATGAAAGGACGTTTAAAATGGGACACAAATGGCTTCTTTAGAGGGGATGAAGGTGAAAGCCTCTTCTCTAACAGGAAATGGACAGATGAGACCAAAACAGAGACGTTTGGCTCAAATAACCAGCATCACATCTGGAGAGCAGCAAACAGCAGGTAAAGCACGACGGTGGAGGGTTTATGATTTGGGCTTTCAGCCACTGAGCGGCCCATGGACTCCAAAGTATTACGGAGTCCAAAGTGAGTCCATCTGTCCAACAGATGAAGCTTTGTCCAGACTGGGTCAGGAACAGAACCATGATCCTGAACACAGCAGCTGATCTACAACAGAAACAGCCAAGAACCTGCCATGGTCTAGTCAAAGTCCAGAGCTCATCCTGATTGAAATGCTGTGTTGGGTTCTTCAGGGAGATGTGCAGAAATAAATGTCTGTAGACCTCAATTAAATGAAGCAACGTTTGGGAGAAAAGTGGACCATAATTCCTCTGGTTCTACAGGCTGCAGACGGAGGTTCTAGAGACTGGTGGGTCTACAGGCTCCCAGAGCTTTTCAGCTACAGTTAGGTTTACTTCCTAAATAACAGGGCAGTGTAATCTTTGCATCACTGAGAGACCTGCTGAGGTTTACATGGTTCATCTTTAAAGCTTCCTCTAAAACTTTAAAGTAATGTCACTTTTAACAGCCACTGAAATGTTGCTGGTTTCCATTCATCATCTGCTCCATCCAGGTTTCACAAAAAAACAGAATGAATACAAAACATGGAGCTCCAGCTCTGATACGGATGGCCAAGTTCTGTCCGATGGTCCTTTAGGGGGCAATGTTTTAAATAAAAACGCTCTTTAAACATACCTTATATAAACTAAAAGAGGTGACGATTTTATGTATAACTGACATATTAAGCTACACATGGTCAAGCTTTAGGGGAAGCCACTGCTGTGATGATGAATACCCGCAACAGATAAAATTAGTGCTGATCGTTTTCTGACAAAGTCTGAAACTATTGACTGTGTGTCTCTGTGTTGAGAAAAAGGGAAAAACTCAGAAGCTTTAGAGGCACAAAAAGGTGTTAGAATCAATCTGGCAATAAATCATTTTATTCTGTTTGCATGAATAACTTAACTTGGGTCCAGATCCAGCTGTGATTCACCATTATGCAGATGATACTCTTATTTATACATTGGCATTGTGAGGTAGTGAGGTCAAGGGTCAGCAAGGTGAACCGAAGAAACAGCCTCAGTCAACAATTCGAGCTTCTGATGACTTTTTATTTTCAACAGGATTCAGAACACTCCTCTCTTGTCTGAGTTTCTAACAGCTCTGTTTTATAATCAAGTGAAAACACACCTGCACTTGAGTGGACCAAACCACAATTAAACAGGGAAAAGGAAAAACACATGAAAACTAAATAGAAAAACAAAAATAAAATTATTAATCTAATTTAGAAACTCCTCTATATAATAAAATGGTCTGCAAAATAAACCATGTAATACAAGAGAAGTCAAAAAGTTACTTTAAAGAAAAACAAAGCAATACTCCTAAAGAAACCCTCTAATTGGTAGCATCCACCAAGACAATCAGTGACATCACTCAGACACTTAAGCAGGAAGTACTGGGCCGGCCCCTCCCATACTCCTGCAGATCTACAAGGGACAAACAATGGTGAGTAAAAAGGTAAACAAATATGAATATACTTTGAAACCAAGTAAACAAATTCAACCAATAATCCAGGAGTAGCTTTAACCTAAACATATAGATGGAAACTGCAACCTAATGCTAACACAAACAAACCCGGGATAGTAAGTGGAGCAGGGGCCTGTTTCAATAAGGAGGTTCAACCAACTCTGAGTTAAAACTTGAACTCTGAGTTGACTTAGCCTGAGATGGGAAACTCTGAGTTTTGGGTTTCAGAACAGCTGAAATGAGCTGCAAACTAATGTTTAAATTTAAGCAATACGGCCATCTACAGAAAGTAAATGAATCAGAAATAAGAATAAGGGACAAATGGTGAACACAAACTAAACCACTTTGTCACAGGCATTATCCAGCAGAATTTGATTTTTTTCAGACTTTAAATTTGACCTTTTTCAAAGTTCTTTGGTTGACCTAAAATCAGCAATTAATGCCAATGACTACATTAAACAAACTGTGTTCATTAGCCCAAAAGCTCAAACACTGCAAAAACAAATAAAGCAACAATTTACAAAATATTCAAGATGCATCTTCAGGACACCAAACACATAATAAAGTGCAGTTTCATCCATAAATAGCTCACAATAAAAGCATTAAATTATGTATTTAATGAAAAAAAAAACAATCAAAGTAACAATCCTAAGACCACTTTTAGCTATTTGATTTTCTAAGATTGTAATATAATATTAAGATGTTGTCAGAACAAACCAAATTTATAATGAAGATAATAAAATCCGATAAATATCCATCTCTACCTGACTTACACATATTCTACTGAATATAGCCGTGGTTTAACACACCTCTCTTCAGCTTCTGTACTGTTACCCACCCATTACCCTATTGAGACTGTCTCTTTCCCAGGGCCAAAACTTAACAAAAAAAATAAAACAATTAAATGTGGTCTATTAAATATAAGGTCTCTCCCTCCAAAGACTTTGTTAATTAATGAATTGGTTTCCAATAATCAGATTGATTTATTTTGTCTCACAGAAACCTGGCTACAAGAGGACTACTTTAGTATAAATGAATCAACTCCCTCCAATTATTCAAATTTTCACATTCCTAGATCTGTGGGAAGAGGAGGAGTGGCAACTGTCTTTCAGTCTGATTTATTAATTAGTCCCAGGCCAATTAATAACTACAGTTCTTTTGAACACTTAACCCTCAGTTTCCCTTATCCAAATTGCAAAGAATTAAAAACCTCTTCTGTTTGTTGTTTTGTATTGTCCACCAGGCCCTTACACTCAGTTTTTGGATCAGCTGTCAGACTTCTTATCTGATTTTGTGATAAACATTGACAAGGTTATTATAGTGGGGGATTTTAACATACATGTTGGCACAGAATGTGATAACCTTAGTGTAGCCTTTAAAGCTGTATTTCAACAATTAAACACCTTCTTAACAACGACCAGCCGCTTTGACGTTTTCCAGTCAGGCTTCCGTGCTCACCACAGTACAGAGACCGCCCTTATCAAGGTTTTTAATGACATCCATATAAATACAGACTGTGGAAGAACCACCGTGCTGGTTCTATTGGACCTCAGTGCAGCATTTGATACTGTCGATCACTCCATTCTGTTAAAGCGCCTGGAGAACTGGGTCGGTCTCTCTGGTACAGCTCTCCACTGGTTTAAATCCTACTTAAAGGACTTTTTTGTATCAGTAGGTAACTTTACATCAGAGATGACAAAAATCACATGTGGGGTTCCCCAAGGGTCCATCCTGGGTCCCCTCCTTTTCAATATCTACATGCTCCCTCTAGCTCAGATAATAAAAAATAACAACATCAGCTACCATAACTATGCAGACGACACACAGCTTTACATCACCATGTCACCAGGTGACTATGAACCAGTTCAGGCACTGAATAAATGCCTAGAAGAAATCAATATGTGGATGTGCCAAAATTTTCTTCAGTTGAATAAAAACAAAACAGAAGTAATAACATTTGGACCAATAGAGGAGAGATCAAAAGTTAGCACACAGCTCCAGCTGCTTCAGCTAAAAACCACTAATCAGGCCCAAAATCTGGGAGTAGTGATGGACTCAGACCTGAACCTCCAAAAGCAAAGACAGTTACAAGGTCGGCTTTCTATCACCTGAAGAACATTTCTAGGATTAAAGGACTGATGTCTCAGCAGGATCTGGAAAAACTAATCCATGCGTTTATTTTTAGTCGAATAGATTACTGCAACGGTGTTTTCACAGGTCTGCCTAAAAAGTGGGTCAGACAGCTGCAGCTGATCCAGAACGCTGCTGCCCGCGTCCTCACCAAGACTAAGAAAGTAGAGCACATAACCCCAGTTCTAAAGTCCTTACACTGGCTCCCTGTATCTCAGAGAATAGACTTTAAAATCCTTCTGTTAGTCTATAAATCCCTTAATGGCTTAGCACCTAAATACATCACAGACTTGTTATCGGTGTATCAACCATTCAGACCACTCAGGTCTTCTGGCTCCAGCCTGCTCTGCATACCTAGAACCAGAACTAAACAAGGAGAAGCAGCATTTAGTTCCTATGCTCCACTTATCTGGAACAAACTTCCAGAAAATTGTAAAGGTGCGGAAAGCCTGAGTTCCTTTAAATCAAGATTAAAAACACATTTGTTTAGGATTGCCTTCAACTGTTCTAGTTAACTGAATCACCACTTCTTTGTTCTATTTTCTATCTACATTTTATTCCTGCTTGCTTTTATTCTGTTTTAATTTGCTATATTTTCATCATGTAAAGCACTTTGCATTGTCCCTGTACTGAATTGTGCTATATGCATAAATTTGCCTTGCCTTGCCTTTAAAACTATCCTAGATTCAATTGGTTTTGCTCAAAATGTGCATAATCCGACGTACTCTTGGGTCCATACTTAAGACCTTGTGCTGACATATGGCATTGATCGAGAAGAATTAACAGTATTCTCTCACAACCCTGTCTTATCTGATCATTTTTTAATAACATTTGAGTTTAATCTAACTGAGTTCTCCACCCCCAAAAGAGGGTTCCATTATAATAGATCTTTATCGGACAATGCTGCATCAAACTTTAAAGAGTCTGTTCCCCTTTTAATATCGTCAGTATTGCAGAAATGCCCTGCAGATAGCAGCAATGTTGTTTCTTCCCATTCACAAATAGATGTCTTTGTTAACGGTATGACTTTGTCATTGCGTTCTGCATTAGACAATGTAGCTCTCTTGAAAAAGAACGTGATTATTCACAGGAAGTTGGCTCCTTGGTTTAATTCAGAGCTGCGTTCCTTGAAGCACAATGTTAGGAAATTGGAGAGAAATGGCGCTCTACACACCAAGAGGAATCCTACCTAATCTGGAGGGACAGTCTGTTGTTGTACAACAAGACCCTTCGCAGAATTAGAGCAGCATATTTTTCATCATTAATGGAGAACAAAAATAATCCTAGATTTCTCTTCAGTACAGTTGCCAAACTTACACAGAGTCATAGCTCCGTTGATCCATCCATTCCCTTAGCTCTTAGCAGTAATGATTTTACGGGATTCTTCATAAATAAAATTGATTCCATTAAAAATAAAATAATTGGCATCCTCCCAAACATGATTACCTTGTCCTTAGTGAGGCAGCGTTGGAGGAATCTTTAGAACCTGTGCAGTGTTTGAACTGTTTAGAAGCAGTAGAGCTTTCTGAGCTATCTAAAATTTTAGCTTCATCTAAACCTTCTACCTGTATGTTAGACCCAATCCCAACCAAGTTGTTTAAAGAGACAGTGGCCCTATTTTAGACATGATTAATCTATCCTTAGTAAATGGATATGTACCACAGGCTTTTAAAGTAGCTGTTATTAAACCTTTATTTAAGAAACCATCTCTTGATCAGGTTGAGTTAGTAAATTACAGACCTATATCTAATCTTCTTTTCCTATCTAAAATTCTTGAGAAAGTAGTTGCTAATCAACTATGTGAACATTTACAAAGTAATGACCTACTTGAGGAGTTTCAGTCAGGCTTCAGAGCTCATCATAGCACTGAAACAGCTCTGCTGAAGGTCACTAATGATATTATCATGGCCTCAAAAAATGGACTTGTGTCTATACTTGTCCTGTTAGATCTCAGTGCTGCATTTGACACAATTGATCACAATATTCTCCTACAAAGACTTGAGCATACTGTAGGGATTAATGGAAAAGCATTAGGCTGGTGTAAATCCTATCTGTCGGACAGATTCCAGTTTGTTCATGTTAATAATACATCTTCCACAAACTCTAGGGTTACATATATAGATATACACACATATGTATATATACATAGATACACATATGTATGTATGTATATATATATATGTGTGTGTGTGTGTGTAATATGTATATGTGTGTGTATATATATGTATGTGTGTGTGTATGTATATTATATATATATATATATATATATATATATATATATATATATATATATATATATATATATATATAAATAAATAAATAAATGTGTGTGTATGTGTTATGAATATAAGGATCAATTTGTTAAATCTAAACATTGTGGTCTTCATTATTTCATAAAACCGTGTCACATATGAACCTTTAGGAACAGACATTTTGGGGGAGTAAATTAATAATATGAGAAAAAAGTCCTAGGTCAATAAAGTAAAAAAAACAAACAAACACAATTTTTAATCACTGCTGCACTTATACTGTAATTCACAAGCTGTATGCAACGAAATTTCGTTTTTTATGCACTCTGTACATACCAAATGACAAATAAAATTGTCTACGTTTTTTTTTTACCTGAACCTAGAACAGGTATGCTTCAGCGTCATTTACAGATCTGAGATCAGCGTTTGGCTGCAGATCGATCACTGCAGTGACCTCTACTTATATCTATGTTACACAGATCTATGACACAGTGTGGTTGAGTCAAGTTATGACGGGCTGGTCATGAACATTGACCTTTAACCTGCTAACTGAGGCCTGTAGAGTCTGTGGTGGAGCTCCTGGGTTTCTGGACATTTCTCTCAGTTTTCAGTTCTGACATTGTGCTGAATTGAGACGTTCTCCTCCTGGGAATCACCTTCCTATCTGCAGGATGATGGACTTCAGATAAATAGAGAAATGGCTCTTCTGACAAAGAACGGCCACTGCTGATGACACTGTGACAAAACCTGGAGTATGTAGAGGCAAGCCGAGGAGTGTCCTGCTTTTATACAGGATGAACTTGTTGCTTTTTATAAAAATCAAAAAATTAAAGTAGATCCAGGAATGCAGAATATCACATGTTTATTTAGTTTAGAGGAAAATCACAACAGTTTTTTCAGTAATTTCTAACAGTAAATTTCAGTGTTTTCCATCCAGAAGAGTTATAGAAATTTTATCAGAACTGTTGCATAAGAGTTGAAGCTTTATGTGAAAGTGAGAAGATATTCTGGATAAGCCTGAATGTCATTGAAAATAATATACATGGATGGATTATTCTGTCTGTCAGTGACGCTGTCATACAGGTCTGCAGGGTTGCCAGGTTTGGCCGGGGGTGCGATCATGCCTGATCTTCCCTGAGTGACGTCTCCAACAAGAACCCGGGCCTGGTACATGCGCTTGTGACCCTGACTGTCCGGTCGAGCGTAACCCCCAGCGGAATATGCCGGGTCCACAGCAAAGTAGGAGCCATTACCGAACGCAGCACCTGCAGGAAATAAAACTAAATGAGTCACGGCTGGTGAAGAGAGAAAAAGTAGGTAAATGTCAGAGTTAAGATATTTAGAGGTGGGTTTATTATCTCCAAGAGTCCTTAAATCAAAGATAAAACAGTGATGGCTAGAAAGGGTTGTGTCATACAAACATTAAAGCTTATGACAATTCACATCTTTGTCACAACATGTAATTTATCAGAACCCTCTGAACAGAACTGGTTCTGAAAGACCGGCTCAGGGAGGACTGCGGTTCCCTGAGGGATATTATCTGTGCCGTTGAAGAACACGCTGAGTCAAAGTGGGTTTGAACGTTTGGTTGATGTGAACGGCAGCAGAAATGAGGGCGACTCGACATGATCGACAATCATCAAACTAAAGACAATGTTATCATTTCACTCCAATGTGAGAACTGGGTGCCTGGGATGAGCAGCAGAAAAACGACAACACTAAAAGCTAAACTAGTTTAGGCTGCAGGAATAAAGTAAACTACACTAACGGTGACATAAAAATGTAAAAACAGAGTGGCCAAATGCAGAGCCCTGAGGTACAACTGAGAAAAAGATGTGATGTTCACATTTTCTCTGGTTGAAAGACCTTTAAAGCACCAAATTGTTTTCTGTTTTCAGTGTTTTATGATGAGTATCCAGTGTGATGACTTTTACCATGTGCTCCTGCGTAGCTCCTGTTGAAGCCTTTAGAGTTGATCAAGTCGATGGATGTGGCCGCGGTGCCGTGATACAGCAGCTTTTCATTGTTGGTGTGCTTATTTTTCACCTCCATTTGTTTCTTCAGGAGCTGGTAGCTCTGCCAGAGTGTCTCGTTTTGGATCCGTTCGATCTGCCGACAGTTTAAAGAACATTTTCATTATCTGGAGATCAGATCAGAGATCTGTAGTTAGTAGTTTGCTTTGGTTATGGTGGGTTTTATGGTGCCTTGTAAGAAAATCGTAAAATTGTATCCAAGCTCCTTTGCTTTGCCTTTTGCTCTTTTTTCTTCTGCTCGCAGAAGAAAAAAAGAACATCAAACATCTGTACCATGTTTGATGTTCTGAAGGAAAACATACTTGGATGATGTTCAGAGAAAGTCCAGGTTTCGCAACTCCTGCCAGAACATCGTTGTATTCCTGAGATCCAACGTTGAGGGGAACCCGCTTCACGATGCTGCCCTTCATGTCCTCCCAGTGTGAAGGCAACGAAGCAGCAGGGGCTACGAGAAGAAGAGCTTTTAACTGACAGTGAACACAGGGAAATCTTCTTTATTGCTTCACTGTGTGCTTGGTTTTTAATTATTAGAAATGTGATAACTTTGCAGCTGGATCACCCAATCCAACATCCTCATTCTCTCCAACAAACCTAAATAACTGACTGATTTTGATTTGATTGATTAATTAGTTGTTAATACTACAGACAAACTACAAACAATATCAACAGAATAATGATTGAAAAGGTAGAGACAGAAACCCACTGCTTATATTTGTGTCTGTCCTATACATCAAATCCCTGTAAAAAGGGGAGTTTTCATGCATGCTCAGTATGAGGGATTGCTGCAAAGCCATCAACAATGCAGACGACTGTCCACTGTGGCTCTACGCTCTTTCAGGAGGAGTGAATGCTGCTTGGAGAGACTTGATGCAACCTGCTGGGTTTCCTTAGAGAGGAAACTTTCTGACCAACCTGGAGGATCTGATGGAGTCTGACTTTGGAAAGAGCCTTGAGATGATATGTTGTGCATTGGTGCTATATAAATAGAATTTTATTGAAATGGAATTTAATTCAAAGACACCATAGCAAAAGTGTTTTCTACATTTGTAACCCTTTAATCGTATCTCCTTTATCATTTTTTAAATCCAATAATAATCTACAAGTTTGTAAATCCATACTTCCAATCCATATTTTGATTTTGTTTTTTACTTTTTTTGGAGTAAATCCATACTTGCATTATTCCATAATTTGACGGCAGAAATATATCTCCTTTTAATGTAAATTCACAAAAATGTCTCAGATCGGGGCTGGATGTACAGCTTCACTCACTTTTCAAGTCTTTTCTCATCAGCTCCATCTGTTTCTTTCCGTTATTGGAAACGGCCCTTCTACGCACTGGATCCGCGTTAAACACTTCACTTTTGATTTTGATCTTCACGTTTTGTTTTTTCTCAAATGCTTCTTCAAGCTGGAGATTGGTGTGGATGTCAAAAGACACCATGGATCCATCGTGGTGCTGGAACATCCATTCCACCAGTCCACTCACTAAAATAGCTTTGTTCCTCAAATTCTCATTTCTCTCCACCCTGCGGATGATGTTCCTAAGGAGAGCCAATAACATGCAAAAACACTAAATAATAAAGAATAATTGAACATGTGTACACCTTTAAAAACATAGTGTCTGTCTACGGACCTGATGTCTGACTCGGCTGTCAGGACGTCTCGGGTCAGACCCTCCAGGTGGATCTTAGGCTCCTGGTCTTCCTGTCCTCTGTCCAGACGGATGCTCACTGTCAGATTCCTCTGCAGGTCCTTCAGCTCGTTCATGTCATCCCGGGTTAAGTGGTCCAGGTACGGGTCCTTGATGGTTCTCTGGGCCTGCTCCATCAGAACAAGCTCGTTGAGCCTCTTCTTAGCCATGTTCAAATTCTGTGGTGGAAAGAAAATGTTGACCATGGAAGATCTAGAGCCCTGGTTTGGTTTTTGTCTCCTGCAAACTTCAAGGTTTCTGGTTATGAACAATTCGAGAAAGAGTGAATGAAGTCTGCTGGTGAGGATTCTCAGTCATTCAGGTCTTAGTTACTCTAAATAATTAAAAAACAAAACAACTGGACTTTTTTCCGAAGTTTGAAGACGTTTCGCTTCCCATGCAGAAAGCTTTCTCAATTTGACACTTAAAATAAGAAACCTTTCTGGATGGGAAGCGAAACGTCCAGTTGTATTGTTTTTTTAACTTTTTTGTAGTGAATGAAGTCAAAGGTTGTTGATTTTTTTTCCTGCAGAAGCTGCGATTAGGGCAAAATCTTTTCATCCATCCATTCATTTTCTAACACGTCTATCCCTTGAGGTGTCGTAAGGGGTGCTGGTGCCTATCTCCAGTATTCAATGGGTGAGAGGCGGGGTACACCCTGGACAGGCCGCTAGTCTTTCACAGGGAAATCTTTCCAGGTTGGTTATAAATTTAGATTTTAATGTCAAAAGGTTCTGCTAACCATCATAAAGTGTTAAAAAGTTTAAAACTTTCTGTTAGTCACATAGGTTCTCATACAGACCCTTTGGTTGTCGGCACACAGTTGAAAGACCGCGGGATCGAACTCAGGCCTCTCCAGAACAAAATCCGTACTGCGCTGCTGCTCCGACCCCAATCCAAAAAATGAAGTAACTGAATCTGAAAAAACAAACAAAACAAAAACACTTTAGTCATGTAAACTTACCAAACTTCATTTTGAAAGTTTCTGCTTTACAGCCAACTACGGAAGAGGATTAGGGCCACTCAAAAAAAAAAGAAAAAATCTACTCAATTCTGACTTTTTTCTCAGAATTCTGGGATTAAAGTCAGAATTTTGACCTTTTTCATAGAATTCTGACTTTTTTTCTCAGAATTCTGACTTTTTTTTGGGGCGCCAGGAAGGAAGGGATGTTGGCGCAACCAGCTTCAATGACAAAGATGTCAGATTATGAGTTTCATAATTAGAGCATTTTATTTCTGCAGATTTATGATCTAATGATCTATGCTTTCTTGAGAGCAGGACCTTCTTGTCTTGTGTTTTATTAGAAATATTAAACATACAGTAAGATTTAGAGACATTTTGTGCTGGGGTGATCTAGTGTAATTCATTGTCCACAAATGCAAAACTATTTTCCACACATGATGATCAAATATGTAGTAATTTAATAAATTGGATAGAAGCAATAAAATGACAGCCTGTCTTTAAGTTTCCAGATGTAAAGCAGAATGGTACCTTTAATTCTGTTGAAGATGCTCTTCTCCTCCACCTCTTCTCCCTGCCTCTTCTTCATACTGTTGTGAAATTCAGTGATCATGGCTGTCTGGAAGATTAGGATCTTCACCCGGCAAACAAACCGTGGGTGCTTCTTCCTCACAAAGTCCACCACTGCACCGACCATGGCGTCGGCCACCGCCGACGGGTTGAGACCGCCCTGACCTGGACGTGACGTGAGAACCAACAGAACTGATGATGGTAATGAAAACTGAAAAGTGTCTGGTGAAAAATGTAGTAGGAAGCACCAAGTCTGCTGAAACCCTTGGACTGATTATGAAGTGGAAAGAGCTAATGGCCATAAACCAATTCTTCAACTTGATTATTATGACGCACCTAAAAATAGCTCACTTCACAAATGTGTCATTTCCTTGTCTGGGGAGCCTGTCCAGATTGCTTTTTAGGAGACAACCCTAATATGTCAGACCTTTTTTGCTTTATATCCACACAGCTGCAGCCATTTTAGAATAGTGAAATCCATGTGACCCTTTACCTAAAGTGAGGTATAATCCCACAACACCAATATTAGCTGTAGTTCTTGGGGGCTCGTCCGGGATAACAGCATTATAGTTTATTTATGACTCGTGTGGATACGTCTGATGGTGAACTGGTTTTGCTGTTTCTGATGGTTCAAGAAGACTACAGAGAAAAGCAGTGTGTGCTAAAAAGCTCTGTTTTGTTAAGACTCAACAATTCAATGTGTTTAAAGCACAAATGTCATTTTAAGTTCATGCCATGATGGAATTTAGTATAATGTTATAAATGATGATGTTTTAATACAGCTAAAATAAGAAAATGCCAACAAAATAATCAGATTCTGATGAGGATCTGTGATGAAAAGTCACAAATAATCTGATAAGAAAAAGATAATTATGTTTAAATTCTTTTTAAATATATACATGGAAATGTTCACCTTGGTCATATTTTCAGTATAAAGTAGAGGAAAGAACTTTGTTTGCACTGACCTGTTCCTAGAGCTGGGAAGGCGACCGAGCTAAACTTGTTGTCCTCGCAGACCTTCAGGACCCCCTGAACTATGTCCTTAACCCTTGAAGCATCATTCTGAACAACAACGTGGATGATGTTTGTGGAGGGAAGCCGGCCGCCTGAGGTCAGGATCATTGCACTGGGCTGGTAGCCCGGAGAACTCACTGCAGAAAGGAATCACATTTATTCACAGTGTGGGCATAACACTATATTCAAGATTTAAAAGACTATCATTAAAGCTCAAGTGTTTCACCAGCAAATTTTTTTTCACTCAACGTTTCTTAAATTAACTTAACAAAAACATAAAGGACAGTTTTACAGAAAACTGATGTAAAGTCCCTTTTTCTTTAAGGTGAACCAAAATTAGATGCATTTATAAAATAATTTATCTACAAATTTTATGTAAACATGAAACATCCATCCATCCATTATCTCGCGAGGGGTGTAAACATAAAACATAAGTATATAAATACTTAAATGAAGGCCAGATTTTTTGTGTTTTATAAAAATCTTAAGTTTTTCTTAGTTTACATTTTGAATCTCAACGTTCTGGCCTTCAGTTGTAGAAACAACCATTCTGTTAATTTATCTCGAGTATCTACAAGTCTGTTACATTTAAATGCAGTGAATAAAGAAAAATAAATAAGCCTCTAAAATGGCAAATAAACTCTCAAAATGTGAATTTCTCCATTGGACAACCATGAAAATTAAAAGTTGTCTTTTTAAAGCCTAGTTTTAGTTGCAGGGTTTGAACTTTAAACAGTGCAGAACAATAAAATGTTGTTAAAATAACTTAGAACAATGCTACATGTCATTAAATAAAGATTTAAGTGCAGAAACAAACCAATCTGTGCACACTCCATCACCACTGCTGGTCCAGCGCTGTCCAAGATTGCCTTGGAAACTCCTGAGAAATAAGAAATAAACACAGATCAGCTGAACAGAATCAGGAAAACGTTTCTACATCAGCATGGAGGTGTAAAATCCTGCTTTTATTCCCAGTTTTCCCCATCTGATGCCTGATATTATAGCTGACTGTTTTTTTTTTTATTTTATGAGTGGAGGCTGTGCAACATTAATAAACGCTGCTGGTTAGGACTAATTATACCTCAACCCAACTAGGCCATAACTATCTAAGCTCTCCGGGCATATTAAGCTCATTATTAGGCTCAGGTTGTTTTAACACTTCAGAGGAAAAAGAAACAGACTCAGAGGATCTAACAGAGAAACTGACGCCAGAATCCACAAATTTTCCAGATCTTCAGAAAATAAAATAAAGGCACAGCTTCTATGTTTATCATTGACAGACTGGATGTAAACGGCTGAGCCAGGACAATAAAGATAATCTAAACTCTGAGCAGATAAGAGGGTGAAGACAGAAAGTTTATTAGACCCAGGAAATGGAAACCGACATGAAGAACAGAGAGATTTAAACAGAAAAGAAATCCGATTCTCTGCATCACTAAACCTGCTCCACCTTCTGTGCTCATAGATGTTAACCTGTATAAGAACTGGTTCAGTCCACAGTTCACCACCTAAAACCTCTGAACTAAACCCCCCAAACCAGTGGCGCCTCCAGAAATATTTCATAGGGGTGACCAGATGGAGCCACTTAAACTCTTGGGGTGGCACTGAAACTAAAAGTTGTAATTTCAGGATTTTATTCTACTGTTGTAGTAAAGCTGCATGTAGAAAACAGGCAGAATCAGAAAGACTTAAGTAAACGCCTACTAATATCTTATGGTTTGTAATGGTTTTCTGAAATTTTAATGTTCCTAATGATCTAATGTGCATAGCCCAATAATAGAGTTAACATTTTAAGTTGAACAACAATACATTTTTATTGCGTAATTACATTAAGAATAAGGTGTACATTTATTCATTTATTGGAAAACAAAACAGTTACTAAGGGAAGTAGATAGGATGAATAGGATGAAATGCTAAACTGACGCCACTACAATTGACACTGGCCAGTGGGGTGGCCAGGACATGGCACAGGGGGGGCCATGGCCACCCCTGCCCCAAACATGAACTAGCTCTGGTTCACAGATTAATTTAGAACAGCTCAAAGCTGTTCTCTGGTCCTTTTTTTAGAATGATCTGGAGTCTCATTTATAAAGCTGGCGTACGTCACTTTCAACGCAAAAATTTGGATCTATTAAAAATGTTGACTGTAAAATGTGCGTTCCTCATGGCGGCTCTGACCCAGACGTACGTTCATTCTGGAGACGCAGACGGTAAAGTGGTGAACTGCAGCCAGACTGCACGATGATTCCTCTGACACATAACTACACAAAAAAAACCTTTCAATAACATAAAAATGCCCATAAGCCGTCTTAAATCATAAAAAAACTCCACACATTATACCTGGGTTTTCTACCATCACATTCTTCTCCCCGTTGATCCCCAGGTGTTCCACAGATTAACAGATTATTGTGACCAGGCGTGAGATAATTATTTTAATTGCTGTAAACGGTCAAACACACTCGCGCATAAAGCTGCACGTTGGATGCATTGGCGCTGTTGGGATACCTTGTAGATGAGAGAATTGAGGAAACACGTTTCAGGGATCAAACATTTGGCTGTGCAACATTAATAAACGCCGCTGGTTAGGACTGATCACACCTCAACCCAACTAGGCCATAACTATCTAAGCTCTCCAGGCATATTACGATCATAATTAGGCTCAGGTTGTTTTAACACTTTACCTCTGATTTATAAACGTATTAAAGCCTCTCTGGGAAATTTTCCCAAAGCTTCTTGGCTTTTTCTCTGTGGGCGCCACGTCACCATGATGAAAAAGATGATCATCTGATTTTAATCCACATTAACATTTATGAGGTGCTTTGCATCGACCATTTATGATTGTGGGTGAGTAGAGGGCAGAACCTGAACATTCAGGTACAGCTGGGATCTATAGAGGAAAGTTGCTTGCTGGTGTGCGTGCACATGGTTTTATAAATCTGAATATTTTTTTCCCACACTATATTTTCCTTTTCTTGCCATACGTCCACTTTTAGAATGGATTCTACTCAGTTTTATGAATGAGACACCTGAACCTTTCAGTTCCCACAGTGACCTTCTGTTTCCACAGTTTAAAGGAGAGAAATACGGAGAGGAAGGCATGTAGAAGCGTTTCTGCATCACAACCAGACACCCCGACCCAATATAGGAAGCGTTTCCAGCAGAAGTGTGTGAAGTTTGTCCTGAAGGGATTTCCTTTAGCAGCAGCAGTTCTGCTCTGAGCAGGTGAAACACGAGTTATTTAAATGTGATCATCTGCCTGCATGCATCCTCTCAGTGATTCAAACGAATCAGCATCCTTGCATCCAGCAGCGACCACCAATCACCTGCTTGGAGGTTGAAGTTCTGATTGGACGAGTTGACGATGACATCACAGGCCTCCTTGGTGATGTCTCCTGACGACACCTCCAGGGTGAGCTGACCCATCTGCATCTGGTAGACGCCGAGCGACGGAGACGAGACCGTGCTGAAGGACGCTGACGATGCAAACAGAGACCAGAGTTTCGGCAAGAAAATGGGAATTTTTCTGAATAAATGTGCAATTTCCCAAAAAGAATGTAAACTTTTACAGCCGACCTTACATAAATGCATAAGTTATATAATTGGATCTGTTAGGATTTTAGCTTGCTTAAGACTGAACCGGTGGAATTTTTTTTTTTTTTTTACCGGAGCTCTGTTGTGATCGACCAAGGTGCTGCTGAGCTGCAGACCCGCTCCTGGTAGAACCCTCTGCTTCATGCTGGATGCTCCTCGGCGCCGTTTCACCGCTGAACTCTCTGGTGAAGCACTGAAAAAACAGCAAAGGTTGATTCTTTCTACCGATCTGAGCCGCTGCTACGGTCCTCTGACTCCAGAAGGTTCCTCTCACATCCACAGTTCTGCTGTCGCTGGGGTGGACCACGATAAGAACCTCCCTCAGATGGCGCGGGGAGCTCCTGCGGCTGAACAAGTGGATCTCCTTCAGCAGAACTCTGGACACCACATCTCTGGGGAAGCCCAGGTTTCCGGTTCCGATGGCCGGGAAGGACAGAGAGGTCATCTGACGCTTCTCAGCCTTCTCCAGACAGTCAGTGATGATGTCTGTTAACTCCTGACAGAAGCAGCCGACACACAGAGAGCAGGTGAGACGAGACACAAGCAGCTGGACAGGTGAAACCCATCCAGATCCAAAGATACTGAAAACTCTTGAATGGATCAAAGTTCTTGGTGCTTCTGTCAGAAGTGCTTCTGTGAAATCATTCCTGCAGCGTCTTGGTCTGCCAGCCGCTCACCTTCTCCGCCCGGCCGCCTCCGTTGTCCCAGGAGGGGCAGGCGGCATGGAAGACCTTCTGACACTGCAGGTTGTATCCGTCGGTGACGACCACGTCTCCGAAGCGCAGCGTGTTCACGCCGGCCTCGGTGAGGATGGCCATCTGCAGGTTTTCCCCGGCCGCCTCAGAGATGGCCTTGGCGACGGCGCCCTGGTTCAGGTTCATGTTCTCGGCCACCGTGTTCACGATGACGTCGGTCTGTGGACCGAGATCAGGACAGATCAGGTCACCTTCCTGACAGCAACGCTGTTCTGGTTCTGTTCTAATGATACGACATCAGCTGCTTTTACAAGCTGAATGTTCAGAACTATTCATTAATAATAGCAGACAGTTTAGCAGGCTGTCCTCTCTGCTACCCGACGTCAGCAGACGGCTTCAGACCCACAAAGCATCGCGTTGCATTAAATGAAGAGCAGCCGAAATAATTCATCAACAAAAAGTCACTAAAGCGCGGTGAAAAATAACCTGAAGCTGCTTTGTTGTTGTCGTCATTTTTTAACACGGTGGATCTCTGCATATTATGGCATGAAATCAGACCGGCTTGCTTTTAAGATGAAATGTGAAGCAGTGAAAAGAAGATTTGGCTTTTAATGGATTTTAAATGGACAGTAATGGACAGTAAAGACTTTAAATGTTAATGTTGGAGCTGCAGGGGTCACTGTTGCTCAGAAACAGATACACAGTGAAAGAAGATGGAGGGGAAATAAAACCTGATCACTGAAAGGATTCGTCAGGATAGATCAGCTGAGAGGTTACTCTTCCTCCTGCTCTTAGTGAAGACACTTTTCTTTCTCCTCTCCCTCCCCGTATCTGCCCTTCTTCTGCTTCTATCAATACTTTTGGAGCCTCTCTTTGCATATCTTCTGAATTATAAATTATGGACCAGCTCAGCTGGTCTCTCAATGCAATTGATCAAATTTTGTCAAGGAGAAGACTGGGCGATGGAGAGTCTTCATCGTTGGATCTGAAACATAAAGAACCTTTTTTTCCTTAAAGTGAAGCAGCAAAATTAGCATCTCCTCCTGGATGTCTCTCACGCTGCACAGCATCGATAAGGTGAACCAGTGAAGCATTTATTAGTAAACCAACAAGTTTAAATGAAGTCTTCATATTTGCTAAGTATCAGGTTTTGCTTGTACGAGCCACAGCGATCAGCTTCAGCTGATCCTTTGCTTTGGTCCTCCTGGAAGACGAGGTCTCCACAGACCCTCTGAAGATCTGAACACCAAGTCTGACCTTCCTGCACGTTACAACAAAGAAATGATGGACGCAGCTCTACAGCAGCAAATACTCTGAAGATTGATGGTCTATGGGGTCATGTTTAAGTCGTTGGATCCTGCTGCTCATTAACTGGTGGAGCATCTGTCCATGACTGCAGTGTTGGTTCTGTTGGTTCTGTTGGAACCTGACGTTTCAACATGGAGTTTAAACAGTTAACACATTCATCCAATCAGTCCAAACGCATATATGCTCTTCAGAGGTCAGGGTTTCTGGACTCTTGCTAGCTGATGGTGCAGCATGTTCTTTCATCCTAACCAGCTCCACCGGGCTGAGATGTTCCTAGATTTACTCACAGTCTGGTCCTGGATGTTTCCTATGCAGAGAACCATCTTCAGACCAACGGGTGTGATCTGCTCCAGTCGTCTTGACCTGAAGTCAGCACAGAAAGCATCACAGTAATACCTTTAATATCTTCCACACTTCTCCCTTTCATAACATATGAGGCGAAACCGGGTCTCAAGTTTTTAGCAGACAGGAAAATATAGAAGATGCATAAAGAGACGTAAAGCCTTACCCTCCATGGTCTCCATTTCTGTTCTGTGACCTGGAGTTCTGACCTCCCCAGTCAGCCTGATAATTTTCCTGATAACCTCTTCCTCTTCCTCCATCTCCTCCGCCTCCTTTTCCTCCACCTCCTCTTCCTCCACGAGACTGCGAACCTTTCCCTCGTCCCCTCTGATATCTGCTGGGTGGTAAACAACAGAGGTCATTCCATCTGAAAACTACTTCACTCACAGATGTGTGGCGTTCCTACAGCTGGTAGAAGTAGAAGCTGCTTTTATTTTAATCTGGGTACTCGTATATCGAAGGAGGCGACATTATAGTTGATGTTTTTGTTCAACAAAACCCTGTTTGATTTACCTGAAGACAGTTAAACCCATGAATATCCAAACAGTCCCAATAGTTACACGTCTATGATCTGATACGGACAGTGGTGTAGTGGTCCATGGGGAAATGGGTATACTCACAGTTTTTGCCCTTTTTTAACGCAGCCCAGAAAAATGCCCTGTTTTAGAAACAATCACACGAAAGACTGTTTTATTTAGTGTACCCAAAAATCTGTCAGTAGTGTTTGCTTATTGTCACATAATGTCTGTAAGTATTATGAAATTACTAAACCAATACTGGCCCACAAACTACTTAAGAGACAGCTGTACATTTGAGTGAACTATTCCTTATTCCTGAGTCCATGGATGGACTCTTTTGTAAGCTGAATAGCTGATTAGCAGCAGTTACCGTGGGACGGAGTCTGTGTTGTGTGCACTTGCCTGTTGCATTAATTCTATAAATGTCCCCGTCGTGGGATAAATGAAGGATTAGCTAATGTGTTCTTATCTTAAATAACACTTTTCAATGGAATAAATGTACTGGGTTCTTTCAAGGTCTTAATTACACTTTCTGTCGGGGCAATTAGAGAAGTTTCGTCTCCTCTCTCCGTTTCTGTCGCTCGACGTTTTCTTGCTCATTATTTTTCATGTATGTTGTGGAAAATATTATTAGTTGTTCTATTAATCAGGCATTTTTATGGAAAATAATATGAGGTAGTTCTGGTCTCTAAACAGTGTTTTCCCTCTGAGGGAAAGGAACATACACAGCTTCACAGGGTGTTTGCTTTAAGGTCTGAAAGCTATTTTATGGTTCTTGAGGTCATCTGGGTTGGCCTCTGATAGGACATTTAGGTACTAAATCAGCCGTACTGCATGAATACCCTCGAGAGAATAGTCTCCTTGTTTTGGAAGCAGATAGGACCTGGAGCCATGGTGTCTGGGCCCAAAACCCCCAAACTAATCGGGAGAGGCTAGTCGCTCTGATAAAAAGATGGGTTTGCGAAAAGGACAGTAGACAAAGAAGCTTACCTGCCTGGATAGCACATGGGTAACATACTGAAATTGAGCTTGTAAGTTTGTCTTTGTCTCTTTGGAATTCCAAATGAAATAAATTTGCATATTTTAAATGTTTGCCTCTGATAAATTGTTTCTCCTTTACTACCATATCTTAAACCAGTGTAAGACAGGCCATCAGAAACAAGCAGGAGTAGGGCCATATTAATTAATGTAGGGCCATATTAATTTCAACATGTGCTTATATAAATTTGTTGTGTTTCCGTTGCATTTAACCGGCTTTTTACAAACCATACAGCTTGCTTTCACTTGCGCTATTAAAATATAGCCAAAGAGCGCTTCTTTCCCTCTTCATGTTTTTCCGCACCAGCAGTCTCTCTCTCTCTCTCCGAGTCTAAGCAGCATGAATGTTTGTGTGGAGTGGAGTGGAGAGAGAGAGGTGAGTGGGCGGGCCAGGTTGAGCCTGAGTGCTGATTGGCTGCCGCCGCTGAGCCATGTGACGATACGAGAGGGGAGGGGGAGCAGCAAAGTGCTGCGACACTTTGCTGCTCCCCCTCGGGGAGACGGGGAGACTTGTGAATCTGTTTAGAAGTGGGTGTATGCAATGCTGACTGAAAAATATGCAGGTGTACCCATGTATACCCTGGACTACACCTCTGGATATGGGGATAAACAGTTAACTAGTCTGAGAAATGCTCAGTTCCCACAAAAGCTAGAAATCAATAATGAAATTAACATTTGTTTAAAGTCGGGCTTTCTAGCAAAATCAAGAACCCAACAAGTTTTACACAAGAGTCACATTTTAGATTTAGTGCCTTGCCCATGGGCACGGCACCAAAACAACTACTCTGCCCACTAAGACACAACGACCTTACAAGAATCTCCTGAGCATGGCGGAAGCAGCGCTGGACTAAAGATTGGCCCAGAACTACTTAGTTTTTCCTCCGTTTTTAACTTTTTCTGCTCAGTTTTGAAGTTTAACAGAAGACAACATTACTAGTCAGCTCAAAGGTACGGTGCCCACCATGCTTGGCCATTTTCTCCATTCTTTCAGAGTTAGAAGGAGGTCCTCAGGGCTCCATATTAGGACCCCTGCTCTTCACTCATTATTTTATCCTGTGTATATAAATAATCCTTGCAATAATTAATGAAATGCTGTATTTCATTTAGGGCTGTAAAATTTTGCCAAAAATCTAAATTGCACTAAATTTCAACAATAACTGTGATTTAATTTTTTGTTTTTTCTGCATTAACCACAATCAACAAAAATTGCCTATAGATAAAGATAAACAAGTACTATTAAAAACAAGAAATCCAACTGTTTTTATTAATCAGAATATTCTTATTCAATATAATAACGTTTAATGGCGTTGGAAATCAATCCTTGTTGAACATGAAGTCCAACCAACAGACAATATGTATGTATTAAACAGTTTAACTGGTAATGAATGCTATGGTGAGATTCCTGAAAGTTTCTGGTAAAAAGTATGATTATATAAACTCTAAAACAAATAATAAAATTAGATTATCTCACTGCTGCAACTCTCTTGCCTTCCATGTGGAGCAAACCCACTTTAAACATTTTATCGACACCTAAAGGACGACCATCCATCCATCCATCCTTCAATTTTCTGACTCACTCATGAGGTTGTGAGGGGTGCTGGTGCCTATCTCCAGCTGTTAATGGGCGGGAGGCGGGGTTCACCTGGACAGGCTGCAAGTCTATCGCAGGGCACCTAAAGGACGTCTGATCCATTAATTGTTACGTAGCCAAAAATTGCAGACCTATGATTTGGAAATTGCATTTTTTAAAAGTGCACTTATATTGTGGGCGACTGTAGCTTGATAGGTTGAGTAGTTGTCCTGCAATTGGAAGGTTTTGGGTTCAATTCCAGCTTCCCCTTTTCACATGTCAATGTGCTCCTGGGCAAAGCCCCAAATTGCCTACAGAGCTGTGTATCGGTGTATGAATGTGTGTACGTTAGTGAGAGATTGGGTGAATGTGGCTCTAGTGTACGGCACTTTGAATGGTCACCATGACTGGAAAAGCGCTATATAAGTTCAGTCCATTGCAAATGTGATTAATTGTCCAGCCCTACTTTCATTTATCATTCTCATGGCCTCAGATAATGGACTTGTGTTTGTGCTTGTCCTGTTAGATCTCAGTGCTGCATTTAATACAGTTGATCACAATATTCTCCTACAATGACTTGAGCATACTGTAGGGATTAAGGGGAAAGCATTCGGTTGGTTTAAATCTTATCTGTCGGACAGATTCCAGTTTGTTCATGTTAATAATAAATCTTCTTCAAACTCTAGGGTCACTTGTGGAGTACCACAGGGTTCAGTCCTTGGACCAATTATCTTTACTATATATATGCTTCTGATCGGCAAAATTATCAGACAGCATGGGATTAATTTCCACTGTTATGCTGATGACACTCAGCTATATTTATCCATAAATCCTGATGAATCCAATCAATTACTTCCACTGCAGTCATGTCTTGATGAAATCAAAAGCTGGATGACTTTTAATCTCCTGCATTTAAATTCTGACAAGGCAAAAGTTGTAATCTTTGAATCTTCCTGTGTCTCTGCTCTGTCTTCTCTAAGCCCCAGTGGGTCGAGGCAGATGAGCGTTCACACTGAGCCTGGTTCTGGTTCTGCTGGAGGTTCTCCTCCCTGTTAAAGGGGAGTTTTCCTCTCCACTGTCGCTTCATGCATGCTCAGTATGAGGGATTGCTGCAAAGCCATCAACAATGCAGACGACTGTCCACTGTGGCTCTACGCTCTTTCAGGAGGAGTGAATGCTGCTTGGAGAGACTTGATGCAACCTGCTGGGTTTCCTTAGAGAGGAAACTTTCTCACCAACCTGGAGGATCTGATGGACTCTGAATTTGGAAAGAGCCTTGAGATGACATATATCATTAATTGGTGCTATATAAATAAAACTGAATTGAATTTTTTTAACTAATTTTTACTCACAAAAAATAATCTCCATCTTACAAATATATCTGTTAATACTGACAGGGCCTAAACCAACACATACCTCGGGACTTCCTGGCAAATAATAACTTATTTTTAAACTTACCCTGCAGCTCCCTTGTTCTTCCCTCCTGTCTGCGGTGGAACTGTCATGGTGGGTCCCAGATCGGAGAACTCCCTGTTTATAGCAGCTGCCATCACTCTGACAGTGGCATCATTGTTGTCCACCAGCTGAACCTCGGTTAAAGTCCCTGGACGGTTAGGATGGTCACAGTATTCCCGCACAGCCTTGGCGATGGTCTCGGTGCAGAGGTCCACAGGAAAACCAAAGACACCAGAGCTGATTGCTGGCATGGCTACGGTGGAGCATTTAACCATCTCAGCTCGTTTCAGGCTCTCTTTAACTGCACCTTTGAGACGAAATATTGCTGTCTTCTTGTCAAATTCAGAGTACCGCGGACCAACCGCATGAACGACGAACTTGCAGGGCAGACTGCATGCCTCTGTTACAATAGCATCTCCTGGGCGTAGCTTCCCGTTTTTAGACACATAGTCATCGCTGATCATCTGCAGCTTTGGCCCAGCAGCTTTCAGCAGCGCCAAAGCCAAACCACCGATGTGCTGCAGGTCCTCGTTAGCTGCGTTGACCACCGCGTCCACATTAAGGCTGCAGATATCCGCCCTGCTGACAGAAATAAGAACTCCACCGGCTGTTTGCACCTTGCAGTAACAACAGCCAGTCTCTCCTTCAAGGCTCCCTTCCTCCTCCTCCTCTTCATCATCCTGAACATCAGACTGAAGCATCACCACGCAGCTGAAGTCTGCCATTAACGGAACGAGGAACATGCTTCCTTGGGACTGGAAATACTTCTTGGCTCCAGGTTTGTCCACAGTTAAGGTGTCAGCAAAGAGAGTAGTTGCCAGTTCCTGAAAATGAGATTTAGCCTTTTGGGCATACATGCGAGCTCCACTGATGGTGATCTTTGGTCTTACTGGATCAAATATCACTAACACCTTGTTGTCGCTGGCGATTCTTGACCAAACGTCCTGTTTATTCTTCTGTATGAACTGAGCAACAGCGCAGGACTCGACGCGGACTGTCTCGCGAACCTGTGAGTAGTCTTCAATGAACTGCCTGAGAGTGACGCTGACCTCTTTGACAGGATTGCTGAAGCCAACCACCATTACTTTGTCTCTTCTCTCCGGGTGGATCCATATAATCACAGTCTTCTTGTTGGAGAAGTTGTAGGTGTCTAGGAGGTCTCTGTTCAGGTCCATCCATTTCTGCTGGCTCAGAACTCCCTGATCCGGCACATCCAAAGTCTGCACTAACAGATCTTTCTTCATCTTACTCTCAGCATCGGCCAGGGCTCTGTCAGAGCTTCCCACTAAAGAAACGCCTTTGGAGTCGATGCAGTAGACGGCACTGATGCCTTGTGAAGTGAACAGGTTCATCGACATGTCCGTGGAGTCCACACTCCGGAGGTAATCCAGAAGACTCGGAGGGAGATTTAGCTGTTTTCTTCTCATGCTCATATTTCTCTCCAAGATCCAGGACTTGGTTTTGTAAACTTCTTCAGGAAGTCCTGTAAGGCTCAGCTTCCCGGTGCCTTCATTGAACGAGACCTTCAACTCAGGGGAGATGTCAGAGGCAGCTTTCTGCAGCCCTTCTTCCTTCAGGATGGCGAAATAAGCCGGGGAAAATTCAAGTAGCTCAGTTATGCTTTTGGTCTGTCGTTGAATATGACTCATCAATTTCCGGATGATGTTTTCCACAGGAGCTCGGATCTTCTTGATATCATCGGTTCTACCGGCGATGGTCACAACATCTCTGGATGGATCAAAGTCTACTAAGGCGTCTTCCCTCACAACCGACCGCACCTCCTTCTCAGCAGCTTTCCATGCTTCTGTGTTCACGTCGCTTTCAAAGGCGGTGTACTCGGACATGAGTCTGCAGAAAGCGGCCCGAGCCATCCCCGCCCAGTTGTCTACGTCCTTAGCAGTCAGACCTTTCTGCTTTAGGAAACTGGGCAGCGGGCTGAGCTTCACCTCGGGGTGGTCCAAATCCACGCTGCAGAAATGTGGACGCATTTGATTGTTGATGCTTTTCAGCATTTTCTTCTGCAGGAGGAATTTCCAGATCACGCGCTGAACCTTCTCAGTGACCGGCTCGGGCATCTTCCAGGCAGGCCGCTCTTTGCCGTACAGAGCGGTTCCCAGCGACTCGTAGTACGGATACAGCTTGACAGCGATGGACCGCATCACGTGGTCTTCTTTAACACAGACGCTTGTCACAACTGCAGGAAAACACAGAGAACATGGAGAGAAAGGTGAAAGGCTGCTCTTAGTGACAGGTTTAAGGGATATGATCACAGCGTGTTAAACTCTAAGATGCTGCACTGTTTGAAGAGATCCTCTGCTGCTTTAAACGATGACTTTCATCTCTTCACAGAGAGTTTCAGCTTCTTAATTCCTAAATGCTGTAGATGCTGGACCAGATGTTTTAAAACCAGTTTTGCTCTGACTGCCATTACTGAATTGGATAAGCTGGAAGAATTCGGCCGCTTTAAGAGGATTTAAAGGTGTACAGCCACGTTATTTGACCGTTTCTTTTTAAATGTATATGTAAGTAGCTCTTTCTGGTTACATTTAAGGTTTTATGAAAGATTATCACATCCGGATGACGTGTTAATTGTTATTTTGTTGTTTTATGCTTTGTTTTTACTCAGTATGTTAGTGAATAAAGCCATTCGTGTTTATTTGCGATTTTAAAGGAAGTACATACTGCGCAAGTAAGCAGCTAATGGCTATTAGCATCTTGCAGCGAAACAATGAAGAAAGGTCCAAGATCCAGTAACAAAAATGCATGAAAATATGATTCTAAGAGGGAAAATCCTGGAATGTCTCTGGGAATACAGTCTAAACGTTGTTCACTGAAGCGGACGCTAAACATGCCGATGCTCAGATGTGACGCAGAGTTGACTGACGTGAGTAAATGTTCTGATATGAGGCTCTTAAAGTTGCTGTAGATCATTTATTTAATTAATAACGGTTGGTCTTCATCACGCCGAGGTGCAGCTTTACTGCGAGGGGTTGCAGAGAGTCAGGCTTCGCCCCCAGTATTATTTACAAGTGATTTATTAATTAAGCAAATCGGCATTATGATAGTTCTGTGATACTGTCACTAGATGGCGCCACTTTTGTTTATATCTGCAAACAGCCCCTGGTGCTGGGGCTATTTTTATCTACAAAAAGGACCAACAAAACATTAGGATGGAGGCTTGGTGTATATAACCTTATTTTATTATGATCAAACGATTTTTGGTCTTTATTTATGCGTATCATGTGGCTATATACCTTTAACAGATTTCTATCAACCCTAGATTATTTGTTTTGATGTTTTTACCCTTTGGTTTTTAAAATGTTATTCCTCATGTCCTATTTTTAAGTCTTTCTCTACTTGGTGTCCTGCTTTGATTATATTTATGCAGCCAGGAGCCTGTTGTTATATCCAACTGAACGGTTCTGGTTGTTTGTATGAACGTGTGAATGTTTAAACCTGCAAAACAAATCTACCTACAAGTATTAATAAAGTGACCTTGATCTTATCATGTTGGAGGTCAATTTGGGAGTTCCTTCAGAATACAAGCTGGTTTGGAGCAAAAGTCAAAGAACTAGAGGGAGAAAAGCTGACTCGATTTTTCAGAAAGATTCAGGACAGAGAAGAAGCTTATGTGTGAACCTGGGCCACATTTCCCCATGTCGGGTCAAATAACAGGTTAGTTTCCACTAATTGTGGTTCCCTCCCATTGGCTGCTTTAGGTTTAAATCTTCTAGATGCAGGCGGTTAATCTTGATGGGATTGCAAAAAATAAGGGAAAATGACAGCAGTTAAGAATATAACTAAAACTAGAACCCTGTTATATTATTTAGTGTAATACAACAGCCCTACAGGCTGGTCTGGGCAGACGGTGATGCTGTTGTATAGATGATCCCCAGACTCAGCAATTTGAAACATTTAGCGTTAATATTTACAGGTCGGTGATGAACAACCAGAGGAAATCAGAAAAACCTTTAGAGTCCCTGAAGGTGACGATGGCCGCCTGGTCGTCTGGGATCATGACGACGTCCTCCGGCAGCTCCCAGTGCTTCTCAAACCACAGCTCAATCATGTCTGCAACCCAATCAGAAACAATTCAAACTAAAATACATTTTAAAAAGTCATTACAATGACTTTCTGTAAACCTCTGACAAGATTCCTCTGGATGTCTGCTACCAGACTGAAGACGATTAGAAATTAGCTTTTCATCTAGAATGTAATTCTAGATCTTTTTCATAATGATTCCTGTTCGTGCATAACTACTTTTATATCATTTAGATAATCCATCTTATTTTTACTGGTAATGACAAGAGAGCTCAGTGTCTCTCTCGCTCACATAAAATTAAATGTGTTCCTCACTTTAAAGGTTGCCATGTTTTTACTCTGAATCTAGTTTTACATATTTGGTCAAAATTAAAATCAAAAATCATACAAATTCAATTAATTTCCTTGAAGAGATGCACAGATATGTGGACCTTTAGCAGAAAATGTGATTATTTCCTTTCAACAGAAACTTCAAAGACTAACTAAAAACTAACATGTCAGATTTGTAACATTGTGTAGATATTATAATTATAACTTTTTTAAAAATTAAAATCACATCACAATTTTCATAAAGAAACCATCCAAAGCGTACCTTTAACCACACTCGGAGGAAGACTCTCCATTCGGATGCTCTTTGCTGCCTCTAGTGGCCGAGCCGTCAGTCTATGTTTCTTCATCTTTGAGTTGGTCTGACTCACAGAGACAAACTTTTCCGCATCTGCAAAATAAAATAGAATAAAATAACACACCGGTTCACTATATTAAGGACTGTGGCAGTATGGAAAAAGAAAAAGATGCAACAATATGAGTCTGGATCCGGACCAGAACCATGTAGGACTCAGAGTGTCCTCCTTTGGTAGCTCTCTTATTCTGGGGTGACCTCAACAAGTTCAGCGCTCTTCTATTATTTAATAAAAGAAGACCGGTCCTCCAGGGGAAAAGGATCAAGAAGGACTGCAGACAGAGGGCGCTTTACATTAACACACCGTTCTGGTGATAAATGCCAGTCTGTCTCTGGAGAAAAATCAAGTCCTGGAGGCAATGTACATAAACCACATCTGGCCTTTTTCTGCATTGATCCTTCCTTCACAGAAGTGAAATTATCTTTGGTCTACCACATCCCTAACCCAGACTATGATCCAACCCCACCATGCAACACCGAACCACAGCGCTACAGAACCGGGCTGCAGTCAACAGTTGATGCCAACAAGCTCAGTTCTGTATCACTTTTCTTCCTTTTGGAAGGAAGAAAAGTGATACAGTCTTTTGCTAAGGTGGAACAAAGGTTTAAAACAATTCACTTCTAGAAATGACCCAAAGTGGAGGGAATGTTCTTCAGGTGGAACCGGGTTTTGTTCTCTGGTTGATTTTCTACCTGCAGGGCTGTTGAAGATCAGTACGGCCATGTTGGTTTCCCAGATGATCTCCAGACTGAAGTCGTTCTCATCCAGTCCAGAGATGGTCTCCACCATCATCTGCAGAAGATCCTGAGACAGGTTCTCTTGGACGTTCTCCAGGACCACAGCAGTGGACCTCGGACCTGACTCTAAACCTGAAAGGAAAAATACGATATATGTGTTTCAGTATTACTGTTTACATTAGTTTAGATAACCTTCCTTTCTATAAGTTAGCAATAAAATGTAAGAAATACGTGGATTCTGGTCAAATTTGTTATATTTAAATGTTTTACATGACCAAAAAATGTAGCCTTTCCATGTCCAGAGGACTGATTATTATTTTTGTAACTAATCTGGAGTTAAATCTTTTAACTCTTAAATGAACACTTCTGTAAACGTTGACATAATCTAAGTCCCATCTGAGGACACAGAGATATAATTATTCTTTAACAAGTTGGTTTTTACCTGTCTGGTTTGTTGCAGAAGCTCCTTTCTCAGGTTCAGATTTTTGGTTCTTGGAATCTGCAGCTGGGTCTGATAGAAACATATTTTAGTTTAGAAAGTCAAATAAACACAAATTACAGAAGACTGGTGCATTCAAGAGCGAGTATTATAAAGATATATTTTTTTATTTTAAAAAAAAAGTTGTTGTTTTTAAGAACTGCCGCACAGTTCTTGTTGCCTCAGCAGGAGTCAGCAGGAAGTGTGTGAGTTAAATTTACTGTCTGCTGCATAAACTGAAAGCATTTCTAAGTTAAAAAAGGTTTGTTAATATTTCTTTGAGTAATGTCTCTAAACACATTAAAGGAAGAAATAAGGTTCTGTTGCTTCTTCATGTTTTCTCAACCAGCCAGCTGCAGCAGATGGGAGCTCTTATTGAGCCTGGTTCTGGTTCTGCAGGTGTTTTCTATCTGTTAAAAAGTAGTTGTTCCTCTCCACTGTCCCAGTGTGCTTGCTCGGGTTAAACGACTGCTCCAAATTTATTAACTGGGTGGAAACTGAAGCTTCTTTAGTAGGAAAACATTTTACAAATCAGCTGAATTTGCCTGTACAGAATCAGCATCTTAAATCAAAGTCTTCACTGACTTCTTGTCTGTGACCAGACAGTAAACAAGATCTCCCTCCCTTCTCACATGTCTACCATCTTAAAAAATTAATATTAAGATATTTAATTTACCAACCACAGACTTGGAGGATATTAAGGTTTGGAGGTTTCTTGTTGCCTGATCTAAAACAGATCAGTTAAGTGACATTTAAGAGTTTGTAACTCCAGGTGTCCCTCAGGGTTCAGTTCTGGGGCCTCTTCTCCTCATTATTTATCTCCTTCCTTCCTTGGCAATAGTTTTCACTAATTCACCCTCCACTTCCATCACTATGCAGACGACACCCCTGCTCTACTTTTCCACTGACATAATTTTGCGCTCATCTTCCTCTTTCCCAACCTGCTTATCTGAAATAAAATATTAGTTCACATATAATTTCCTTTAATTAAAACTGAAATTTTCCTGGTCGGTACCAAATCCAACACGATCAAATGTTAGCAGGTTTTTTCGTTTCTATAAACGGCTCCCCTGTCTGGGTGTCATCGCTGACAGCTCACTATCATTTCAGACTCACATCATCACATCAGGAATATCACTCCTTCTCCATATTTGTATTATTTTCACAGCATAAAACTATCTCCTCCCTCCCTAACCCTTCACACCACCTCTGTGCTTGTTCACAGCCTCATCACCTTTCACACTGACTACGGTAACTCTCTCCTTTTGTTCTTCCAACCACAATCCCTCCATGAGCTTAAAAGTTTAGTTTATTTCTGTCTGTTTATTGTGCAGAGACCTGAAAGTTGCTTTTAAATCAAATAATAATAATAATAATAATAATAAATATTATTATTATTATTCTGAACTAAAAAAGCCCAAAAAAGGAAAAACAATAAGTTTAAATTTTGTTAAAAAACACTAACATTTATCTCAAAAGTTTCTAAATTTCAGTCCCAGCAGATTTCCAGCACAGCCTGGTGACCCGGATGGTTTAAATGAATCTGACTGGTTCTGGGTTGGTTTCCTGCCTGTTTAAATCTGAAAACTACAGCTGTGGAGTTCTCTCTGCTTTAGATAATAGAGAACCCAGAATGAGAGCTAAAGGGATTCCTTCATCAACAGAACCGGGTCAACCCAGCGTCCAGCAGCAGGACGAGGGTTGATGACGACATAAAACCTGAACAGAGCAGATTTACCTGAGGCGACATCTCTGCTGCTGGGCGGGCTCTGTGGAAAAAACACACAAAAGATGATTTAACACAGAACAAGATCGTCTGAAACGAAAAGCCGAGTTCTTCTTAACAACATCGGGTCGGACCGAATAAACCTCATTGTCCAGTAAGTTTACTAAGGTCCAGCTGCAGATGTTACAGAGACGAGTTTCAGCGAGTTTGATTTTATATTAGGGCTGGACGATAATTCAATAACAATATACTGTATATCGATGATCTATATTGTTATTGATAAAAAGTGTCAGTAAATAGTTCAATAGAATAACAGTTTTCCTTCTTTTTGCATTTCAGCCATGTAGATTAATATTACATCATTACATCCTCCCAACCAATCACAAAGCAGACCCAGGAACCAAGCTCCGCCCCCTTCAAAGAGCTCAGAAGACCACATGTTCTTTTTTCTTTGTTAAAAACTTACAGTTTTGGTATAAAGGTGTTTTGAATAAAGGTTTGAGTTTGAAATCAGTGTTTGTGTCTTTATCTATAAATAGGTTACTAAGCAACAGCATGAAATGGCCAGGACTGCACTTAATTGCATGTTTTTGAATTTGTTGACAAATATCGATCAATATGATTTCTATTTATCGATATGCTTGTTTTTTTTATATCTTCCAGCGCTATTTAAAGGCCTAAAATATTTTAATAAATGTTCAAACCTAGGAGATAATTTTAAAAGCTTTAATTTTCTTTTTGAAAACACAGTTCAGTCTGGTCCGGTCTCTGTTTTTATGTTTCAGCCCCACAGTTTCTGACTGGTTTATCAGGCTGTGAAACGCTGCTGAACGTCTGACGGCGGCAGGAACAGGTCGGACTTTGATCGCTGCGTGGAACGCTGCGCTACGATTGGGAGCGGCACCGACCCGACAGGTCGGTCCAGCAGCCGACACCTTAATGGGTTTCTGTTAATGATCTTTATGTAAGAGATTAAAAACGTCCTGCAGACTATTTTAAGCTGAGGAAGTTCCTCAGACAGCCAGCAGTCGGCGACACTGAGCACTTTTAGTTTAAACTGCTTTAGTTTCTGTCAGAGACAAACATGTGAGCAGGAAGCTGTAAACAGATAAATCTTATGGCTTTGTTATGGCAACACCTTTAGCTGATATTAAAATGTTAATGACATCACATACTAACAATATTTTATTTATCTTAGTAAAGATTATATAAAGATGATTTTTTGAGTTTATTATAAAAAAATAAAACCTTTAAAGCTTAAGAACAGAGAAAAAGTTTCTTTCCAACATGACAGGCTGGAGATCCTTCAGATTAGAATCGTTTCTCTTAAACATTCTAACTTTTCCTTCAGTCCAAACAGGCTGTAATTATTTAGCTTTGATCCTAAAGGAAAGGAACCTGGAGTTTAAATCTGTTTGGGACCGGATCCATGAATGACCTGGTCCTGGTTTTCCATTTAGATCAGCA